>NC_136262.1:153091662-153489162 GCF_964187855.1 Myxine glutinosa
ACGGCAACATAGTTTTCCAACGTGAAATAAATGAATACGCTGTCAAATGTGCCGTCCGAGGCAGAGTCTGATCGCCACGTTCGGCACACGTGATAGCTCGCTGCTCTCTGATTGGTTGAAGCGTTTTTTGGACATATCTCGGTAAGTACTTGTCCGATTAATATGAAACCTTGAAAAGGCACATCCTCGGGTCCCCAGCAATATACCTGGCAAGTTTCAAGTATATCGGACCCGTGGTTGTCGAGAAACAGCGGTCACAGACACACAGACACACAGACACACAGACACACAGACACACAGACACACAGACACACAGACAGACACACAGAGATTGCTGGAATTATAGATAGATAATTCAGCTTTTACTCACGGCCGTAGAAGATTGATTACTATAATTCAGCTCAGCTTTTAATTGCGAAATGGGCCCAGCCCAGCCGAGGCGGCCTCGACCGGCCTTGCCACCACCACCTATGTGGTAACCTTCCCGGGGCCCGTCCTGACATTTTTTGTTCCAGAGGTTTTTTTTTGGGGGGGGGGTTTTTATGTATACAGATTCGAGGCTCGTGAAAGAGCTAACATTTATTTCACAAACAAATCAAACAGACAAACAAAATATATATAAAAGAGGGAGTGGAAGACAAGATGGGGAGAGAAGGGGAAGCACACAAACACAACATTTGAGAGCAGGGAGATGTGTGGGAGGGAGAGGGCTTTGGGGGAGGAGGCATGGGAAAGGGGGGGGGGGGGGTGGGAGAAGTATAAAAGACAAGGACACCAAGGACTTCAAGGACAGAAGTTGGCATTTCAAAAAAGTGGATTTGGGGTGAAATTA
The DNA here is from genome assembly GCF_964187855.1 of Myxine glutinosa. Lineage (NCBI taxonomy): Eukaryota > Metazoa > Chordata > Myxini > Myxiniformes > Myxinidae > Myxine > Myxine glutinosa. The sequence goes on from NC_136262.1 coordinate 153,092,495, forward strand.
GCCGGGGTAGAAAAGATCAAGGTTTTGGATGGGGGAAGATAAGAGATGGTGGTGAACAGCTGTTTTAAAGACCTGGAGGGAGGAGTGGGATTGATGGGAGTGGGGGAGTTTGTTCCAGAGGCAGGAAAAAAGGGGAATGAAAGAGTGAAGGTGAGCAGAGAGTCTTGATTTTGGCAGTTTAACCAAAAGAGGGTTGCAGGCAGATCTTGTGCGACCTGTAGGAATATTTGCGGGACAGAGCACAGAGAGAGCTGGGGGGGCAAGGCCAGAGAGGAGTCGGTAGAAGACGGAAAGACCACCAACCTGCCTGCGGTGAGTGAGTGAGAGGCCCTTGGAGTTAGCTTCATCGTGGGAGATTCCAATGATTCTGAATGCTTTGGTTTCAACAGCGTGAAGGCGAGCTAGGTGTGAGGCAGGAGCACCAGCCCAGAGGGGAGAGCAGTATTCCATTGAGCTGCGGATGAAAGCCTTGTATGTGGTGAGGAGCTCAGGTGTGCCAAGGAAGGACTTCGCACGACGGAGGATGCCCAGTCGGCGACTGGCTTTGGAGGCCAGATTTGAAATGTGGGTTTTCCAGGAAAGATCATGGCAGATAGTGAGACCCAAAAGCTTGAGTGACAGAACTTCTTGGAGAGGATTATTCAGAAAGTGGATGGGAGGGTTGTCCAGTCGGTCTTTTCGGAGAGGCATCGTAAGAGTGTGAGATTTGTCAGGATTGAAAGACATGTTCCACTTGTTTGCCCAGTCTGTGATTTTGTCAAGGTCTGCAGAGAGTGAGGAGGCTGCAGACTGCCGATCTGAGGGATGAAGAATGGAGCGACAGAGAGTAGAGTCGTCAGCAAAGAGATAGAGAGGATTTTCAAGAGAGTCAGAGAGATCATTGATGAAGACCAGAAAAAGCACAGGGCCCAGAACACTGCCTTGTGGAACTCCAGCCTGAACAGGAAGAGGAGATGAGAGAAACCCATTCAGGGCCACACGTTGACGACGACTAGAGGGGAAGTGCGCCAGCCATGCGTGGAGATTTCCATGGATACCAAAAGAGGAGAGTTTGGTGAGCAGAGCGGGGTGCCAGACCGTATCGAAGGCACGTGATATGTCAAGGGAGACTGCTCTAATTTCCTGTTTGGCATTGAGGACCTCCATCCATTGTTGAGAAAGCAGAAGCAGCATGTCCAGAGTGGAGTGTCCAGGTCTGAAACCAAATTGATGATCAGAAATCAAGCCATTGGAGAAGAGGAAAGATTTCATATCTGAAGCAATGATGGATTCCATGACTTTGCTGATAATTGGGAGAAGGCTGATTGGTCTGTAGTTGCTGGGATCTGTTTTTGCACCTTTTTTGTGCAAAGCGGTGATGTTGGCAGATTTCCAAGCAGATGGAAGATGACCTTGAGCAAAAGAGAGGGTGAAGAGAACAGAGAGGGGAGTGAAAGAGCAGAAGAACATGATTTTAGGACCCGTGGGCTGATGCCGTCAGGTCCAGTTGCAGAATCAGAGTCGAGGGTTGACAGAAACTTTTCCACCTTGTCAGGAGGAAAGGACACAGAGTCCAGGAGCAGCTGGGTACGACTGGGTACGGTGGGTACAGAGAGGGATGGGTTTGGGACACAAGATTTAGAGGCAAACACAGAGTTGATGCATTCAGCTTTTTCACGTGCGGAGTCAGCCGTGTGGCCATTTAAGGTGAGGGAGGGGATGGAGGGGGAACAAACACCAGAAACAGATTTCACCAGACGCCACCAGGATTTGGAAGAGGGAGACAGCCAAGAGAGTTCGGTCCTGAGGACGGAGAGATATTGTTTCCTGGCTCTCCTGAGGGTGGATACACACTTGTTTCGGGCTTTGTGAAAGGAAATGAGATTTCCTTCCGTTGGATTTGCTTTCCAGGAGACGAAAGCAAGTTGTTTCTGGGCAATAGCCTCACCACAAGATTCCGTGTACCATGGACGGGAGGAAGGGTATGACAACTGAAGACGAGAAGGGATAAATCTGTGCATGAGAGAGAGCAATTTACTTTGGAAGAATTCCCAGGATGAGTTGATGTCAGAGGCAGTAGAGATGGGAGACCAGTCCAGATGATTGATGGCTGCTTGAATACCGTGCCAGTTGGCCTGAGTGAAATGCCAGACTCGTCGACGCTGAGGAGGCTCTCTGAAAATGGTCAGAGAGATGTCCACTTTAACAAGCACATGATCAGAAGAGCCGATTGGAGCAGAAGAAGAGCAGCAGACATTTTCAGGGAAGTTAGTCATAACCAAGTCCAGAAGAGAAGATTCTCCATTGACTGAGATCCAGGTTGGGAAATTGACAGATTGTGTCAGTCCCAGTGAGTCACAGAAGTCCTTTGCTGAAGAGCCATGGCTGGTGAGAGAGGTACCCACCCCCAGCCAACTGGCATGGTGACAGTTGAAATCACCACATATGAGGAAGAGAGAGTTGGGATGGGTAGATAGAAGTTGGTCCATATTATCAGACAGCGAGATGTAGATGGAGTCATCACTGTTTGGTGGACGGTACAACACGCATATGAACAAAAGGTGGGAGCGAAGGGGAAGCCGTAGCCAAAGGTATTCCTGGGGGTGAGGTGGAGAGAGGGCAGTGCAGGGCGAGTGAGGAAGAGAGTTTTTTTTATAAAGATAGCAACCCCACCTCCAGGACGAGGCTCAGGTCTATCATACCAGAGGAGGGAGTAACCTGGGAGAGATACCAAGGAATCAGAGACATCATGAAGGAGGAAGGTTTCTGTTAAGCAGATCACGTCTGGTTTGTCAGAAGCAACCTGTATGGAGAGATCAGTTAAGTTTGAGCGAAGGCCCCGGATGTTTGAGGTCCATACTGTTAAGGAAGAGGAAGGGGGAGCATCGGATACAGAACAGGGGGGGGGGGGGAGCGGTAGGGCAGGATGTGGAAGAGGAGGAAGAGGTAGGGAGAGCTGTTGCAGGTGTGTCAGAGATTACAGAATAGCTTGGAGAAAGGGAAGAATGGGGCGGACAAAAGGTTTGATGGTGTTTGGGTGAGGCGCAGTGAGGTGTTATTTGAGGAGGGGGAAGAGTGAGGCAGAAGGTTGAGGAAGATGAAGGTGAAAGTTGGAAGGGGGAAGAAGCGGGGAGGATATTCATATTCGGGGAGGATTATTGACCTTTGACCTTAATTAATGACCTAATTAGGCAATTTTGGGAAACACAAACAAGATATTCATATTCAGCACAAAATCCCCTTTAAGAAAAACCTATTTGTTTGCTTTTCCTCAAAAATGCCTCATGCAATCACATTTGCTGGAAATTGAACCAGTCTAATATGTCGAGGGAGACAGCTCTAATATCCTGTTTGGCATTGAGGACCTCCATCCATTGTGGAGACAGCAGAAGCAGCATGTCCAGAGTAGAGTGACCTGGTCTGAAACCAAATTGATGATCAGAGATCAAGCCATTGGAGAAGAGGAAAGATTTCATATCCGAAGCAATGATGGATTCCATGACTTTGCTGATAATTGGGAGAAGGCTGATTGGTCTGTAGTTGCTAGGATCTGTTTTTGCACCTTTTTTGTGCAAAGCGGTGATGTTGGCTGATTTCCAAGCAGATGGCAGTTGACCTTGAGCAAAAGAGAGGGTGAAGAGAACAGAGAGAGGGTGAGATAGAGCGGCAGAGCAGGATTTTAGGACCCGTGGGCTGATGCCGTCGGGTCCAGTTGCAGAATCAGAGTCGAGGGTTGACAGAAACTTTTCCACCTTGTCAGGAGGAAAGGACACGGAGTCCAGGAGCAGCTGGGTACGACTGGGTATGGTGGGTACAGAGAGGGATGGGTTTGGGACACAAGATTTAGAGGCAAACACAGAGTTGAGGCATTCAGCTTTTTCACGTGCGGAGTCAGATTTGTAGCCGTTTGAGGTAAGGGAGGGGATGGAGGGGGAACAAACACCAGAAACGGATTTGACCAGACGCCACCAGGATTTGGAAGAGGGAGACAGATAAGAGAGTTCGGTCTTGAGAACGGAGAGATATTGTTTCCTGGCTCTCCTGAGGGTGGACACACACTTGTTTCGGGCTTTGTGAAAGGAAATGAGATTTCCTTCCGTTGGATTTGCTTTCCAGGAGACGAAGGCAAGTTGTTTCTGGGCAACAGCCTCACCACAAGATTCCGTGTACCATGGACTTGAGGAAGGGTATGACAACTGAAGACGAGATGGGATAAATCTGTGCATGAGAGAGAGCAATTTACTTTGGAAGAATTCCCAGGATGAGTTGATGTCAGAGGTGGTAGAGATGGGAGACCAGTCCAGATGATTGATGGCTGCTTGAAGACCGTGCCAGTTGGCCTGAGTGAAATGCCAGGCTCGTCGACGCTGAGCAGGCTCCCTGAGAATGGTCAGAGAGATGTCCACTTTAACAAGGACATGATCAGATGATCCGATTGGAGCAGAAGAAGAGCAGCAGACATTTTCAGGGAAGTTAGTCATAACCAAGTCCAGAAGAGAAGATGCTCCGTTGACTGAGATCCGGGTCGGGAAATTGACAGATTGTGTCAGTCCCAGTGAGTCGCAGAAGTCCTTTGCTGAGGAGCCATGGCTGGTGAGAGAGGTACCCACACCCAGCCAACTGGCATGATGACAGTTGAAATCACCACATATGAGGAAGAGAGAGTTGGGATGAGTAGATAGAAGTTGGTCCATATTATCAGACAGTGAGATGTAGATGGAGTCATCACTGTTTGGTGGACGGTACAACACACATATGAACAAGAGGTGGGAGCGAAGGGGAAGCCGTAGCCAGAGGTATTCCTGGGGGTGAGGTGGAGAGAGTGCAGTGCAGGGCGAGTGAGGAAGAGAGTTTTTGATAAAGATAGCAACCCCACCTCCAGGACGAGGCTCAGGTCTATCATACCGGAAGAGGGAGTAACCCGGGAGAGATACTAAGGAATCAGAGACATCATGAAGGAGGAAAGTTTCTGTTAAGCAGATCACGTCTGGTTTGACAGAAGCAACCTGTATGGAGAGATCAGTTAAGTTTGAACGAAGGCCCGGATGTTTGAGGTCCATACCGTTAATGAAGAGGAAGGGGGAGCATCGGATACAGAACAGGGGGGAGGAGGGGTAGGGTAAGATGTGGAAGAGGTGGAAGAGGTAGGGAGAGCTGTTGAAGGTGTGTCAGAGATTTCAGAATAGCTCGGAGAAAGGGAAGGATGGGGCGGACAAAAGGTTTGATGGTGATTGGGTGAGGCACAATGAGGTGTTATTTGAGGAGGGAGAAGAGCGAGGCAGAAGGTTGGGGGAGATGGAGGTGAGAGTTGGAAGGGGGAAGAAGCGGGGAGGACGCTTTGAGGAGAGGGAGTGAGAGGGGGGAAATTGAGAAGAAAAGGAGATTTTCAAGATGATCCAGTTCCTTGTCAATCCGCTCACGCAGGGCGAAAGGGACTGGGCGAGCTCTGCAAAATATAGGATTGGCATCCCGGTCAACCCTGAGTTTAGCCGTATGTCCTTTCAAGGTTCCAAGCTCATCCTTGAAGACATCCGGGTACGTATCCAGCACATTTTTGATTGTGTATGCTGCGGTAGCAGAAACGTTGACTGCCCGGAGTTGATGAATGCTTTTCCACTTCAGTCGAATTATGCTCAACCAGCTCCTGCTGAGTAAGGAAGGGCCCTTTCCAGGAATGGCGATCAGGGGTAGGTGAAAGTCATGGTTATCGTAGCCCACCGTGACGTCACATGTACCGCAGGGAACAATCTTCTCACCTGTATAGGTGGAGAGTCCATAGGTAGTAGGTTTCAGATGGGGTCGGTCAGCATCACTCCACAGGTTTGTGAAAACAGCATGGCTGATGAGCGAGATGGCCGCACCAGTGTCGACCTCCATTTGCAATGGTCGATTGTTGACGACAACAGTGGCAAGAAGAGGGTCCCGCCTATGGTGAGAATCAATATGAAGCAGGTCATACGATTCTGAGTTGTCAGAAACAGAGCTCACCTGGTCAAGCTCAGGTTCCTCCGAATCGATAAACTGATGAATCTTGTCAGCAGCTTTCCCTTTTCCCGATTTGCGAGTGATGCAAGCTGGAGCAATATGGCCAGTTTTCGAACAGAAATGGCAGGTTGCATCTTTGAACCGACACGTCTCCGGAGGGTGCTTTCCGTTGCACTGAAAACATTTGTTGTGTGTTTGAGACTGCACTGGCTTCTGACGAGGAGCTTTGTTCCAACGTTTTGGCTGAACATGATCCAACCGATTCACAGCAGGGCTGGTACCAGACGAGCGAGTGGCACCGATGCTTGTAGCGTTGCGTTCAGCACTCTCCATGGAAATGGCGGTCTCTGGCATTTTGGAACGTCAGTCTTCTCTCAGCAAGCAGGCGTCTACGAGTGCGGTCATCGGACATGCCAACCACCAGCAAATCACGGAGCATGTCATCAATCGTGTCCCCAAACTCACACAGATGTGACAGTTTTTTGAGGTGTGCAATGAAGTCTGCGATCGACTGACCTTGCTGTTGTCTGCACATGTAAAAATTAAACCGACACAGGATGACTGAAGGAGATGGATTACAATGTTCCTTCAAAGCGGCCTTGAGCTCTGCATACGTGAGCTCCTGGATTGTCCGAGGCCGAATCAGGTTTTTAACAAGTGTGAACGTCTCACCTCCGCAAACGGACAGGAAGACGGCCTGCATCCGGGCTTCGGTCGCGATGCCGTTCGTCTCGAAGTAAAAAGACAACCGCTCAGAATACTCCCCCTCATGAGGGGCGAATTCATCGATATGGCCGAAAGAAGTCATGGTCCAGATGTTTATCCTCGTCGCTATGGAAGGTATCTCGACAAACTACGATCGATTGTCATGCACGTTTATTCACTCTGCCAATACAGGCCCGATTCACCTCAGCGCCATCCGAGCATGGGCGTAGGGATACAATGCGGTCACGGTGTAGGGATACAACGATGAATATTTGCAGCTTCATACATGACAACCTGCTTATCTCATGGTCAAACCTCTGATAACTATTGTTGCCCTTTAATATTTCATTAGTGACAGCAGACAGCCTCGGTCTAGTTACCCTCGCCTGAGAGGTTATTACTCCCGCCAGAGAGTGATGCATTCGATCGTGTCCATGCGTGTGTGTTCGTGTGTTTGTGAACAGGATATCTGGAAAAGTTCTGAACGGATTTGGATGAAAGTTGGTGGGATGATTGCCCTTGGGATAAGGAAGAATTGATTAGTTTTTGGTGAAGCTCAGGATATTATTCCGGATCCAGGAATTTGTTGAAGGATTTTTTTACCATTGGAAGACAGGGCTCATTTTTTTAAACATTATCTTCTATGTGTTCTATATATAACATTGTGTTATGAAAATAGTTTTCATATTTGTTGTAAATGTAGTTTAAACTCGTGGTTATGCATTAGAGTGGTGTATTGTGTTAGCAGCGTCATCTTCAAGGTTCTTTTTTTCTTTCTAATGAAGACATATTCTGTCATTTTGAAACCACCAAAGTGTGTATTAGGTTTCCCCGTTTCAGAAAATGTATCGTTTGATACGTATAATGCTTTAAAACTGTTTTTTTTTTTACATCAGAAGAGATATCAACATTTACCTCAGCGAATGTCAATCGCGGTGTCAGTATTTGATGAACTTATAAAGACTTAGGTGAGTTATAAGTGTGACCTGCATGTGCACGGGATTCTTCCCAGAAGAATGAGTGGTCGCATTAGCTCGTACGACTTAAAATAAGCGAGTTTTGTTTTCACGTTTGGGCCAGTTTTACATGTTGTTGTAGGAGCTGGGCTCCAACGTAAATCGGAAGAATGGACGCGACAAAAAGCTGGAATTCGTCCGAGTTTCTTTATTGTGTCAAATCAACTCGGGTACTCTGAAAAGCCCGTTTATCGGGCAGCAATATATATACACATTATCCCGGAGCGTTTGCCCGGGAAAGGCGAGACCGGGCGTGCCCGGGCGTCCTGGGCGAAACCTGGAAAGGCGAGTCTGGACATGCCCGGGCGTCCTGGACGAGGCCTGGCAAGTCGAGAGCGGGCATGCCCGGGCGTCCTGGACGAGCCCTGGAAAGGCGAGGCTGGGCGTGCCCGGGCGTCCTGGGCGAACCCTGGAAAGGCGAGTCTGGACATGCCCGGGCGTCCTGGACGAGGCCTGGCAAGTCGAGAGCGGGCATGCCCGGGCGTCCTGGACGAGCCCTGGAAAGGCGAGGCCGGGCGTGCCCGGACGTCCTGGGCGAACCCTGGAAAGGCGAGTCTGGACATGCCCAGGCGTCCTGGACGAGGCCTGGCAAGTCGAGAGCGGGCATGCCCGGGCGTCCTGGGTGAGCCCTGGAAAGGCGAGACCGGGCGTGCCCGGGCGTCCTGGGCGAGCCCGGCATGGTGATCGCTCCGCGTCCTCGGTAGGTGCAAGGCGATTGTGTATACCCAGCGGTAGCCGCTAAATTGTATCCCTAAGGAATGAAACGCACGTTTTCCTGGCTTACAATTTTATTTGAAGTCACACATGCCTCAAAATACACTCACTTATGTAGAATTGAACGCTGAATCCGAAAATGTAAGTGAAATTGCCTTGTTTTTTTTAACATTATCTTCTATATATTATATCGATATATATATCTGTGCAGTGTCTGTCTTGTGTTGTCTTGTGTTGTCACTGAACTACTCCCTCAAACTGTTGTGAAATTGTACTATTCCAACTTGACTCACGGCGGGAGTATGCGCTCTACTGAGTGGCGTTCTCGTTGCATTTGAGTTTGTTTGTCTGTCTGTCTGTTTGTCTGTCTGTTTGTCCGCACAGAATAAATATGATTTTCTCTACAACCGTTGGTCCGATTGGCAGGAAATTTACACCATAGGTGCAACTCCACCTGTAGTATTTTTTAATGATAATTATGACGTCATAGGTCACGTGGGTCGGCCGTCATCTTGGAAACACCGAAAAACTTTGCACCTCCATATCTCCGAAAGCGCTGAAAAGAAAAAAAATTGACGACTCATTGTAAAGAACTCTACATTTGGAAGAACATCTGTTAATGATGATGTCATAGGTGCCTCCATTATGACGTCATAATTCGACAAGTACAAAACTTCATCCGATCAAGATGAAATTTCTTGAGCATGATCTTGGGATAAATTGGTGGAGAAAAAATATAATGATGACGTCATCGGTCACGTGGTTCGGCCGTCATATTTGTTTTAACACAAAAGCCTTGAAAACCACTGACACATCCTGGTGAAGGTTTGCTATCTCTGATTGCTCTTTCTTGTTCTTGTTACATATTGTCTTGACCCCTGCCTCCACCATGACCATGCCCTCGACGACCACTACGACCATGACCACGATCACAACGACCACTACGAGCATGACCACGACGACCACAGCGAGCACGACCACGACTACGACTACGACGACCACGACCACGACCACGACCACGACCATGACCACGATCACAACGACCACTACGAGCATGACCCCGACGACCACTACGAGCATGACCCCGACGACCACTACGAGCATGACCACGACTACGACGACCACGACCACGACCAGGATATCCTCTCTGTTAAATTGCCTGCTCCATATTTTCACTCACTGATGTTCTTTTCATAATCAGCCTTCAAAAGAGTGCTGAGAATGATTATTTATCAATTTAGTATCACGTGGTTTACACACAGATAAAGCAATTATCAACAATGACTATTGTGCATTTATAAAAGAATTTTTTGTGGGTGTCATTCATCTCAGTTAGAAAGGGCTTCCAAAAGAATAGGTATACAGTGAAAATGTCGGTCAGGTGATCATGCCATTCAACCAAATAGCTGCATCTGACTGTGTGTCCTGTGTCTCGGTGTTGCTGCCACGAAGCTGCTCCAGGGCTTCGGATATTTCAAGGTAGTTGGACCACGCAGCATCGATGGTGATGCTCACTGGCTGGGGGGGGGGCGTGGGGGGGGGGGTGGGGGGAGGCGTGGGGGGGGGGGGGAATGTAACCGTCTCACTTTCTCCATGTGTCCACCCGCTGTGAGAGAAGCTGCGTATGGTGTTTGCGCCCATGACGAATGCAGGTCATTTTGTGTGAGGTTGGTTCCAGGATCCGTCACATTATTGTTAATTAAGCAACTCTTGCAACACCCAGAGGGCACAGCAAGCTTGGCCTGCCAAACTGGTCTGGTGGATACCTGTTCTCTTAACCTCAAAACTTATTTGCTTTAGAGTCTAATTTCACCATGGAAGTGAACACGTCACTCCACCTTGATTATAAATGAATAACTTATTATCGACATCCAAACAGAAAACGAAACACAGAAAATACAAAAGGCCAATCACTAACTCCACTGCTGTGGGCCAGCAGGGGAAGCTAAAGAATGAGGGGAGGGAATTGAATCGAATGGAAAGGAATGATTTGACAATTAAAGGAAGGGCGACCTTCCTATGGGATTTTTCAAACTGAAGCCAAACCTTTTTACAAACTGGAAAATAATAAAATATAATCAACTTATTTTCTTGGAGTCGAGTTACAAATGCTTTTTTGTGTATAATGACGAGGTTCGTGAAGGAGCTCGAACGTAGAATGGATCGGGACGAAACGGAGCAAAAGGAACAGGAGAAGGAGAGAGGGGAAACACCAACAACAGGGTTGGGGGACAAAATCGAGGGGGACTTGGAGGAAATTAGGGATGTGGGGAAAATGGGCATGGGGTGGACAAGATGGAAACGTTCCAATTATGGAAATTGCAGAAACAGCATGGAAATGCTTGCACGTTGTTGTGATTCATCCGGTCGAAATAAATCAGTAAAAGTTTATAATTGAAAAAGCTGGACTTGCAAGTTGGAGGAGCCGACGTTTCAGCAAGAATCCACTCGTCTTGTTCACAGCAGACGTTCAAGTGAAGAGGAACCTCGGAAATTTCCAAGTCATTGCCACGTGGTCTGTTGACCAATCCAGCGTCCCGTGATGATTGCAGACGACGTGGGACAGATGTAATAGCCTTGTCCCACGTCCGTGACAGGTTACATCGCAAACCGCCCCTTTTGTTGAGAGATGGTGATTCAACTCTTTCTCAAATTGATTCTTTTACACCACGAGCAAAGCACTTTTCTTCTCTACCCAAGAAGACGACTTGACTGTTGTCGAAACTGTGACCGTGCAGGTTCAAATGCGTATTCACAGCAGAGCCTTTTCATAAGCCGGACGACGATGGTGATTCATACGGGCCTGAAGACTTTGCCAACGTTCTCCCATGCGGAGGGCTCAGTGTGTGATGGGTCTCCACATCCGATGCCATACGCCAAGTCACGTTTCCTATCCTTCTGGATCTTGGCCTTATCATGAACTAACTGGCTGCGTGGAATTCTGTGTGGTTCTTATGATGTAACAATTCCAAATTTGGAGAAGGACATTGTTAACAAAATAATCATAACGAAGTTAACACCTGATGTCGTTTCACTAGTCATTTTACTAACAGTAAACCATGTGACCCACATTGATGACTTGGGTTGTGACGACGATTCTGTAATCGACAAGCATCCGTCACCGTGCGATGCGGAGCTGTCCATGGCTTTGCGTTTACGAACGAGAATTCACCTGATGTTTACGATTATGAAATTAAACACAAAAAATAATGAAACAAAATAACATAAAAATAGGCGAAAAACTACGACCGTAAATATAAACGTAGCCGGTGCTAATTCTCCATCCATATCACAACTTTATCTAACAATGGCAATCTTCAGAAACGTGTTCAATATTAAACACGATGATCCGTGTGATGGTGACATTAGCGTCGACCACAAAAGGTGGAATTGCAGTCTGAGTAAGTGGTTTGAATTGGGCAGGTATTACATTAGTCATTGGTGAGCCAGGTGGGTGTTCATCAACAATCAGGGTAAAGGTGAATCCAGCATGGTTTCCAAAAGATTAGTACATATATATATTTATTTATTTATTATTGTCACCTTCATGTCGATTTGAACCCACAACTCTGCATAATCCGTCATCCATACCTGGAATCAGGCAAACCAACGTGCAAGATGAACAAGAGAGGGTCTTCCTCCAATGGGGGGGGGGGGGGGGGGGCGAGAAATCCATGTCCTCTATTGTAAACACCACTGGGGGCGTAGTGAAGCAATTATTTGATTAATGAACATAATTAAATAATTAAATTGATATACGTGAGAAATATGTGTGGGGAAAATGACATGCTCAGTCAGGGTCGCTCAGATAGCTCAGATGGCAGAGCACTGGTACGGTTCACCAGAGGTCCTTGGGTTGATTCCTGGTCCTGGCACATAATTTTCCCACATATGTCAATTTCATTTATAATCCTGTTTACGAATCCAATTGTACCAATAATATTAACTAGCCAATAGGAAATTGACTCCTCTCATCCATGGATATTTCTTGTATTTCCTCTATTTCCGTGAGTCTGATTTGCATTCAGGAACAGAACAATTATGGTTAACTGTTTTAAAATTTCCTCTCTTTTGTCTAAATCCTTAAATTTATTTAAGCGGATAAACCGCTTCAATATTTGGCTTTGTCCTTCCTGCCATTCACCCATCAAATATGAAGAAGAGCCTTTCTAACCCACCGCGCATATGTAATCCATCATTCAATATCTGTGCCAAATTTGAACAAGATCGGTGAATCCATGTCCGAGAAATGGTTGAGGACTTCTTCAATATCAGGCTTTTTACAACTAAAGTGGCCGCCAGTCTACCAGTCGGCCATCTTTCATCAGATCGCAAAATAAAGTGAGGTGCACGTGTTTGTCATCATGTGCTGTGATTGTGCCAAGTTTGAACAAAATTGGACCATGCATGTCCGAGAAATTGTTGGAGACATGCTTAAGTAACAAAATGGCCACCAGTCTACCAGTCGGCCATCTTTCATCAGATCGCAAAATAAAGTGAGGTGCACGTGTTTGTCATCGTGTGCTGTGATTGTGCCAAGTTTGAACAAAATTGGACCATGCATGTCCGAGAAATTGCTGGAGACATGCTTAAGTAACAAAATGGCCGCCAGTCTACCAGTCGGCCATCTTTCATCAGATCGCAAAATAAAGTGAGGTTCACGTGTTTGTCATCATGTGCTGTGATTGTGCCAAGTTTGAACAAAATTGGACAATGCATGTCCGAGAAATTGCTGGAGACATGCTTAAGTAACAAAATGGCCGCCAGTCTACCAGTCGGCCATCTTTCATCAGATCGCAAAATAAAGTGAGGTTCACGTGTTTGTCATCATGTGCTGTGATTGTGCCAAGTTTGAACAAAATTGGACAATGCATGTCCGAGAAATTGTTGGAGACATGCTTAAGTAACAAAATGGCCGCCAGTCTACCAGTCAGCCATCTTTCATCAGATTGCAAAATAAAGTGAGGTGCACGTGTTTGTCATCATGTGCTGTGATTGTGCCAAGTTTGAACAAAATTGGACCATGCATGTTCGAGAAATTGTTGGAGACATGCTTAAGTAACAAAATGGCCGCCAGTCGGCCATCGTGGATTTGATCTCGAAAAACAATGGCGTGCATATGTAAGCCATAATTCATTTTCTATGTACTAAGTTTGATAATAATAAGGGTAATAAAGGAGGGTTTGAAACGGTGCACTGATCTGCTCGTGGGTTCACGTTCTGTGCGGCATTTTAGAAATGGACATTGTTCGGAAGCTGCTGGGATGCTATTGCTGCCAACGGTCTGTCTCTGTTAACAGGATTGAAAGCTACTCTTGCAAGATGGCTGGAGATGACAAGCAGATGTTCAAGCAATTTTGTCTGGAAGGAGAACCTCACCTCATGCAGGCCTTGTCTCCACCACAGGCTCTGGCCGTGAGCCCAGGAAGGAGTTATACCTAATTATTGTGCACAATCAGAGCTAAAATGTTCCCATAATGCAATGTCCTGCTTCCTTTGATGCGTATTCAAGCTTTTGTTCGCTCGACACAAAAATATTCCCCACTTTTTGTCGCGTGTCAGAGTGCAGAGGAAGGTGGAGACGGCCCCTTGTGTGACACTTGCAGTCGAAAGACGTTGTACTACCTGATGTCGACTCTGAATTCCGCCTTTCGACCACATTACGACTTCAGCCATGCCCGCTCGCACGAGTTCAGCCATGCCCGCTCGCACGAGTTCAGCCATGCCCGCTCGCACGAGTTCAGCCATGCCCGCTCGCACGAGTTCAGCCATGCCCTATCGCACGAGTTCAGCCATGCCCTATCGCACGAGTTCAGCCATACCCGCTCGCACGAGTTCAGCCATGCCCGCTCGCACGAGTTCAGCCATGCCCGCTCGCACGAGTTCAGCCATGCCCGCTCGCACGAGTTCAGCCATGCCCGCTCGCACGAGTTCAGCCATGCCCGCTCGCACGAGTTCAGCCATGCCCGCTCGCACGAGTTCAGCCATGCCCGCTCGCACGAGTTCAGCCATGCCCGCTCACACGAGTTCAGCCATGCCCGCTCGCACGAGTTCAGCCATGCCCGCTCGCACGACTTCAGCCATGCCCGCTCGCACGTGTTCAGCCGTGAACCGTCGCTGTCCTGGGTTTGTGTGCAGTTTGATTTTTGGGCATCACTAGTAAGATGGGACAAAGTAGTGAAAGGTAATGTGTCGGCGCTTGTGGGCCGTGTCTGCAGGTGGAGAATGCAGTGAATAGTCCCCTTGGCTCTGCTGCTGGCTCCCGCTTCACCGAGCTCGGACCTGCGCTTTGGAAGGCTATCGACGATGAGATTGTGCTGTCTGAGTGTGACATCTACAGGTGAGAGCAATTTTTTTTTAACCCTCTGCCTCCAAGTTTAGAGGTTCATGGAGGATGTTCTTTTTGGAACTGATGACATCTTCCCCTGTGCTTTGGACTGATTGTCGGTCGTGATTTGGCTTGCATCACCTGTGCTCCCACCCCATCCAGCTACAATCCTGACTTGGCTTCTGACCGCTATGGTGAAGAGGGTAGCCTCTGGTCCTTCAACTACTTTTTTTTACAACAAAAAGTTGAAGAGGATCGTTTTCCTGACCTGCCGCTCCGTCGGGTAGGCACGCCATTTTGAAATGCGTTGTGACACTGCAAGTGTAGTCCGTCTTTTCATGAGACGTGCGGATGTTCCATCACACCTGGATGCGCGAATGATCGTGTGCAGCAGTTTCTCATTGCTGTGTGACTCTCGTCTACCCTGGAGTCTCGACATGGTATTGGACGAGGAAGACTACTTACAATGTGAAGGGTAGTTTAATGGTAAGTAGCGTCCTTGTATTTAACGAATGTTGTGGAGGTGAATGCTCGCACCCAATTTCGTCTGTCGAAGAATGTTTGTTTGTATATCCATATCTATTTATTTATTGGGTGAATGCGGTTGCTAAATGAAAGTGAAGTTGACAGGCCTTGCCGTGTAAGATGCCCATTGACTTGTGCTTTCACCGCAGGATGTGCTTCCCCTCGTACTCCACCCAACTGCTCCCCATTCTGGCATGGCCTCTCATCGTTCACCTTCACCGGACGATGTTCTACTTCCTGGTTTTACATTTGGAGAGCATTATACCGTTTGTTTTGAATATCAGAAGTCAAATGACTACGTGACCTTTTGACTCGAAACTGGCCTCGTTTTGAGTATTTACCTTTTGCACCTCTCGGTCCACTCTGCCACAGGAAGTCAACAATGTAGAGATTACCTATATTGCACCTGTCCAGGTTGACCGTTAGATTTATTCAAGCATGATTTGCAAAACAAAATGATTTTTGGTATTTTTTGGGGGGTGTGGAGGATCATTAGTTGTAGTAGTACAGGAAATGGAGGCAGACGATTATCCACGAGGACTAGGGACAAGCGTTACGCCGAGGTCCCCCGTCGGTGAAATGATGAGTTGACAAAGTGGAAGACGCAAGGCGGCCATCTTGGATTTTGACGTGACGACCCAATTTTCCATAGCGTTCTCACTTATGCGTAGATACACCCAAACACCAGATTAGACGTTAGTAGTTCGTTTATTTTTCAAGATATTTCGCTCACAAGGTTCAGACATATATATGGTGGGGGCCATCTTGGATTTTGACGTGGCGACCCAATTTTCCATAGCGTTCTCACTTATGCGTAGATACACCCACACACCAGATTAGAAGTTGGTACTTCGCTTATTTTTCAAGATATTCCGCTCACAATGTTCAGACATACATGGATGGCGTCAGACATACATGGCGGTGGCCATCTTGGATTTTGATGTGGGTTTCACCCACACACCAAATTAGAATTCGGTCCTTCGCTTACGCACGGACGCACACACAGACGGAAAAACCATAGTCCCCCTTTCGCTCCACGGTGCGACGGGGGACAAAAACCCGCATGACCCTTTTTCGATTTTCCTCCATCACGTGAACTTTTAAATCGTCGCCCTGTGCATGTAACTTCGCTCTTCATCGGGTTCGTTTGTGCAGCAGCTAACAGACTGTTTTTCCCCAGCAGCCCAGGAGTGGAGCCGGGCCGATGTTCCAACACGACTCTTCCTCACCCATTGAGTGACCGCGTGCAATCTTAAAGTAGTGCTGTCTGGGTATCTCTAACACTTACCTTCAGCAAATTGTTTGAATACCGTTTGGGTTTGTAGCCGGCTAAGCCGGTGTTGTGAATGAACGCGTACGTATTATGTTGAAAAGCCAGATTTTGCTGGATCCTTTGAGAATTCCAAGCTTTGACGCACCAAATCACTCGATGGAGGCCGCCATCTTGCGGATGCGGAAGTGTGCATAAAAAATTGCGAAAAAATTCAATAGGAGTTTGTTTCAGTTTCACCCGTCTTTGTTTGATTCACCATCTTATGCACCTCTAATTTGTAATTAAAATACTTTAAGACCAACCTCGTTCCCGGGCCCGCATGGGCCCTGGTTATCTTCAACGAAAATCGTCACCCATCACAGGAACCAATGAGATTCGAGCATTTGAAAAAATATTTCAAAAACCAAATCACTCCATGGAGGACGCCATCTTGCGGATGCAGAATTATGCATAAAAATTGAGAAAAAGTTCAATAGGAGTTTGTTTCACCCATCTTTTTTTGATTCACAATCTTATGCACCTCTAATTTGTAATTAAAATACTTTAAGACCAACCTAGTTCCACTGGCCCGCATGGGCCCTGGTTATTTTCAACGAAAATCGTCACCAAACACCGGAACAAATGAGATTCGAGCATTTGAAAAAACATTTCAAAAAAGCTTACCGGTACCACGTTTCGGAGGCTGAAAACGGCGTCAAATATTCTAAAATTGACGAAGAAATATTTTTTCGAAATCTCGCGGCCGTAGGGGGTAATTTTTCACGGCCAGAAATATCCGAAGTTGAGACGGAATTCACCGAATTAATCAAGAAGGAAATTTTATAAATTTTAATCTCACCCAGAATGCAAATGGTGTAATTTTGAACAAGGTACGGTACCTACTACACCTACCTACTACCTAACCTACGTAAGCCATAGTGATGGGTAAAATAGTGGCAAGAGGCTTTGGCTTCGCCGGCTCATTGCGGCTTTGCAGTGGGGTACTAGTACTGTTAGGTTGTTTTCCTTTTATAAGCAGCTTGTTTCAGCCACGTGATAGTGAGGATGCACCTCTGTTGTCGCCGCGACATGTGCAGCTGGGGTTATGGTACTGGATTTACAAATGTTGTTTTGGCAACATTATTTTAATGAACAAATTGATCGTCCGTGCTAATTTCAGATCAGAACCCGTCCTCCGCACTGTAATTTTAGACACTTGCTCCAGACTAGTCCAGCTTCCAGGAAACAGTTACTCGTGAATGAGAACAGGCAATTGTTTGGTGATGCAGCTAATGCAGGCATAGTGGTGTCAGACCGTAAGTTGTTGAGTTTTTAAAAAAAAATTTGCATTTTGTTTGATTTGATATTAACTGCTTTAAAGTGTCTCCAGCTCGGCGAGGATCCTCTGATCCTCCTGCCATTGAAGCCACGACCACCGACAAATTGTGAAGCCCAGCGTCGCGCCGTCCGTAAAACTTTTATCCTTTGAGAGAATTCGCTAGCTTTAAAACGTCATCAGACATTCTTGTTTGGAATTTCCAGTGATTCGTTAGCTGGTTCCAGGACATTAAACAAACCAAAAAAAAAAAAATGGTTTCCTTTGGATGAGTCGACCGTTCCGGCAAGGGAAGCAGATTCAAACTTCTTCTTCTTTCGTGTATCATCAGATGGCCAGCTCAGTGTCGTGCAGCCATGCCCTCGTCTCTGGTCCTACGTCGAAGAGGCCGGCTTCTGAATGTGGTCTGTATAGGGGGCAGGTGGTAATTATGTGTTCGGCAGTCTGCTCAGGCTCGCCGCACTCGCACGCGGCGCTGTCTGCCAGGCCCCACATCTTCAGCGATGATTTGAAGCGGCCGACCCCCGTACGTAGACGGTTCAGCAAGGTCCATTGCAGGCGTGGTAGGTCTTCTCCTATGACACCACCTCCCTGGGTCCCAGATGTAGCGGTGGATGCGGGTGGGCCCGGCCGTTTCCCACACCTGCTTCCAAGATGCCGCAAGCCATGCGCTTCTAGACAGGTCCTCGGGGATAGAACTGAGCATCTCTTGTGCCGCCTTGTTGTAGGAATGGCGGGACTTGAGTCTGCTTGGAGGCGCCACTATCGTTGTGGTGTTGTGCAGGATGTGCCAGTCGTGTTTCTGGGCATTCCTTGCCAGGGCGAGGGTAGCAGCCTCCCGTCGGAGGCCGGCCAGGGCGAGTCCCGCTAGGACTGGCAGGTGGAATGCCGGGGCAGGCTTCAAGCAACCAGCTACAATGCGGAGGGTGTTGTTCATGGCAACATCAACCTTTCTCACGTGTGGGCTTCTGCTCCAAGCTGGGGTGCAGTATTCGGCTGCAGAGAAGACCAGGGCTTGCGTGGATATTCGTAGGGTCTTGGCGGAGGCTCCCCAGATTCAAACAAACAAGCGTTACGCCTAGGTCCCCCGTCGGTGAAGTGATGTGTTGACAAAGTGGAAGACGCAAGGCGGCCTTCTTGGATTTTGACGTGGCGACCCAATTTTCAATAGCGTTCACTTATGCGTAGATACACCCACACACCAGATTAGAAGTTAGTCGATCGTTTATTTTTCAAGATATTTCGCTCACAAGGTTCAGACATACATGGCGGCGGCCATCTTGGATTTTGACGTGGCGACCCAATTTTCAATAGCGTTCTTCCTTATGCCTAGATACACCCACACACCAGATTAGAAGTTGGTACTTCGCTTATTTTTCAAGATATTCCGCTCACAAGGTTCAGACATACATGGCGGCGGCCATCTTGGATTTTGACGTGGGTTGCACCCACACACAAAATTAGAATTCGGTCCTTCACTTACGCACGCACACATGCCCGCACGCACGCACGCACGGACGGAGGGGAAAACCATAGTCCCCCTTTCGCTCCGCGGTGCGACGGGGACAATAAATCGATCGTTTATTTCTTCGCTTCAAATTGAATACCACAATCTGCACCCTCCTCTGTTGATGGACCGAGCAGGTATGCGTAACGTTGTACGAATTTAAACATGTCACAGTGCACTTTTCTTACATTAGGAGGTAACGGTCTTGATTTTTAAACTCATTCTCGATGCAGTAACAACGTCCCACGCAATTCGAGAAAACTAGCCAATGGCAGTCGTATTCAAGTGGGGCATAGTGGACTCAGTACAAATAGCGTGTGTAAGTGTTTTGATGGCCTAGTTGGTACCACAAAAATACTGGACAGTCCCCAACGCTGCCTTGGCAATATTTCCTCCCTTAAACCTATTTCTCCCGACCCGACCTAAGACCTCCAATCTTTGTTCTTCTCAAAAATGGATTCCTTTTTTCCCTGAGTGACTTGTGTCAAATAGTTGCATTCTTTTGAAGAGCATTGACATTTGTCTGACAATTATATAAATGTGTGCACATTTATTATTTTCATATGATTAAAAAACAAAACATTTATCAACTTTGTGTGCATGCCATCAAATTATTATGCAGAGTTAAGCAGAGGGTGTCACGTACAGGTCTTTTACAAATGGCGGAAGATGACTCGGTAATGGTGTGATGAGATCGTGGCCACACGGCTTTGCCACGCTCAATGGACCGACAATGCTCAAATGTTATTAAAGTTGCAAAGTATACAAGTCCGAGTTCCACGTCGAGTACAAATCTAGCGGTGGTCAGTGAAACACCAGGCTCTCACATTGGAACATTCATCCTCGGGCTGTTATAAGGGTTAGTTGGCTCCATTGTGTACACATTTAATGACCCACAATATATCTTAAAGCCCTCATTCGTGCTTGACTCGACTCAGGGCCACGAAAAATTCGTGTGGTACAATGGAGGGGGAATGCCAGCCAATGGGCCCGGTCCCACAATCTCCACAAGCCAAGTAGCGGAGCATGGTTTCCGAACCAACTGCAGCTCCATTTGCGGCTTTTGTGAAACCCACATTTTCAAATGTATACATGTCCTCTACGATCCAGTGGTGCTCAAGTGTCTCTGTCTGTGGCTCCTCAGCTTCAGCCACTGCCTTCTTCTGGTACACGCAAGGCAAGGACATCTAAATGTGTCAAAAAAGGACAAAATTTAATATTTGTTAGCATGTCATGCTGGTAGAGTGAGAACATGAATCAAGCAGAACGACACACACACACACACACACACACACACACACACACACACACACACACACACACACACACACACACACACACACACACAGTCACACACACACACACACACACACACACACACACACACACACACACACACACACACACACACACACACACACATACACACACACACACTGTTACAGTTTTTAGAACCTTCACGAGTAGTAAATTTTAGTAAATGTTTCCCTTATAAATGTTCCCCTGTAAATATCCCCATCAATTGGCTTGTTAAAGATCGCACCCGAGTTAGTCCATGTACAACACGCAGCGAACCATAGGACCTCTCCGTGGTTATTTCATTATTATGTGTTTCAGTTAAGGACCTGTTCCCAATAGTTGAATCTGCGTTGCATTAATCAAATAAGATAGGTCCCTTTCAATTCCCCCAATCGTCTCCGCAAAGTAACAGTCGGGCGGCGTTCGCTGCTCCTTGCCTTGATTCGGTTGTGGGCCCCAAACCGCCATTAGCCATGCGGTCAAGCCGAGGAGGAAGGGGGCGGAGCCGCCAGGTCACGGGCGTGGCACGCCGACGCACCACCAGAGGCAGGGCCAGCGAGCCCCCACCAGCCAACCAGGGCTGACGAAAGACCATCACGGGCGTGGCTCTATGAAGCGCACATTGATTTAGAAGCACGTAATATAAGCGCCAGCGCGAAGCCTTTTTACGGAGATGAACGGAGATGAACGAGAGTCGACTTGGGTTGGAGACGGCACGTGGTGAGGTCTGGCTGAGAGAGACGAAGCTGCGCGGAGCCCTTTGCCAAGCTGCTTTGGAAAGCCCTACCGCGTGAACGAATACATGAAGCTGCCGCTGGCTGTTCGCTTCCAGCCCGGAGCATGGACCTGGAGCGGACCTCCTTGCTGTGCCTCTGCCAAACCTTCCAGCCCTGCTGTCCCACCTGGACCCTTCTCCTTCTTCCAGTCATTCCTGCCTGCTATTCCCCTTTCATGTAAGTCTGTTTGTCTGTCTGTCTGTCTTGGGCGTTGATAATATAAGACTGTTTAAGGCTGCCCTGTGTATCTTCTTCTTCTTCTTCTGTATATTACTTTCGTTTCTTCTTTGGTTCTGGTTTTGTATATAGTTAATAAATGTCTGTTATTTCTTACCTTTGGTTTCTTCTTTCCCCCGATCGCTTTCATCCTGTCTCCAATTGAGTACCTGTGGCACGATTTGGCCAACGCTCGGAATCGGGTTAGTCAATTGCTAACGGCTCGAATCGCGGATTGCTAAACCACTCGGCAAATACCATCTTGTCCGTGGTTCGAGCGGTACTTGTCTCCCTGTTTTGCGGAGGGATTGGTAAAGGTATTCGGGAGAACACCTTGACCAATAACCCTGACCAATTTCACCCGCAAAAGAGCGTTATAAGTACCAGGACTAGAGACGGCCAGCTTAACAGGCCAAGGGGATTAACCCCCCCCTTGCTAAGGGGAGTGCCGTCTCTGAGATCCGTAACAATTGGTGTCGTGGAGTGGATTTGGACCCGAACCCCCCCCCCCCCCCCAAAAAAAACCATCTAAAAATTTGGTCGAAATTTTGAGCGGCCGAAATTTTATTTAATGTCCTAAATTAAAATCGTGCCATGGATAGTCAAGGTGATCGGGTGCCGGTAGGGGAGAATGAGGAGTTAGAGGCAATCCAGGACCCCAGGGAGGAGAAGAGCAATGAGTAGGCGGTAGCGGGGGTTGCAGGCGCACAAGATGGTGGCGCCTCGCACATGGCGGCGACGAGGGCCGCACCCGCTGCACCAATGGGGGTGGGCGAAATGCAAGCCTTCATGGCCCAATTCATGGCGGAAATGCAGAAAAAGAACGACAGTATGGATAAGGTGGGAGAACAATTGGAACGAGTGGGAAACCAAATCGGGCAATTGAGAAATGAGATGGGAAGCCAAATCGGGGAATTGAGAAATGACATGGGAAGCCAAATAGGGGGGCTCGAAGGCAAATTAGGGGGCCAATTGGAGGACGTGGGTAATCAAATTGGGGAAATGAAGGATGGGTTAACGGGGTTGGAAAATAGAATGGCCACCCAGGAGAACCAAATGGAAAGGGTGAAGAATGGGTTAGAGGGGCTAGAAAACAATATGGAAGGCAAATTGAGGGAAATAGGGGAGCAATCCACCCGGGAAATTAAACAGATGGGGAATCAGATAGAGTAGGTAAAAAATGGGTTGGAAAGTAAATTGGATGCCCAAACGAATGATTTGGAGCAGATGAGGGCGGCATCTACCAAAGAGATGGGAGAGGATATAAGGTGCGGAGTGAGCGAAGAGGTCGCGGGAGTACGCGACGAGGTGAAGCGGGGTGAGGAGCGCATGGAGAGAGAGGTGAGGAACAGCATGGCTAGGTTACAGGGGGGTATCGAGGAGTTGACGCAGGGAGTAGGGCAGCTGACAGTGGGACAGAAGGAGCTTGGGGAGAAGGTGGAAAAGAACACGGCGGTGATAGGAGGGTTGAAAGCGACCCAGAAGGAAATAAAGAAAGAATTAATAGCGACGAAGAGGGAATGTCAGATGGTACATGAGGGACTGACGAAGAGGTTAGAGGGGGTGGTAGAGGCAATGGAGACAAAAGAACGGGAAGTCAGGATGCACATAGAAACGACCAAGGTGGCCTTAGAGGAAGAAATTGAGGGGGCGCACCGGGAAATAAAGGAGGTGAAGCAGAAGCTAGAGGAAGTGGAAGAGGGGGTAAGTGAAATTAAGAAGAGATGGAGGGAGACTAAGAAAGCGATAAAGGAGGAGGTGATGGAATTGGTGCAAGGTCTGTGCTCACAGAGTGATGATGTGCTTACTGACCAAATAAAGAGTTTGCAGGTGGCGGAGGAGAAGCGAAGGAGAAGAGGTGCCGAGGTGAGTGGCGATATGCTCGGCAATGTATATGGTGTGAGGGGAGATTCAGCGAGCTTGGGTGTTGGTCTAGACCCGGGCGTTCGTGAGGGGCCGCTGGTGAGTTGTGCGACTGGTGCAGAGTGCGTGGAAAGAGGGTGTGTGCAAGGATGTCCGACCATGGGGAGTGCGAGAGGTATTGGTGAGCAAGGGTGTGCGGGTATGGAGTGGGTAGCAGGTTGCGGAGGGGCGACCCAGGCATCGACACCGACAGGGGTAGTGTTCAGAGGGACGGGGGATGCACGAGAGCCCCCCGGGAATAGTGTACTGTGGGGGCCCGAACGGTTCGGCCCCGCGCTAACCCCGCAAGGAGCGACGCACGGGGTCCTGCCTTCGGGCACCCACAAGGTCCTACTCGCGCCATATGACAGCAAGAGTGATCTGAGGGCGTACCTGGCGCAGTTCGAATATGTATGTGGAGGCAACGGTTGGAATCCAGACGAAGGTGGAGTACACCTTGTGGGGGCACTGCGCGGCGCGGCGGCGGAGGTGCTGACAGCTTTACCACGGGGTGCTCTCACCCTGTCAGCCCTCCGCGCAGCCTTAATTAATCGTTTCGGCATTGAACAGCAAAGCGAGCTTGTTAAAGCTCAGCTTGCTCAGCGAAAATGCAAGCCCCAGGAGACCATCGGGGAACTTGCCCATGGAATTCGCCGCACAGTAGGAATCGCACACGCTGACATGGCAGCGCGTTCCCAGGAAAGCCTGGCGCTGGATCACTTTATCCAGGCTTTTCCGGATCCGAAGCTCCGACAACAGCTCGCCATGTGACGCCGTCGTGGACACAGGAGCTGGCGCCACGATCATCAGCCCTGTGATCCTTAATTCGAGTGCAGACGGCTGGGATAAAATCCAGCGTCTGGAAAATCATAGTTTGCAGCTGGCTACCGGGGTAACGGCTCCGATCATAGGGCGTGGTTTTGTGACCCTCAAGTTGGGGTCAGTAAAGAGCGAGATAGAGGTTTGGGTGGCGGAGGTGTGCGACCCATGCCTAATAGGGTTGGATTTGTTGACTGCTAGCGGTTGTAAAATCGATTTGTGCCGGGGACCCTGCAAGTGGGAGTCGAGGAGCTACCATTGGAGGGGTGAGCACGGCCGAAAGGGCGGAGCTGGAGGCTCCTGAGGCCGTGACCATCCCTCCGAGGGCCGAGGCCATAGTGCCGGCCCGGTGGTCAGCTCGCCCAACATGGCAGGAGTCCTGCGGCCTAGTCGAACCGGTGGCAGCGCAATCCATACCTGGTTTAATCGTGGGCCACACCCTCGTAAAAACGGACGGGCCGGTGGTGGCCGTCCGGGTAATTAATATTAGTACAGAACCATGCACCATCGTAAGGGGCACGAATACAGCCGGCTGCACCCCAGTTAACGAAGTCGTGCCAGTGAGGGGCGAGAACGTCCAGCCGAGTCGGCCCCAGAGGGAACCTTCAAAAAGTATTAGGAATTGGCCCGATCGCATTTGTGAGATGGTAAATCGTAGTAGTGTAGAGTTGGAGGTACCCAGAGGGAGGCGTTACACAAATTAATTGAATCCCATTTGGATATCTTCTCCTTGTCCTCCGAGGATATTGGACGTACGGGCCTGGTGAAACATTAGATCCACACCGGTGAGGCCCGGCCTATTCGTCAGCCCACCTGACGGCTCCCTTGGAGCAAGAGGGAGGAAGCTGACGAGCAGGTAGAAAAAATGTTCGATGCAGGTGTCATCGAGCCCTCGGGAAGTCCTTGGATGTCACCTGTTGTGCTGGTCAAAAAGAAGAATGGGACCACGCGTTTCTGTGTGGACTATCGCCAGCTAAACAACGTGACACTCAAGGACTCATATCCCCTGCCAAGAATTGACGATACCCTCGATGCCGTTGCGGGCTCAAATTGGTTCTCAACCTTGGACCTCAAGAGTGGGTATTGGCAGGTGGAGATGGATAGGGCAGGGAAGGAGAAAACGGCATTTTCCACAGGTAAGGGGCTGTATCAGTTCACTGTGATGCCGTTTGGTTTGTGTAACTCCCCCGCCACCTTTGAACGATTGATGGAGCATGTACTGGGCGGCATGCCATGGCAGTCATGCCGGGTGTACCGGGATGACGTCCTGGTGCATGCTAAAACATTTCCCCAAGCCATAGCTAATTTGGACCAGGTGTTTGGGTGCCTCAGACAGACAGGGTTGAAGTTTAGCCCGAGTAAGTGCACTTTGTTTGCAAGAGAGGTGGCCAATCTAGGTCACGTTATCGGTCGCGAGGGGGTAAAAACAGACCCAGGCAAAATTACAGCGGTGGAGGAGTGGCCCGCACCACGTACCATCAAGGACGTGCGGGGATTTTTGGGACTCTGCTCCTATTACCGGCGTTTTGTGGCGAAATTTGCAGAGTTGGCCCGGCCCCTTCACCGGCTTACGGAGAAGGGGACGAGATTTAATTGGACAAGGGAGTGCCAAGAGGCCTTCCTAGCATTGAAAGGGTGTTTGATACCGCACCCGTTTTAGATTACCCCACTAGTGACGGGACATTTACCCTGCACACGGATGCAAGCCAGGAAGGATTGGGCGCAGTTTTGTCTCAGACACAGGAGGGCGTGGAGAGAGTGATCGCGTATTATAGTCGGGCCACGAGTAGGCCCAAGCGAAATTATTGCGTCACTCGCAAAGAGTTATTGGCTATGCTGGCTGCTGTGAGCCATTTCCACCCTGACTTGTACGGGCGGAAATTTTTGGTTCGAACTGACCATTCCTCTTTGCAATGGCTCCTTCGGTTCAAGGAACCGGAGGGCCAAATTGCAAGGTGGTTGGAAAAGTTGCAGCAGTACGATTTTAGTGTGACCCATAGGGCCGGGAGGGCCCATGGGAATGCTGATGCACTCTCTCGGCGTCCTTGTTTGGGGGAAAACTGCAAATTTTGTGTGAGACACGAGGAGAAGGAACAATTGGGCGATTCCACCCCTATCCTCGTCGTCCGTGCAACCCGGGTGAGAGGGCCAATTTTGCCACTAACCGCAGATGAAGAATTTGGAACAATGGCTTGGAGCACGGCCCAGCGGGAGGATCCCGTCCTGGACCCGGTGTACGAATGGGTTCGATTGGGACAAAGACCTAATGGGGAAGAGGTCACCCCCCTCGGGGCGCCAACAAAGGCATATTGGGCTCAGTGGCAGACCCTGGAATTGAAAGGCAACATCTTGTATCGCAAATGGATGGAGGTTCCCTCTGAGAGAACTTCCTGGTTGGTAATAGTCCCTGACAAATTTAAGAACACAATATTACAGCAGGTGCATGGTACCCGCTCCGGCGGCCATTTGGGCAGGACAAAGACAACATCTCGGGTCCGCCGGAGGTTCTATTGGGTAAATATAGGGCGCGACATACAGGACTGGTGTCGGAGATGCGACGCCTGTACTGCTAAAAATGGACCAGCACGGAGGATGAGGGCCCCCCTTCAATTACACCAGGTGGGGGTCCCCCTTGAGCGGGTGGCCATGGATATTCTAGGAAGGCTACCCCACACCCGCCAAGGTAATAAGTACATCCTCGTTGTAATGGACTATTTCACCAAGTGGCCGGAGGCCTACGCCCTCCCCAACCAAGAAGCCAGGGTGGTGGCACAGGCCTTCGTGGAAGGATTTGTATGCCGGCATGGGATTCCACAGGAGCTGCACACCGATCAGGGTCGAAATTTTGAGAGCCAATTGCTAAAAGATGTGTGCAGACTCCTGTCAATTAGAAAGACGAACAACGCCCTCAATACCACAATCTGATGGGATGGTGGATCGGTTTAATCGAACATTGATCCAACAACTGGCATTGTTCACCACCACCCGTCAGGATGACTGGGACGAACATCTCCCGTATTTGTTAATGGCCTACCGAACCAGCCAGCATGGGGCCACCGCATGCAGTCCGGCGTTGCTTATGTATGGGCGGGAGTTGGGGCTCCCGCCGACTTGCACTGCGGTCCCGTGCCAGACACCACGGATATCCCGCCGAGGGAGGGCTATGCACGTCACTTAAGAGGAAGGCATGGAGAGGGTCCATGCCTTCGCCCGCCGCCAGCTCCAGCTGGTGGGGGCCAGGATGAGGCACAAGTACGACCACCGGAGCCAGGGGAGTCAGTACGCTCCGGGGATGAAGATTTGGTTCTTCAATCCCCGGAGGTGGAAGGGTAGGTGCCCCAAACTCACCTCTCCCTGGCAAGGCCCGGGGGTCGTCCTGTCGCAAGTCTGTGACGTGGTCGTTAAGATCAAGATGGGGCCATGAGCCCTCCCTCGGATCGTCCATGCTGATCAGATAAGACCCTACACCGGCGAGCAGGCGCCCTCATGGATCGCCTTGGCTTTAGATGCCGAGGTGGGACCCAGTACCTCCAACGAAGGAGGCTCGTAGTGTGAGAGGACTGGGGGGTGATAGTGGGAGATGCCCGAGGTAGAGGGATGGTGGCTCTACCATCCCTCACCTCCACTAATTTGGGCAAAGGAGCTATAGATTTATGGGGATTGGCAGTACCAAACTAGCTCGGGAGGGTTAGGATAATGTATAGGGAACTAGAGATGACTATAGGTGACCAAGATTTAAATAGTAACATTGTATAGGTAGTGGGGACGTAGCCAGGTTAGATGGTTGATAACGACGAGGGATGTGCAATAGTATAAGGGGTGACAGGGAAGCACTAATCTTAGAAGGGCAATAGATAGCCAGATGATGCGGTGTGTATGAGCTTTAAGTTTTGGATGACATGAGGAATTGAGAGGCAATGCTTATGAAAGATGTGTGTGTATTGATGACATTGAGTGCATTGGCTTGCTTGGTGTGCAAGTGCAGTACAGGTGTGTGGAATGAATGGTGTGGAGTGAGTATTGTGGAATGAGTGGAGTGGAGTGTATGGTGCGAAGGAGTGGATGGGGGAAGGATGGACCCCTTCATGAGTACCCGGGGAGGGTAGTGTAAAGGTAGGTAGAGGCAGTAGGTAAATTGTGGTTGGATATTGACATCTGTAGTGCGGAAGTAGCAGAGTACTGCTTGAATGGGTGCAGGAGTGTATGGAATGGCTGGGCGTGTGGCCTGTTAGTGTGTGTGATTGGTTGAGCACTCCGCCACTGGTAGTCTGTCGGCCAGGTGAGGCCGCAGGTAGGCTCTGGGAGCCAGCTAGAGTTCAATGGGGCCCGAGGATCCAGAGAAGGACCCGGGTAGCCCGACGCCAGAGAAGGCGGTAGCGGGGTGAGAGAGCCAGAGGGCCTTCCCCAGGTTAGGGTGAGGAGCAGGTAAGCTCGGGTGGCAACTGCAGTGGCAGAGGTGTGCAGGTGAGCGGACCTGCTGGTGAGCCACACGACCCAGCCCAGAAATTGTGCGAGGGCACAGGTAGAAAATCGGGGGAGTGAGACCCCAAATTGGGAGGCACCACAGTTTGGTCAATGGGAATTGATTTTTAGAACCACATAGTGTAAAGTGGCCAATGGTTTGGCAGGGCAAGACCCCGGGTAGTATAAAGTGTTAATGTCATTTAGAAGGTAGATAGGAGAAAATCTCTTCGCACCATCCGCATCCACTCAACTAAGGTGATGAGACTCCACACCATGTTTTTGCAAGCATTTGGAATGAAAGACGCATCTCGACGTGGGTGAGACATTGTTCGATATTCCATCTCTTCCTCCTTAGGAGGGATTGATGACGGATTCGGTTTAGAGGGGATGGGAAAGACAAGACGTTAGAGACGAATTTGTAATTTGTAAATTGTGTAAATACGGGGTAGGGGCAAGGGTAGAGTAGGTGACATGGGGGGTGACGAACGGATAGGGACGGGCTTTCTCGGCTCGCTCTCCCGCGCCCTTCATGTTGCATTGCTTTGTATTGATGTGTACCCTTGCGCCCCTGCCCGCTGATCTGCTTGTCCTTCCTTCCCCACTCACGGACCATTGTTATTTTGAGCCCGGCGGGGGGGGGGGGGGCGTGGGTGGGGGGGGGGAGTGTGCAGGTGACCACAGTTGTGTGCCCGCACCTTTGCTGCCTCCGGCCTGCACTGATGCACCATATGGACCACACGTTCTGTGGCCTAGCACCACCTTATGGACCACACGTTCTGTGGCCTAGCACCACCTTATGGACCACGCGTACTGTGGCCTGGCACCTCTGCTGGGACCAACCATTGTTGCCAGCGGTATCTGGTTGCGGACCACTGTTTTCAAAGTGGCCTCCATGCCATGCAGGTGGACCTCCGGAGGTGGCCCTGCTGGCCCTGAGTAATAAAAAGCGGACGCGGTGTGTGCCCTTTTAATAAACAACATCAAGCAAGAAGACAACCAGAAGCAGCGGCCCAGCAGAGAAGACATCACAAGGCATCATTTATTATTTTAAAAATGTTTGTTTTTGTGCCTTTTTCATTTATGGTGCTTTTGGTGCATTCATTATTTTTGGTGCATATGGTATGGTGTATCAGTGCAGTGCAGTGCAGTGCAGTGCAGTGCAATGATTTTCCTCTTCTCAAAACATCTTGTTCTTGTTTCCCACAAAAGACAGGTCCTGGGTGACAGTTTGTAAATAATTAGTGTTTTTGTAAATAATGCTCCCCACCGGCTAAATGTGTAGTTTCGATATAATTCCGCAATTCGGTTAGTCTGTGGGCATGAGTCAGTTAGATAGGATGCAATGCAGCAGGTGGGACATATTTAGTGTTAAAACTGTCGCACTCAGGGTGAGGTTAAAAGTAGAGGGTAACCACACCTAAGTGTCACACTAAGTTAAAGTTGTTTCGGCCCGGGCCGGGCCTGGAGGAAAGGAGGGTGCAGTGTTGCAGTTTTTAGAACCCTCACTTGTAAATAATTCTTGTAAATATTCCATCATTTAAAAGGTTAAAGGTTGCACCCTTAATTAGTCCATATGCAACACGAAGGCCACCATAGGAACTTTAGTTATTTCCTTATTATGTGTCAGATAAGGCCGTGTTCCCAATAGTAGAATCTGCATTGTGTCAATTAAATAAGAATAGGCCCTTCCGTTCATTTTGTAGCTGCTCTCTCCAAGCTACGCCATTATGCGCCCCTACAGTCGGGGCTTGTCTCTCCCCAAATTGTCACGTGGTTTGATTAGCAGCGTTCGCTGCATTGAGCCTTCGTCGCCTTAGCGCTCGCTCCAAACGCCATTGAACATGGGGTCTCAGGCCGAGGAAAAAGGGGGCGGGACACAAGAACGAGGCGAGGCCCTGTCAACTCGCCGTCAAGGGTGGAGTTGGTGAGCCCTCGCCAACCAACCAGGGCTGAGGTGAGCTCACTGGCAGGCGTGGTTTGATGAAGCGCGCATTGATCTGTGAGCGCATTATATAAGCGCGCGCGCAAAGCCCTTTGACGGACTTCTTTCCACGGACCTCATTCGGCGGGCTCCTTTTGCACGAACTTGGGGACTTGAGGAACTGCGTGAGGGAGCTCGTTTGATACGAACTGCCTGTGATACGAACTGCGTTTGATACGAACTGCCTCTGATACGAACTGCCCTTTTTGACAAACATTAATCGGGAGAGAGTGTTGGCATGAAATACGTATAACGTCCGTAGCCTCCCAGTCCCCCCGATATACGTAAGGTCCGCTCGCGGTCAACGACAACGACGCGCTGCCGGCCTGCTTCCATCACCACCACTGCACGAGTCGGGACTGGACGAGGAGCCTGGACATCTGCTTGGACCTTCCTCCCCTACCAGCTACCATCCCGTGTGAGTGTGTCTGTTTGTCCTGGGGTCGTTAAGTTAAGATTGCATAGATAAGATTGCCCTGTGTCCTTCTTCTTCTTCTTCCTCCTGTATATTCCTTTCGTTTCCTCTTCTTCTTGATTGTAAATAAATTCACCTGTTCTTCCTATACTCTGGTTTCTTCTTAGCTGATCGATTTCGTCTTTTCTCAATTGAGTACCTGTGGCATGATTTGGAAACCGCTCAGAATCGGGTTTAGTCATTTGTTAACGGCTCGGACCGCGGATTGCTAACCGCTCGGCATTTACCATCACGTCCGTGGTTCGAGCAGGAGTTATATTCCTGCTTTACGTCGGGTTAGTAAGTAGGTATTTGGGACTTCCTTGACCAATGACCCTAGCTAATACCGACCGGAAGGAGCGTTATAACTTCAAAGGACTCGGGTCGGTCAGTCACGGACAAGGGGATTAACCCCCCCCCCCCTTGATAAGGGGAGTGCCGACCCCCAAATCCGCAACAATATATATATACATACATACATACATACATACATACATATATATATATATATATATATATATATATATATATATATATATATATATATATATATATATATATACAGTGAAACCTTGACTTACGAGTGCACCAACTTACGAGTTTTCCGAGATACGAGCCGTCGCTCGGGCGGTTTATTGCTTTGAGATGCGAGCCGAGATCTGAGTTACGAGCTTACGCCACCTGCCACCAAGTGGGTTCCGGTCACGTGGTTATCTTGCCGTGCAAGCAGCTCTGCCGTATATCGCTGCTGCTTTGTTTTCGCATTTTGGTTATTTTGGAGCTTACGTCACCGCCACCAGGTGGGTTCCGGTCACGTGGTTATCTTGCCGTGCAAGCAGCTCTGCCATATATAGCTGCTGCTTTGTTTTCGCATTTTGGTTATTTTGGAGCTTACGTCACCCGCCACCAGGTGGGTTCCGGTCACGTGGTTATCTTGCCGTGCAAGCAGCTCTGCCGTATATAGCTGCTGCTTTGTTTTCGCATTTTGGTTATTTTGGAAAATTTCTTAGTTTTAACCATGGGTTCTAAGAAATTGAATGCCAAGGGCAGTACTGAGAAGAAGAAGAGGATGATGTGCTTGGATATAAAACACGCAATCGTCGAAAAACATGAGTGAGGTGTGCGTGTTGTCGACTTGGTGAGGCGGATGTGAAGGCAGCTGAAGATTTTATTATAACTTTTGCCGAACTGATAGAAGCCGAACGATACATCCCCCAGCAAATCTTCAACTGTGACGAGACAGGGCTCTTCTGGAAAAAGATGCCGAGGAGGACGTATATAACGGCAGAGGAGAAGAGCATGCCAGGCCACAACTTGTTCAGAGTGCCGGCGATAGCTCGCCTTCTCTTTGTGGAAAACACGGTGAGATCCTTAACATCCAACAACTAATGGGACGCAAACGGGGCGCCCAGTTTAGCGGTACACACATTGATGAATCACCCTGCCTGTGATTCACCCATGACAGGTTATAGCTGGGTCGGGATTCAAACCCAGGCTGGACAGTTTAGAGTCAAGTGTGCGTACCTCCAGTCCAGGCCATCCTGCCAACTTGTATGCTGCATACAGGTGAAATATAAAGCGCGAGCTATTTTTATATATACTGTATATTTAAAAAAAAATTGGTGTGGTTTTTGGCGGGCTGGAACGGATTAATAGCATTTCAATTCATTTTAATGGGGAAATTTAATTTGAGAAACGAGCAAATTGAGTTACAAGCTCGGTCACAGAACGAATTAAACTCGTAAGTCAAGGTTTCACTGTATATATATATACAGTGAAACCTTGACTTACGAGTTTAATTCGTTCTATGACCGATTTGTTAACTATAATATATATATATATATATATATATATATATATATATATATATATATATATATATATATATATATATATATATCGATATATATATCGATATATATATCGATATATATATATATATATATATATATATATATATATATATATATATATATATATATATATATATATATATATATATACGTAGTGTGTTCAAAAAGTATCCGACCTTTATTTTTCGTGCGTAAAAAAAAGAAGCTAGGGAGGCGTTGATTGGTGCACGTATGTAGACGATCCTAATGCACACGCGTGAATTTTTTCCCACCTGCAGAAGCTGTCATTCGACAGCAGACCGCCGATGAGTGAGGACATGTAAGTGAGCACCGTCGGATTTTCGTTTTTGACAAAATGACGGAAAAACTTGAACAACGCTACTGCATAAAATTTTGTGTTTTTTGGCCTCGGGGATGTTGGATGCTTCCATTGTGATGACTGCAACTTGGTTTCTGGGTTGTACCCATAAACCCAGGATTCATCGCCAGTGATCACTGTGTTGAGGAAGCTGGGATCGCTGTTTACAGTCTCCAGCATGTCCTGTGCGATCTCCAAACGGAGTTGCTTCTGCTCAATCGTTAGCAGCTTTGGTATGAACTTCGCTGAGATTCTCCTGAAGCCCAAATCCTCCTTCATAATGGAATGAACGGTGTTGAATCTTGCGGATCGTTTCCACTTGGGAATCGCCAAGCTTTACACAAAATTTGATGCAGTAGCGTTGTTCAAGTTTTTCCGTCATTTTGTCAAAAACGAAAATCCGACGGCGCTCACTTACATGTCCTCACTCATCGGCGGTCTGCCGTCGAATGACAGCTTCTGCAGGTGGGAAAAAATTCACGCGTGTGCATTAGGATCGCCAACATACGTGCACCAATCAACGCCTCCCTAGCTTCTTTTTTTTTTACACACGAAAAATAAAGGTCGGATACTTTTTGAACACAGTAGTATATATATATATATATATATATATATATATATATATCGATATATCGATATATCGCTATATATATATATATATATATATATATATATATATATATATATATATATATATATATATATATATATATATCGATATATATATATATATATATATATATATATATATACTGTATATATATATATATATATATATATATATATATATATATATATATATATATATATATATATATATATATATATATATATATATACATACATACATACATACATATATATATTAGGCGAAGGTGATTCTGTCTGTCTGTCCGGGGGTGTGGCTTACTCCGTTTAGACAGTAGCTCCACCCATTCTTGGAGAGGCTTCATGTAAACAAATATCCACCATTTTATTACCTCAAATAGCTTTGAGGCCTGTTTAGTTAGGCCCGTGCTGTCTTTCTCTCTCACACAGGTTTATTTCAACTCTAATTCGATATATCATTTCATTTTTAACAGTCGCTAACATAGTTTTAGACTCGGTTGAAAAAAAACGGGAAGAGAATCCCATGAAAGTTTCCGTTTATAGAACGAAATGATTTCTCAAAGGCCTGTAAAATAAAGCCCATTCATTGAGTCACCCTCACGATTTTATCTCGAATTCATCATCTGCTTTAATTTTTATCGATGGTTTTAGACTCGGTGTCAAAAATAATTGAGAACATTCACGCACACACGGGAAATTGCCGAGATATATTTTTTAAAATCGCGCCACCATTATACACGATAATACACCGCCTAAAATAACAGTCGGGGAAAATGTCGACAAATATTAAAAATTCGCTTTTTCTTTTCCATTAAGATATATTACTTTTACTTTTGATGACAGTCGTCACAAAACGACATATATTTCTTCGTTCTTATTTCATTCAACATTACTATCTGGAAGTACAAACTAAAATATGCTTCAGGAAATTACCGAGAGATATTTCTTCGTTTTTTAAATTAGTTTTGTGCGCATACACTTTAAATAGGCTTATTTTAAATCTTTAATTTTCACAATGTAATTTACTTGCCATTTGATGATTACGAGACACTTCCTCTTGAGGATTGTGACAATTCATGCATTGTGTGGAAACTTCCATTTCCAAAATGAATGAGACGGGAGAGGAGCGAGGGGTTGGAGAGCGAGGAGCGAGGGGATGGAGAGCGAGGAGCGAGGGGTTGGAGAGCGAGGAGCTAGGGGTTGGAGAGCGAGGAGCGAGGGGTTGGAGAGCGAGGAGTGAGGGGTTGGAGAGCGAGGAGCTAGGGGTTGGAGAGCGAGGAGCGAGGGGTTGGAGAGCAAGGTGCTCGGGGTTGGACAGCGAGAAGCTAGGGGTTGGACAGCGAGGAGCTCGGGGTTTTAGAGCGAGGAGCTAGGGGTTGGAGAGTGAGGAGCTAGGGGTTGGAGAGCGAGGAGCTAGGGGTTGGAGAGTGATGAGCTAGGGGTTGGAGAGTGAGGAGCTAGGGGTTGGAGAGGAGTGAGAAATTGGAGAGGAGTGAGGGGTTGGAGAGTGAGGAGTGAGGGATTGGAGAGCGAGGGGTTGGAGAGCGAGGATCTAGGGGTTGGAGAGCGAGGAGCTAGGGGTTGGAGAGCGAGGAGCGAGGGGTTGGAGGGCGAGGGGCTAGGGGTTGGAGAGTGAGGAGCAAGGAGATGGAGAGTGAGGAGCGTTTGGAGAGGAGAGTGAGGAGCGTTTGGAGAGGAGAGTGAGGAGCGTTTGGAGAGGAGAGTGAGGAGCGTTTGGAGAGGAGAGTGAGGAGCGTTTGGAGAGGAGAGTGAGGAGCGATTGGAGAGGAGAGTGAGGAGCGATTGGAGAAGAGTGAGGGACTGGAGAGGAGTGTGAGGGATTGGAGAGGAGTGTGAGGAGGTATGGGAGGGGAGTGTGAGGAGGAGAGGGATTGGAGAGGCGTGAGGGTGGAGAGAGGAGAGTGTCAGGTGGAGAGGAGTGAGGGGATCACATATGATGTGAAATAAATAAATTGTGTTCATTGCACCATTTCTGGATCTGATGAATTGCCAGTAACCATTTTGTAAAATTTAATGTGCAGCATCTAAATCAAGACGTCCAAATGTCACACACGCCCATGCCCATGGAATTCCCACGGGTGACCCCACTCGTATAATAGTATATATATATATATATTGTTACGGATTCGTCACTTCCATCTTTGTGGTTGTCATCCACTTGAAGCATTTTTAGTTTCATGTATTATTATTGTTACAGTTTCGGTGTGAAATGGAGATAACTGTCTTCAAAGGTAAAATTAGTGTTTCAAAAGAAAAACGAAATGGATCGGGAGAAACCGGAAGAGGAGGAAGAAGAGGCTGGAGCGGATCAAGTGAGATCAGGAAAGAAAGGCCGATCTGCTTTGAGGTGTCGAGCGGACGCTGGTCACGAGCGAATATTGGTTTCCCCAGGAAAGGGATTCCTGTGACAGTGTCGTTATTGCTGGGGCAGATAAACCTGCGTGATGGGTTTTGCTGTTGGTTCCGAAAGTGAATCATCGCGGGAGAGCCGGTACGTCATTTCACCTCGCACCAGCCATTTCACCTCGCACCAGCCGTTAGCCTGGTGCTCGTGTGTGTCGTGGATTTCGCTTGGGAATTCACGGTTCTCCGCTTGGGAACTGCTGTTCGTTCATGTCAGCGTCATTGTCTGGTGAACCGAAGGTGTGAATTCCCAGTCGCCTTTTGGGTGAACTTTTGCCTGACCGATGTCGGCCCGACACCGCACCCAGCGGCTCTTCTGCAGCGTCGACTGTCGGCCGTCCTGGGTTCAGGTCTCAGTGCGACCTTTTTTCTTGTGATCCCCAGAGCGTGGATTGACTTTGACCTGGTGTCGTGACAGTGACTTTGGGGGTGTTACAGTTCGCTCACGTGGAGTACCGTGAGTTATTGAGTTAAGAAACTGGTGGTACCATCATAGGAATTATATGGTGTTTGCTGTGCAATTGAGGTTCTTGTACTTGCGCAAGTTGTTATTATTGTGTGATGTTAATACAATACGTGGGTTTTGTAACAACTGATTGGTGTGGTTTCACCATTGGTCATTGGCACACATAATAGCACATCTTTCTGCCGTGACTCCTTTCGGGGCTCGGAGGTACACCGTGACCGGGGTTTGGGGAGGAGCACGTAACAGAAATTGGGGGCTCGTCCGGGATAGAATTCCCTCACATTCCCAAAATTGGAATTTTCTAACATTCCCAAATTTGTATTTCTGAAAATTTGGAATTTTTTGTGTGAAGGTTAACAGGTGTTAACTAATAGTCACCATGGTGTTTCAAGTAGAAAAGTTTGCGACGTCCCTAACGAGGCACAGTTCCAGGCGTTAAAAATATCGGAACTCATGATATTGGCCAAATATTGTAACTTGGAGGTCCGAGTTAGTATGAAGAAAGCAGAGATTCAGACATTGGTGGTAGAATCTCTAGTGGGACAAGGAGCATGGGAAGAGGTAGCCTTGGATTGGTTACCAGAGGAAAAAGGAAATATGGAGCTCTGGAAAATGGAGATGCAACTGCAGAGCCAGGAAAGGTTAAAAGAGTTGGAATGGAAAGCAGAAAAGGAAAGAGCAAAGGAAAGAGCAGAGGAAAGGAGAGCCGAAAAGGAAAGAGCAGAACAGGAACTCGAACTCGAGGAGAGAAGAGCAGAGGAAAGAGCAGAGGAAAGGAGAGCCGAAAGGGAGTTAAGGGAACGAGACATGGAGTATCAGAGGGAACTGAAACTCAAGGAGCTTGAATTACTGGGGGAACGGAGAGAAGTATTATCCATGCCGGCTAGTTCGACAACCAGTCAGAACTCTTGGGATGTTGGTAGGCATGTGAGGCTGGTTCCACCCTTTAATGAAAAGGAGGTAGCCAAGTTCTTTTTACACTTTGAGAAGGTGGCTCAAATGTTAAAATGGCCTGTGGGGTCATGGACTATGTTAGTACAAAGTGTTCTGGTGGGTAAAGCTCAAGATATCTATTCGGCCTAACCGATTGACCAATGTGCAGATTATGAGATAGTGAAGAAAGCCATTCTCAAGGCCTATGAATTGGTCCCTGAAGCTTACCGACAAAAATGTAGGAATGCCAGGAAGAGGGAGAGTGAGACCCATGTGGAGTTTGCCAGAATGAAGGAAACTATGTTTGATAGGTGGTGTGACTCGAAGGATATTGGGAAAGACTTCAACCGTTTTCGACAATTTGTATTGGTGGAGGAATTCAAACAGTGTGTCCACATGGACATTAAAGTGCATCTGGATGAAAAAAAGGTACCGGAGTTGTATGAGGCAGCAACAGTGGCAGATGACTATGCCTTGACACACCGGATGGGGTTCCACAAACCTAACTTCCCGCCTAGAGTTAGCCAGGGGAGTTACGGTAAATCACGTTCAGAGAACAAATTTTCATGGAGGCGGCCTGGAGAGGACTATGGGGAAAAATCTGATACCGTGACTTTTAGGGATCAGAAGACTGCAGTTCCATGGCAGACCTATCTTCCGGGGGGCCCGAGGCAGACCACGAGTTTTTCCTCCGGGCCTACTTGCACTTTTTGCAAGAAACCTGGGCATTTGATGCCCCAATGTTACGCCCTGAAAAGGAAAAATCAGGAGCGGAGTCAGACTAGTGCAACTCCGAATGCGTTGGCCAATGCGAGAAATCGTCCTTGGAGGACAGTGCCTTGTGAAGGTTCCCGTGCCAAAGTTACGGCATCACAGAACGACCTTGTCCAAGAGGGTTAGGGTATTGAGGGACACAGGAGCACATCAATCTTTGATGCTTGAGGGCATTTTGCCATTGTCGGAGAAGACGGCAACGGGGGTTAGTGTTCTCTTTCAGGGGGTTGGTGGCTATGTTAAAGCTCCTCTTCATGTCATCCATTTAAAGTCTGAGTTGGTGTCAAGACCGGTCACTGTGGGGTTACAAGCCACTCTTCCTATAGAGGGAATATCTTATTATCGGGAATGATTTGGCCAGGGGTAGAGTTTCTGGAAAATCCGATGTTGGTTGAAAAGCCCAGTATGGAAAATAACACAGCACAGTTAGAGCAGGAGATTCCGGGTATCTTTCCATCCTGTGCAGTGACTCGTGCTATGGGTAGGAAGTGCTCTGAAGAGAAGGAGACGGAAGGTGATGCGGATATGGGTTCCATAGAGATATTGGAGGAAAAGTCTGGAAGAGGTAATAGGAAAGGGAGTGACATCAAGGAACTTAAGGAAAAGGTGCCATCTGGACCAAAAGAGAAAATGGAGTGTCCGTCGGAGACATCTGGGAACGAGGCTGAACAAACGGTGCTTGTCCGAAAGAGACTTGTTGAAGAACAACACAGAGATTCGGAGCTCCGGAGTTTGATTGGTAAAGCCATTACAGAGGAAGAGGCTATGAAGGTACCTGTTGGTTACTCATGAAAGGGGAAATACTCATGAGAAAATGGAGACCACCGGAGGTGCCAGCAAATGACGAGTGGAAACTTCATTACCAAATTGTGGTGCCACCGCCGTACCGGAAGGAGATATTGAGACACCTTTGGCCGGGCACCTTGGAGTGAACAAGACATGTGACAGAATTTTGGTACATTTTTTCTGGCCAGGATTGTGACGTGATGTGGCGGAGTTCTGTAAATCTTGCCATTCTTGCCAGCTGGTGGGAAAACCTAATCAGAAAGTCCCTTCTGCACATTTAAAACCAATTCCAGCTTTTGAAGAGCCATTCAGCTGTGTCATTATTGACTGTGTAGGCCCTTGACCTAAAACTAAGGCTGGACATCAGTATCTGCTGACCATCATGTGCGCTTCCACAAGGTTCCCAGAAGCAGTGCCTCTTAGGAAAATTACTGCGGCAGTTATTGCGAAGGCCTTGATTACATTTTTCACTTTGGTTGGCTTACCTAAGGTCGTCCAGTCTGATCAGAGTTCCAATTTCATGTCAATGCTTTTTCAGCAAGTGGTACACCTGTTGGGAGTGGAGCAAGTAAGATCAAGTACTTACCATCCCGAGAGCCAAGGGGCCTTGGAAAGGTTTCACCAGACAATGAAGAATATGATCAGAACGTACTGTTTTGAATGTGACAAGGATTGGGATGAGGGAATACCCTTATTGTTGTTTGCTACGAGTGAATCTGTTCAGGAGTCATTGGGATTCAGTCCTTTTGAACTTGTGTTTGGACACACCGTTCGAGGACCATTGAAATTGGTGAAAGAACAGTGGCTACAGGAGGAGTCGCAGTCGACAGTGGGAGAGTATGTGTCAACGGATAGGCACAGATTGGCAAAGGCTTGTGAAGTTGCGAGAGGAAACTTGAAAGTGACACAGGATAAAATGAAAGTGAGACATGACAAGAAATCTCAGATAAGAAATTTCAGTCCTGAGGACCGGGTGTTAGTGTTGCTTCCTGTTTCAGGTCAGCCACTACAGGCTAGGTATTTTGGTCCCTATGCAATCGAAAGGAGGGTTAATGAAACAGATTACGTGGTGACAACTCCCGACCGACGGAAAAAGCGGGAGCTGTGTCACGTCAACCGACTGAAGAAATATTATGAGAGGAAGCCTGTGGGAAAAATGGTTTTTGTCTCACCTGTCGTGCCTGTAGTCGGGGTGCAAGAGAATCCAGAGGTTGAGGCCGGTGTGAAGTTTGATAACATTGATGACCAGGCTTGTCCCAGATTGACGAACACGGAAGTGTTGAGTAGTTTAGACGAGAAATTAGGTCATTTGACGAGGGAACAACAAGGACAACTATCCAGCCTAATTTTTGAGTTTGCACATTTGTTCGCAGATGTACCTGGTCGTACTGACTTGGTATATCATGATATTGAGGTGGGGGAAGCCACTCCTGTGAAAAATTCCTGTACCCCTATCGGATGAACCCTGTGAAGATGGATTATCTTTGGAAGGAGGTTCAGTATATGTTGGAGAATGACATCATCGAACCAAGCAGCAGAGAATGGAGCTCACCATGTGTGTTGGTTCCAAAACCCGATGGCAGTTTTCGCTGTTGTACGGATTTAAAACGGGTTAATGCAGTGACCAAGACCGACTCATATCCCATCCCGAGGATTGATGACTGTATTGATAGAATAGGCCCAGCTAAATTTGTAACTAAATTTGACTTGCTGAAAGGGTATTGGCAGATTCCTCTTGCTGATCGAGCCAAGGAAATCTCTGCTTTAGTCACACCAAATGGGTTGTATCAGTACAAGGTTCTTCCCTTTGGATTGAAAAACGGGCCTGCTACATTTCAACGGCTGATTAATAAGCTTATTGCAGACCTTGAGGGGGTGGAGGCTTATCTGGATGATATCATCCACACCATGACCATGGAAGATCATCTTAAACAAATTCAGGCATTTTTCAAGAAACTGACCGAGGCAGGGTTGACCATCAACTTATCTAAGAGTGAGTTTGTAAAAGCCCAGGTGGTGTTCCTCGGCCATGTAGTAGGTCAGGGTCAGGTGCAACCGGTGACAGCCAAGTTAGAAGCCATTGATCGCTTCCAAGTTCCAAAAGGGAAGAAGGAGCTTATGAGATTATTGGGTATGGCTGGTTGGTACCGGCAGTTCTGCAGGAATTTTTATGATATGGTAGCCCCTTTAATGAATTTGCTGAGGAAAGAGACCAAGTTTGTTTGGGATGACAAATGCCAGGCTGCCTTTGTCCACGTCAAAGCGATATTAATGAGCTCTCCTGTCCTAGCAGCACTGGATTTTCAAGAACCTTTCAAGTTGGCCATTGATGCAAGTGATGTGGGGGCTGGGGCAGTTCGATTACAGGAAGATGATGATGGCGTGGATCACCCGGTGTGCTACTATTCGAAAAAGTTTCACAAACATCAGGCAAATTATGCCACTGTGGAAAAAGAGACCCTTGCTCTCCTGCTAGCGCTTCAGCATTCTGAGTTGTATCTGGGAACTACTACCTTTCCTATAAAAGTCTTCACTGATCACAACGCCTTAACCTTCATTCAAAAAATGAAAAATAAAAATCAGAGGTTTATGAGATTGAGTTTGTCTTTGCAGTTCAACTTGGAAATTGAGCATGTAAAGGGCAAGGACAATGTCATTGCCGATGCTTTATCCAGAGTGAACTAACTTTAAAAATTCCTGTAGGTTGTTTGGAAGTTTTGTTGCTTTCTTCTGAGGAATATTAGTTATTGCTGCTCACGTGAGTTGGTCAGCCATAGGTTGATTGGTAGTGTTTGGGTGTGAGTTTTACTTGTGTTTGTTAAAGCGGGTTTTTGCATGAAAAGAAAGTTTTCACTATGTTCAAACTTTCTTTCTTGAGGGTGGGGAGTGTTACGGATTCGTCACTTCCGTCTTTGTGGTTGTCATCCACTTGAAGCATTTTTACTTTCATGTACTATTATTGTTACAGTTTGAGTGTGAAATGGAGATAACTGTCTTCAAACGGAAAAATAATGTCTCAGAAGGAAAACGAGATGGGTGAGGGCGAAAACGGAAGAAGAAGAAGAGGAGGGCTAGTGGATCGAGTGAGATCGGGAAAGGAGGCTGATCTGCTTCGAGATGTCGAGTGGACGCTGGTGGACATTGGTCACGAGCGAATATTTGTTTCCCCGGGAAAGGGATTCCTGTGACAGTGTCGTTATTGCTGTGGCAAATAAACCTGCGTGACGGGTTTTGCTGTTGGTTCCGAAAGTGAATCATCGCTGGAGAGCAGGTACGCCCCCATTACGGGCCCGTCCGCCATTTCACCTCCCACCAGCCATTTCACCTCGGACCAGCCATTCGCCTGGTTCTCGTGTGTGTCGTGGATTTCGCTTGGGAACTCGCGGTTCTTCGCGGTTCTCCGCTTGTGAGCCACTGATCGTTCATGTCAGCGTCATTGTCTGGTGAACCGAAGGTGTGAATTCCCAGTCACCTTTTGGGTGAACTTTTAACGGACCGACGTCGGCCCGACACCTCACCAAGCGGCTCTTCAGCAGCGTCGACTGTTAGTCGTTCTGGGTTCAGGTCTCAGTACGACCTTTTCTTGTGATCGCGAGAGCCAAGGGGATCGATTTTGGCCTGGTATTTTGACACGGTGACTTTGGGGGATGTTACTGATTGCTCACGTGGGAATACCGTGAGTTATTGATTCAGGAAATTGGTGGTACCATCATAGAAATTATATGGTGTTTGCTATGCAAGTGAGGTTTTTCTTGAACGTGCGTTACTTGTTATTATTGTGTGGTTTTAATACAAAACTTGGTTTTTGTAACAATTGATTGGTATGGTTTCACCATTGGTCATTGGCACACATAATAGCACATCTTTGTGCCGTGACTCCTTTCGGGGCTCAGAGCTACACCGTGGCCGGGGTTTGGGGAGGAGCACGTAACACATTTTAAATCAAAATGGTGGTGTGTATAGTCAGCCATCTTACACCATGATGACATCACAGACATAATCACATCCCATCATCCCTGTCATGTGACCAGATCCTCAGCTCTGATTGGTGGGTGTACCTTTGTGAAGGACATACAAACATACGGACAGACAAACACTGTTCCAGATGGCTTTGCCCGACGCCATAAAAACTGGTGTGTTTGTGGAGACTCAGGTTTTGATTTTATTAATGTTTAAAAGTTCCGTGCTTTTAGGCGTCACAAAGCTAAAGCATTTTGGGCTCTTCTACGATTTATTCTTATGATGTCATCGTTTTGTGATATCATTTTTGCACTGCTGTTGACAAAATTTAAGACTCGACTCAAACAAATCCCGAGAAATCGGAAAACATTTGACTTTTCAAACAGAAATATATATATATATATATATATATATATATATATATATATATATATATATATATATATATATATATATATATATATATATATAGCACCAGTCCGTAGGAAGCGGTTCAGTTCAGCATTTTTCATATGAAATTGGCAAAGCCGAGAAACGCACAAAATCCGTTAAAATTACCCTTAATAAACCGATAGAACCAGCCTTTAGAACCATTTAGAATTACCCTTTCGAACCTATTAGAATTATCCTTTAAAAAACCTTTAGAATTGCACCTTCGAACCAATTAAAATTACCCTTTTGAACCTTTAGAATGAAAAAAGGGTTCTTCTTCTTCATTTAGGCTTACGAACATAGCCATCTATATTGAAGCGGCTTCACCGCTTAAAAACAGTAGTGACTTGATTTTGAAGCCCCTTCCTGAACGGACAGACAAACAGACTGGCGGAGAATAGATAAATAGACTAGAAAGGGCATTCAGTAGAGCCAATACCTCTTCAAGGTTCAGCAGTTTATGTTTTGTATCCCACCAATAGGCCGGAGCCGATTCCGGACGTGAACCAAAATTGAATTGGCTTGTTTTTGACACCTATGCAAATCATGCACCTAGTTTTGCTCTAACCTGTCCACAATATCATGCTAAAAATCGTTTTTGGCATTATCACTCAATGGTAAAGAATCACTTAAAAGAGTAAGCAAAGGAAAGAGGTAGCAAAGGCGCAGGAGGTATTTAGGAAAATGTTCGGAGAACGCTTGGATTCGGAAAAGAGGGTCAGAGAGCGGTATTCAGGATTGCAAAGCAGATAGCGAAAGAGAGGTGTGATGTGATGGGGGTGAGTTGCTTGAAGGATGAAGTGGGACAAATCGTTGTGGACCCAGATGAAATTAAAGGAAGATGGAAAAGATATATGGAAATGCTGTTAAATACAGAGAATGAATGGGATGGCAACATAGAGAGTAACCCAGTTTTCGGACCGGCAGAGAAGATAACTGAGAAGGAAGTTGAGGAAGTGATAAAAGCAATGAGGAGTAGAAAAGTGGGAGGGCCGACGGGAGTTGTGGGAGATATGTTGAAGGCAGCAGGAAGTTGGGGTGTGAAGAGAATGACAGAGATCTGTAATCTGGTGGTGAAAGAAGGCCGCATTCCAGTGGTTTGGGAACTGAGTACCCTCGTCCCT
Source organism: Myxine glutinosa (assembly GCF_964187855.1). NCBI lineage: Eukaryota > Metazoa > Chordata > Myxini > Myxiniformes > Myxinidae > Myxine > Myxine glutinosa. The sequence goes on from NC_136262.1 coordinate 153,137,472, forward strand.
CCATACAAGGGGAAAGGTGACCCTCTGGAGTGTGGCTCGTACCGAGCGATAACGTTATTGGAGCATGGAATGAAGGTATTGGAAAGGGTGTTGGAGAGGAGGATAAGGAAGAAGGTGAAGATCGACGAAATGCAGTTTGGATTTATGCCAGGAAGAGGAACGACAGACGCGCTCTTTATTGTGAGGCAGATGCAGGAGAAGTACATGGAGAAGAGGAAGAAGTTGTTTCTTGGGTTTGTTGATCTGGAGAAAGCATTCGATAGGGTTCCACGCGAAGTATTGACATGGGCATTGAGGAAGTTAGGAGTGGAGGAATGGTTGATCAGAGTAGTGATGGCAATATACAAAAGAGCGTGCACAGCTGTAAGGACGAAGGACGGAAACAGTGGTGAGTTTGAGGTGAAGGTGGGAGTGCATCAGGGGTCGGTACTAAGTCCACTACTATTTGTAGCTGTGATGGAGGTGCTGGCTCAGAACGTAAAGGAGGGTTTACCGTGGGAGTTGTTGTATGCAGATGATCTGGTGTTGATTGCAGAAAGTATGGATGGACTGAAGGAAAAGATGAACAAGTGGAAGGAATGTATGGAGACAAAAGGTCTGAAGGTGAATATAGGAAAGACGAAGGTGATGGCAAGTGGTAAAGCATGTGGTGAGGTCGAAAGAACTGGGAAGTGGCCATGTGCTGTGTGCAGGAAGGGTGCCGGAGTGAACTCCATTCAATGTACAATATGCGCTGAGTGGGTTCATCAAAAATGTAGTGGTATGAGAGGGTCATCAACCAGTGTGGCAGCTACATTCAAATGTAAAGTGTGCACAGAGGGAGCTGCAGGTGGAGGAAATGTTGAGTTGGATCTTCGAGATGGCGTGAAGCTGGAAGGTGTGAAAACATTTTGCTACCTCGGAGACATGCTGAATGGAGAAGGTGGATCTGACACGGCAACGGTTGCTCGAGTGAGCAGTGCATGGAAGAAGTTTTGGGAACTGAGTGGCGTGCTGATGAGGAGGGGAGTGTCGTTGAAGCTAAAGGGTATGATGCTGCATGTGTGAGAAGTGTTATGATTTATGGGAGCGAGACATGGGTCATGAATGTAGAGCAGCAATGAAGGCTGGAAAGGATGGAAATGCGAATGGTTCAGTGGATGTGCGGAGTATCGTTGAGAGAGAGGAAGACAAATGATGAATTGCGAAAGATGATGGGAATAGAGCCTGTGATTGATGCTGTGAAGAGGAACAGGTTGAGATGGTTTGGTCATGTGTTGAGGAAGGATGAAAGTGACTGGTTGAGAAGAGTGATGGAAATGAATGTTGAAGGAGGTAGAGGATGGGGAAGCCCGAGAAAGACTTGGCTAAAGATGGTGGAAGAAGAAATGCGGGCAAGGGGGTTAACAAGGAGAGATGCAGAAAATAGGGCAAAATGGAGAAGATTGTCATGGGAACCGCAAGGCTAAACCCGGCTCTAGCAGGGAAAATGGCCTTAAAATGCGTGTTGTTGTTGTTGTTGGTGAAGAATCACTTAAACATAAAAAATTCTCATTTTGGTATTCGGATATTCATCAAATTTGAATAAATTCTGCAATATATCTGATTTAACATGAGCTTATCACTCAATGGTCGGAATCACTTTTTAAACTCTCAGATCCGGATCATCACCAAAATGTCATCCTTGTCACACACTCAAACCCTCCACCAAATTTCTCCGAATCCATCCACAACTCTGAGATATCCTGTTCACAGACAAACAAACAAATAGACAGACAGGAGTGAAATTCCATAACCTGTGCCCACCGATGGTGGCAGAGCTACAAACATGGAGAGACAACGGATCTGGTCCGAACACATAGCTTTGATAAACTTGAAGGACACATGGCACGATTCAAGCCATTAAGAGTGTGGTGATGCGTGAGCTGGACGGAAGTACATGTTTATTTTGTTCAAGACTTGACCTGCTGCCCTATCATCAGTTCACGCTCTCTCTCACCATGCTCTTCCATGAGCATCCATGTTGCAGAGAAACAATAACAATGGAAGATGTAAAAACAGAACAAAAGGAGTGCCGGTTACCTTTAATATTTCATGGGGCGATTTTCATTGAACCAAGTGTGGTTCACAATCTCCTGCAAAACAATGGATGTGTTGGAATCAAACATGAACACGATCATGAAACACCTCCACTGGTGAGCAATTGCATTTTGATCCACAATAACAGGTGGTCAGTTACCCCAGCATGTGTGAACATTCATGTTTATGCAAATAAAACACTGCAGATGAAAACTGCATCAATCCCTCACCGTCATAGTGAGCCTCTCCATTGGATCCTCCCGAAGCATCGCAGCCAGAAGGGAAACCAATGTTTCCCTTGCAAAGGTTGGTGGACTGTTTCCCACATTTAAGTCAGTCTTGACATGTGACTTCTGCAAAGAAGTAAAACAAATGTATTCATGACCGAATCCCAAACAATAGTCACAATCGAATACTAACATTTGCATAATAAGCACATTCCAAACAAGCACTCACTGATGCAATAACCAAGGTTTGACTCGAAACTAATAAAATACATTTTCATTCATCAAATAAGTTATGGTGTACAACACAAAAGTTTTTTTCTTCGCTGAAAAAGAAACCCTGTCAACTCAATAATCGGATAATTTGAGGGTGAGATGCAAAATTGAGGGAGAATTTTCTGAAGCCATGGTGGACAATGGGGCCAGTGACACCATTATTGATCCAGGTGTGTCGAAGATTTGAATCCACATGTACAGGCAGACACACACCAACAGACACACTGACATTGTTTAACTCAGTAAGGATGTTACAAAGGAGAAACGTATTTTAATTGGATAATTTTAAAGGTGATTGATTTATTGGAGACTATTTAGTTCATGAAATCTCCTCTAAGAGTGTTGTGCCCCAGCAGTGCTGTTGGTGAGATGGCAGCGTGGAGTGAAGGCCAGCCAACTCCTCACTTGGAGTGTTTGCAGATGTCTGGAGCACAGCGGCCTCTGTTTTGAACTGATAAATGCAAACACCTTTGTACGAACATCTCACAAAAGGAAACATTTGCCCTATTAATATGCAATTTATATGTTACATCTTAAATGCTAAACGAAATAGTGTGCCGTTTTACATGGTTGTGAATTCGAATTAAAATGTTGGCAAACTTGTCAATTGTATTGTGGTTAATAAAAATCAAAGGTGGGCGGTCCGCTTCGAAAGTCCGCTTATCCGCTTATCCGCTGCAGCGGACTAACGTTTTCGAAGCGGATAAGCGAATCGGAACAACCCCCGGAAACCGAAGCGGATAAGCGTACGCGGACTACCGAAAAATTAAAGCGCATCGCGATTCGCCAAATCAGCTGTTAGCCTGAGCCCTTACTCTAGAATTGTGAATATTTATTTAAGTGAATAATAAGTGAAAACTGAATATTTTATTGGACGCTAGAGCGGCAATAACGTCAAGATGGAGAGATTTCTGACTCTCCAGCCCAGCGGCAGTGCCAGGGACAGGCACACGAGCGACGCAAACCAGCAGTCCCAGCACAGCGACATCCACAACCCGGTCGCTCCCGAGCTCTGCCTCGGTCGAGCGCGTGTTCAGCTACGGGTCGGACATCCTCAGGCTTAAGAGGTCGGCCCTGGCTGCACCGAACTTCGAGGCCCTCGTCTTCATGAAGGGCAACCTCCAAATCCTCAAGAAGGCCCACGAGGTGGAGGAGGAAGACAAGGACTAGTCAACAGACTGCTAGTCTGTTGACTCGTAGACTCTCTTGTCAAAGAAAGGATGGGCAAATTGATTTTTCTTTAATGTAACTTGCATATATTAAAATTATATTTAAATTAACTGTAGAGTAGAGTAGAGTCGAGTGGAAAACTTTATTTCAATAAATTTTGAATAAATTTTATTTAAATAAAAATGTATTTTTTTGATCTTAAAAGCTTTGTTTGTCTTTGTAGTAGTTAGAAATGGCTATTTAGGCTTAAAAAGCATTAAATTCCCTTTATAAACGTCAAAAATCGCTTTTAAAACGTCGAAGCGCTTTAAAAAAATCGAATCGAAGCGGATAAGCGGATAAGCGGTAAGCGGCCTAAGATTTTCGGCCGCTGAAGCGGATAAGCGAATCGGAATACACGGGCTAGCGGAGCGGCTAAGCGGTAAGCGGACTTAAAATTTTCCGAATCGCGCCCACCTTTAATAAAAATGGTCTTATAACTAAATATATGAATGTCCATACAAAGGTCAAGACGCCCTGGGCTCCAAGATGTCTGCAATCCCTATCGCTTGTACGTGACACAACCTTTGGTCTACTGCGGCATAATTCAAAACATTACATCTGCTGTGGCCTTGTTGATGAGATAATCGGCCATGTTCGAGAGTATAAAATTGAGACCACTGAGAGAGGGAGGGTGAGAGAGGTCCTGGCCTAAATGATGTTACTGTTCTGTATTTGATGTTATTTTAATGTACTTTTGAAGGTACTCCAAGTACCTCTGTATCTTTGGTATGTTCTTTGTGCCAGACCCCCTCTCCCGAGTGTGATGAAATGAAGGAGGAGATCCTCATTGTAATTCCCTCTCTAGTAGTGGGGCTTCCCTATAAGAGGGACGGCTTTGGGAGTGAGGGATTACTGCGCTATTAAATGTGACTGGACTTGAGTTGGTAAGTTGACTAATGTTGCTTATGGGCTTGCCTGAGAAGTGCTCGGGAATTATGTTTGGAGTTCTAATGTATTGCTTATTCCTTGTTGTAGATGATGTGGAGATTGCTTTCCATAAAGCTCTATATCTTGAGAGGTTGTGGATTAAAATTCTACCACACCGAGAATTAAAAATATTCTTCATTGTAATCCCATGCAGAGGACAATCGATTATTTCATTACAATTGTGTTGACCTAATACGAATGATCGAAATTAATCCTTGTTAGACCAAAGTGTTGGAGGCTGGGAAAAAAATTGATAGGTATTCAGGACACAGCCTTCAAATGGCTATGGTGGTGACGGCGCCAATATTGGGATGCGGAGTTGTAAAAACAGAGTTGGGCAGTCTGGAGGTCAATGTGGTGGTATGGGTGGCCGAGGTGTGCGACCATGTCTTCTGGGATTGAGTTTCTTGGTTGAATACGACTGTCAACTAGACCTTTGGTGAGGTCAAATGTGGTTGGACACTGGGGGCTGCACATGTGGTCGAACTGGGGGATGCGAGGAGGTGCAGGGGACATGATGGGGATGCCATGCACTACGACAGTGCTCCTCATGTCTGAGGCCTTGGTAATGGCGAAGTTGGTGGCAGGTGCTCACCACGTTGGCCAGCTTGGGCCAGTGGAGCTGTGGTCCTCACAGGAGGCTGAAGGATGGATGGTGGGTCAAGCCCTTGTGGACACTTGTTAGCCATGTTGGCGGTCTGGCTGTTCAACTTGTCCCGATAGCCCTCGCACGGTAGAGGGGCAGAGCTGTCGTAACCAAGTTTAGTCGTGTAATAAAAGTCACCGGAGGAGGCGGATCCACATGCTTGTCAGTACAGTTGGATAAAAGGAAATTTGTAGGAAATTGGTTGGCCCCATGGGTAAATTTGGAAATTCGGCAGGGTGGATGACACTCTTGGACCCGACCAACCTGTGACTACCTGCACTTTAGGTAAGGCCTTAATGTTTACTGTCCCAAGTATTTGATACTTGCTCACAAATTGGAAAATGAGTCATTTGGAATGGGGAGGATGAGAGTGACGACATGGTTGGTGAGGGAATCGGTTTGAGCGCCACAAAGTGTCTTTTGGGTGGCGATTGTATATGTGTAAACGTTTTGGTGTTTTTGTATTGTCGTGAGAATAAAGATTGAATTGTGTTTGGAAGAGTGAATATGGGAAACAACATGTAAGCAGGCCATGGCAGTACACCAACAAATACCAACATCTTTATTGCGTGACTGTGTTGAGAATTGAATGGCAGCAGGGGAATGAATGTCATTTTGGATTTTGTGGGTGGGGAAGGTGAGTGTGTCCATAGGAATGGATCAAGCTCTGGATGAGTGGTGACTGCGCCCCCCCTCCTCCCCCCCCCCCGCCCCCCCACCCCGAGGTAATTTGTCCCTGGCAGCCGGTGGTGTCGGAAATTGGAAACCGGTCAGAGGGGGTCTGGTTGGGCCACCAGCGGGTATTGAGACCCCTGGCGGCCCAGAGGCTGTGACAGCCTGAGGCCAAGGGAGTCTGGTGCGGATACCGTTCCTGGCAGGACGACAGATAAGGAGCTGTTTGGCTGTCAGGGGCATATAGTTAAAAGAGGGTAAGGGGGAGTGAAGAAGTCAGTCAAAATGTACACCTTTTGGACTGCGGGCACCAAAGCCTGAAGTGCCCCCACCATCTTGCGTGTACGGTACCGCCCAGCTACGTAATTGAGGTTCACACTTGTGGGTAATGACACGGAAGCCATGGTTTTGCAGGGGGGTTGGAAGAAGTGTTGTGATTATTGAAATGTGTATGATTGATTATCGTGGGTTTATGTGAGTGAATGGGGGAAGATCCAGCGCATCATGTCACTCACCTGTTCCACCAAGACAGGGCCCGCAGAAATTTGCGTACATTGGGATGGCTCCGCAGGTAATGTTGGGCATTGTAGCATCTTTGTTGGGCATTGTGGAAAGTGGTCTTTAGAGAGATACAGGGGTTGTACAAATGTTCATGGTCTTTGATTAAGGTGTGTGAGTAAGAAAGAGTGGTTTTGTGTGGTGACATTTTTCTTCCCGCCCAGGAGTTAGGAGCAAGGACTCAACTCAACTCAAATATTTGAATGGTTGCTAAGGGGGGTAGAGCGGAAAGAACAGGTAAGTCAGCTACGGCTCATTTCCCACAGCCCCTCCTAATTTTTTTTATTTTTTTTTGTATACAAGATCGAGGCTCGTGAAAGAGCGAACATTAATCACACAGAAAGACAAACAGACACACAAAACAAATAACATCGGGAGCGGTAGACAAGATGGGGAGAGAGGGGGAAGGACACAAACACAACATTTGAGAGCAGGGACCGAGAGACATGGAGACATCGAGAGAACTGTGGGAGGGAGAGGGCTTTGGGGGGGAGGCATGGGAAGGGGGGGGGGGGGTGGGAGAGGTATAAAACATATGGACACTGCCAAGACTTCCAGGAAAGAAGTTGGAATTTCAAACAAGGTGGATATGGGGTGAATTAGTGGGGGTAGAAAAGATCAAGGTTTTGGATGGGGGAAGATAAGAGATGGTGGTGAACAGCTGTTTTGAAGACCTGGAGGGAGGAGTGTGATTGAAGTGAGTGTGGGAGTTTGTTCCAGAGGCGGGAGAAAAGAGGAATGAAAGAGTGAAGGTGAGCAGAGAGCCGAGATTTCGGCAGTTTAACCATCAGAGGGTGGCTGGCAGATCTTGTGCGACCTGTAGGAATATTTGGGGGACAGAGCACAGAGAGAGCTGGGGGAGCAAGGCCGGAGAGGAGTCGGTAGAAGACAGAAGACCACCTACCTGCCTGCGGTGAGTGAGTGAAAGGCCCTCAGAGATAGCTTCATCGCGGGAGATTCCAATGATTCTGAAAGCTTTGGATTCAACAGCGTGAAGCCGAGCCAGGTGTGAGGCAGGAGCACCATAGGGGAGAACAGTATTCCATTGAGCTGCGGATGAAAGCCTTGTATGTGGTGAGGAGCTCACGTGTGCCTAGGAAGGACTTCGCACGACGGAGGATGCCCAGTCGGCGACTGGCTTTGGAGGCCAGCTTGGAAATGTGGTTTTCCCAAGAAAGATCATGGCAGATGGTGAGACCCAAAAGCTTGAGCGACAGAACTTCTTGGAGAGGATTGTTGAGAAAGTAGATGGGAGGGTTGTCCAGTCGATCGTTTCGGAGAGACATAGTAAGAGAGTGAGATTTGTCAGGATTGAAAGACATGTTCCACATGTTTGACCAGTCTGTGATTTTGTCCAGGTCTTCAGAGAGTGAGGAGGCTGCAGACTGCCGATCTGAGGGAAGAGGAATGGAGCGGCAGAGAGTGGAGTCATCAGCAAAGAGATACAGAGGATTTTCCAGAGAGTCGGAGAGATCATTGATAAAGACCAGAAAAAGCATAGGGCCCAGCACACTGCCTTGGGGAACTCCAGCCTGAACGGGAAGGAGAGATGAGAGAAATCCATTCAGGGCCACACGTTGACTACGACCAGAGAGGAAGTCCGCAAGCCATGCATGGAGATTTCCATGGATACCATAGGAGGAGAGTTTGGTGAGCAGAGCTGGGTGCCAGACCGTATCGAAGGCACGTGATATGTCAAGGGAGACAGCTCTGATTTCCTGTTTGGCATTGAGGACCTCCATCCATTGTTGAGACAGCAGAAGCAGCATGTCCAGAGTAGAGTGACCTGGTCTGAAACCAAATTGATGATCAGAGATCAAGCCATTGGAGAAGAGGAAAGATTTCATATCCGAAGCAATGATGGATTCCATGACTTTGCTGATAATTGGGAGCAGGCTGATTGGTCTGTAGTTGCAAGGATCTGTTTTTGCACCTTTTTTGTGTAAAGCGGTAATGTTTGCTGATTTCCAGGATGCTGGCAGATGACCTTGAGCAAAAGATAGGGTGAAAAGAACAGAGAGAGGGTGAGATAGAGCGGCAGAGCAGGATTTTAGGACCCGTGGGCTGATGCCATCTGGTCCAGTTGCAGAATCAGAGTCGAGGTTTGATAAAAACTTCTCCACCTTGTCAGGAGAGAAGGTCACAGAGTCCAGGAGCAGTTTGGTTCGACTGGGAAAGGTGGGAACAGAGAGAGATGGGTTTGGGACTAAGGATTTTGAGGCAAACACAGAGTTGAGGCATTCGGCTTTGTCACGTGCGATGTCAACTGTGTGGCCATTTGAGGTAAGGGAGGGGATGGAGGGGGAACAAACACCAGAAACGGATTTGACCAGACGCCACCAGGATTTGGAGGAAGGAGACAGGTTTGAGAGTTCATCCTTGAGTGAGGAGAGATAGTGCTTCCTGGCACTCCTGAGGGTAGACACACACTTGTTCCGAGCTTGGTGGAAGGAACTGAGATTTCCTTCAGTTGGATTAGCCTTCCAAGAGGCAAAGGCAAGTTGTTTCAGGGCAACTGCCTCACCACAAGATTCAGTGTACCATGGACGGGAGGAAGGGTAAGACAACTGAAGGCGAGATGGGATAAATCTGTGCATGAGAGAGATCAGTTTGCTTTGGAAGAATTCCCAGGAAGAATTGATGTCAGAGGCAGTGGAGATGGGAGACCAATCCAGACGATTGATGGCTGCTTGAAGACCGTCCCAGTCGGCCTGAGTGAAATGCCAGACTCGTCGACGCTGAGGAGGCTCTCTGAGAATGGCCAGAGAGATGTCCACTTTGACAAGCACATGATCAGAAGAACCGATTGGAGCAGAAGAAGAGCAGCAGACATTAGCAGGGAAGTTAGTCATAACCAAGTCTAGAAGAGAAGATACTCCATTGGCTGAGATCCGGGTCGGGAAATTGACAGATTGTGTCAATCCCAGTGAGTCACAGAAGTCCTTTGCTGAGGTGCCATGACTGGTGAGAGAGGAACCCACACCCAACCAGGTGGCATGATGACAATTGAAGTCACCACATATGAGGAAGAGAGAGTTGGGATGAGTGGATAGAAGTTGGTCCATGTTGTCAGACAGTGAAATGTAGATGGAGTCATCACTGTTTGGGGGACGGTACAGAACACATATGAACAAAAGGTGGGAGCGGAGAGGAAGCCGTAGCCAGAGGTACTCCTGGGGGTGAGGAGGAGAGAGGGCAGTGCAAGGAGAGTGAGGAAGAGAGTTTTTGATAAAGATAGCCACCCCACCACCAGGCCGAGGCTCAGGTCTATCATACCGGAGGAGGGAGTAACCAGGCAGAGATATTAAGGAATCAGAGACATCTTGAAGGAGGAAAGTCTCTGTGAAGCAGATCAAGTCTGGATTGTCAGAAGCAACCTGTATGGAGAGATCAGTCAGGTTTGAGCGAAGGCCCCGGATGTTTGAGGTCCATACCGTTAATGAAGAGAGAGGGGGAGCATCGGGTACAGGACAGGGGAGGGGAGGAGTAGGGTAAGATGAAGGATGAGAGGGGGAGGTAGGGAGAGCAGTTGTTAGTGTGTCAGCGATTGCAGAAGAGTTCCAAGAAAGGGAAGGATGAGGAGGATGAAAGGTTTGAAGGTGAAGGGATGAGGCACAGTGAGGGGTTGTTTGAGGGGGGGCAGAGGAAAGAAGAAGGTTGGGGGGGGGTGGAGGTATGAGATAGAAGGGAGACGAAGTGGGGAGGAGGCAGCTTTGAGGAGGAGGGGGGAGGAGGGAGAATTGGAGAGGAATGGTATGGGGGGAGATTTGAATGGGAGGGGTTGGGGGGAGTTTTGAAGGGGAGGAGTGAGGGGGGAGTTTAGGAGGGGAAGGGCAAGGGGGGAGTTCAGGAGTGGAAGGGCAAGGGGGGAGTTCAGGAGTGGAGGGGCAGGGGGGGAGTTTAAGAGTGGCGGGGCAAGGGGGGAGTTTAGGAGTGTAGGTGCAAGGGGAGGGATTTGGATGGGAGGGGCAAGAGGGGAGTTTAGAAAGTGGATGATTAATGAAAGACGAACATTGAAAACAAATTGGGTTTGTTGTGATTTTCAAGTTAGCAATCCGGTTCAGAATGATGGAGGAGGGATGGAATGAATGTGAATTTAGACCATGTAGTGAGGGAGACGTATAAGATATTGAATTTCTTTTTTTTGAGGTGGAATGAGTTGGAGAGGAAATTGAGAAAAGCCTTTTAAATAGGAAGAAAAACAGCGTGTTGTAAAATACCACTGAGTAAAACACTGAAGGGGAAAGGTTATACATATTTAAATAATATTTAAACAGAACCGTGAACAATCTTATGTGCACAAAAATACCAATGGGGGGAGAGCCGAGAGGGACCACCACGAGTCACGTGAAGGGCAAACGGTGGATGAATTTATTTCAAAGGCTAATTAAGTGCGAGTCGGTAAGTGTTAAGGCTGGAACGGCAATGCCTGCATTGAACCTGGGGTGAGGGGCGGGGGGGGGGCGGGGGGTGGGCTGTGTTACGTGTGTGGGTGTAGGCATGACATATCTTATTTGATATATAAATTGTGTCAGCTCGCGTTCTCCGAATATCGTGTAGAACCACCTAAGTATCTAAGTAGGCCGAATGTCCGGGGTAGATTGTATACGTCTCTCCATGTGTGGAGCTATGCTGACAAGATAGGGTCCATCAGGCTAAACCCAGTGTGTAATTGCCCTGTGGTTTTTCCCTTCGTTGTTATTGAATCAAAAAAGGCACTTGACAAGCAAACTGCAACAAGCACGGTAAATGGATCAGTTCACTCAACGCTACCAGGTCCGACAAACCTAGCACATTCGCCAATCGGCAAGGGAAAGTCATGCGAACATTCCCAAAAGACTGGGCTCTGCCCCCTCGATGGCCTGTAGCTGAGAGGCCACGCCATCTTGTCGTCTTCTCGGTGCTAGATAATGAGCTGTCGCATTCTTGCTTCTCTCCTGCTGAGTGGGCCACGGAGGTCGCTTACGCTCGTGGTTGGAGTGATTTGTGGGTCGAGGACGATTACGTTGGATACGTCGTGTGCTGAGGCGTTAGTTTCAAAACAGCTGGAGCTCGGAACGGCTAAGGAAGGAGAAAAAGGGCTGAGGTGATATGTGCCATCTTGGGTACCTCCCTGCGCACGGCTTTGGGTCGCTGTGAACCCCGATTGGAATTTGACGCCCTTGTTTGGACATGGGGCTGAGTTTGGCCGATAATAAAACGTTTATTTTCTTTACTTTATCATTCCCCCTTGTTGGTTGTGTGCGTCAGAGTGTGGAGACGTTTGTATAGTTTTATGAGTTACCTCACGTTTTCCTTTGTTCATTATTTGTGTAAATAAATTTATTTGTACATTTTATTCACTGTGTCTGTGTAATCGGATGACCACGTGTGTTTCCGATCAGATAAGACCTCGAGCCTTTCCCACGAGGTCCAAAGACAATTCCGCCAGAGATTGGAGTCTTCGCCTCGGAGTGTGAAGCTCGTTTTTGGCCATCCGTCACCCTGAGGTGTTCACGACAGGGTCGACGCGACAATACCTTCTCAAGGCACTGTGTGTGAAACACTCGACTCCCTTCGCGCAACACACTCAGAGTCTCAGCATTTCCTTTCACACCACATTCATAATCATGACACCAATACAAACTAGAACGGCACTCAGTTGAGAGCATACCACCGCCAGGTGAAAAGTTTACGTTTTGTATCCCAGAGTAGACCAGAAAATCACAATACAGAATCACATTTCATCAAAATCATCTGTCAACAACTTTTTGAGATCTGCTGTATATAGTTTTTGGCCCTATCTCCCAATGGTGAAGAATCGTTAAAAAAAATTATACTTGCCGGGTCCGAATCCGGATCTTCACCAACATCTAATCATTTCGTCCTTGTCACATACGCTACCTTTCTGCCAAATTTCGTCAGAATCCGTCCGAAACTTTTGGAGATATTTTTTTCACAAACAAACAGACAGACAGGGGTGAAAACATAACCTCCATCCACCTTTGGTGGCGGAGGTAAGAATACTCACTTCAATAATATTATGTCCATCAAATCGAAGTCCATCAAATAATTTTGTGAAGAGGACGCCAAGTGCCCACACATCGACTGGGGGACCTTCGTATCCATGCTCTGTGATCTCAGGTGCCATATAGGCAGGTGTGCCCCAGTCATCGTAAAATTTTTTACGATGTACGAAAGGTGTGGCCATGTTGAAGTCGATGACCTTCACGATCCCCTCATTGCTGAAAAGCACGTTTTGTAGCTGGAGAATAAACAGAAGTCAATGTGTGAAAAAACATGAAACCTTTGGTGATATATTACACTGAAGGAAAGACGTAAATGTAAATGTGAAGGGAAGGCAGGAAAAAAAATTCCAGAAAGACAAAGGTTTTATAAAAACATCCTCTATCAATTTCTGTCAGGAGTTTACATAATATGGAGGCAGCTGAAGCGAGAGTAGAAAGCGAGGTTTACAAACGATATCCAAATGAGGAGTACAAAGTCACAGGAAGTGAGACTTTGTTGAGCTAAATGACAGGAATCGAAGGCCACAAGATGTGGTGTGAAAGGAAAGAGAAACTCAGAAGAAGTTTCGCAATCTCGGTAAGGGACAATATTATATCAAGAGAAAAAGGCGATCTGAAGCATGGAATTAATGAAGTGTTCTGTGTGGATAGAGATTAGGGATGGAAGAGTAGTTAGTCACGTATAATCAGGCTCCTGGTGTGACGGAAGAGTAAGATTGAAAGATTCATGAAGAATTCAAAAAGTATTGTCGTGTGGCTGGCTCAGGCAACACCGAGAGCACGCCACGGATGGATAATCGAACTTAACGAGGCGTTTCCCAATTGATGGCGGATCATACACGAGAAGGGGATTGGGGGATTATGCCGATTACCTTCACGGTCCGATGTCTTCTCCCTGTGGAAATTAACTTACGAACGAACACGGAATTTATGGCACAAAAAGAAATATTTATTAAACGGAACCGAGAACAACGAAACGCGACAAGATAAATGTTCCAAATCGGGACGGCCCATTATCTCACTTCAAAAAGACGGATGAAGGAATATTCAAATAAAAGAATCATCGTGTAGTGTTCTGTGGTGCGTCTTATCTATCTGCAGCGTTGGTCGATCAGGCTCCGTCCGACGCGGCTCTGCTCAGCGCGAACCGCTTGGTTCCGTCTGCTCTTGTTCCTCCGCCCCCGCCCCCCCTGACCCAGGCCTGATACCGATGCAGATCTACCTAAATCGATATATGCCTACCCCAAAATTCATAACAGTATTGTGGTGAGGGAAGAGTGCTGATTGTGGGTGATATTAATTTGCCAGGGATAGACTGGGTTCAGAAACGGGAAGGGTAGAGGAGAAATTTCATGATCTTCTCCAGGATTTCTTTTCAATTCAGTTTGTCGATAATCCCATGAGGGGCAGAGTATTAGACCTCTTATGAGGTAATAATCTGAATAAGGTGGAGAAGGTTAAGGTAGAACAGCATTTATGGACAAGAGACCATAAGATAGTGTGTGTAAGTGGATTCTGGGACCACCGTGAATAGATATCAAAATTACACACAAATTCCAACAGTGTGTGGCAGTCTTTTTCACAGACTACAACCGGGCTGGAATGGGTATTTAATTTTTATTTCTTACTTTCTATTTATATTTGAAGTTTAAATCATTCTATAATGAACACAAAAATGGTCCATATGTGACAGATCCCGACCTCTTTCCCTCCATTGTAGGTTTCACCCAACAATATGAATTTTGTTCTTTTCTGCCCCCTCCACTTCCCACTTCATTCCTTCCTTTGCTGCACCAAAAATGGTTTTCATTGTAGTCTTACGTAGAACGTATCACGGTCTGCACTGGTGTATTTGGTTACCTTTATATCCCTGTGCACAATGTTCTGGGAGTGCATGTACTCAAAAGCATCAGCCATCTGGAGGGAGGAGGAGATGAAATAGTCAAACATGGACACAGATTGTGGTTGTTGAGATTTTACAATTTTGAGTTTAATTATTTCTGTCACATTTCAAACCATGACATAAACATCACAATGAGGGTGGAATGAGGAATGGAATGGGTATTTTACCAAGTTCTGCTCCAACCTCTGCTCTAAATAGTAACCAACTTCTGCTCACCTGTTTCATGGGAAACCACAACATTCTTTCTGTAAAGTTCCTCAGAAAATGAATTTGGGAAGCGAGTGAACCTGCACACAGCAGACAGAAACATACAATGGCAAGGCAATGAGATTTAAAAAAAAAGTGTGTACAGAATCGAGGCTTCTGTGGAGCGAACACATTAAACATGAAAACATGCTCAGACACATAAAACATGCAATGAAGGGAGCGAGCGACAAGAGGGGAGTGAGAGGGAAGCACACAAGCACAAAAACAGCAGAGAACAGGGACGGCGGTCGATCTGTGGAAGGTAGAGGACTGGGGAGGAGGGAGTGGGGGGGAGTACCCTGTATAACGCAAATGAACACGACTCGGAATTACAGGAAAAAAGTTAGAGATTCAAAGAGTCAGATTTGGAGTGTTTTATCGGGGGTGGAAAAGATCAAGGTTTTGGATGGGGTAAGATAAGAGATGGTGATGAACAGCTGTTTTGAAGACCTGGAGGGATAAGTGGGATTGAATAGAGTGAGGGAGTTTGTTGCAGAGGTGAGAGAAAAAGGAATGAAAGAGTGAAGGTAAGCCGAGAGTATTGATTTTGGTAGTTTCACCAGAAGAGGGTTGCCTGCAGATCTTGTGCCTCCTGCAGGAATATTTGCGGTGCAGAGCACAGACAGAGCTGGGGGAGCTAGGCTGTAGAAGAGTCAATAGAAGACAGAAAGACCACCAACCGGCCTGCGGTGAGCGAATGAAAGGCCCTCAGAATCAGCTTCATCACGGGAGATTCCAATGATTCTGAAACCTTTGGATTCAACAGCGTGAAGCCGAGATAGGTGTGAGGCAGGAGCACAGGTCAGAGGGGAGAGCAGTATTCCATTGAGCTGCGGCTGAAAGCTTTGTACATGATGAAGAGCTCAGGTGTCCAAAAAGGACCTCTTATGACGGTGGATGCCCAGTCGGTGACTGGCTTTAGAGGCCAGCTTGGAAATGTGGTTTTGCCAAGAAAGATCTTGGCAGCTTGTGGGACCCAAAAGCTTGAGTGACAGAACTTCTTTGAGAGGATTGTTGAGTAAGTAGATGGGAGGATTATGTAGCGGTATTTTTGAAGAGACAAAGTGAGAGTGTGAGATATGACAGGATTGAAAGACATGTTCCACTTGTTTGACCAGTTTGTGGTTTTATCCAGGACTGCAGAGTGAAGAATTTTGCATGAGAGGAAAAGTTCTTTTGTTTTTGAAGATTTGAATGTTTCATTGCTAAAATAAACACAAAATGATAAAGATAAAAATTTGCTTGTAAAATCAAAGGTCATTGAAGAGCAAGGTGATAGAGGGCCACAGCTGGATACAAGTAGGGGAATGAATAAACCACCGTTTAGAGGCCATTTTTCCCCGCAAAGCGGGGGTTGGCCTTTTCGGGGACCGTGGTAGTTGTTGTTTTTTTGTTTTTTTTTTGGTCCCCTTTTTGAAGCAATGTTTTACGGCCGGATGCCCTTCCTGACGCCAACCCTTTTTGCCGCCTTCAACGACAAACAGGGAATTACCAGTGAACTGGTACTCAATTAGCCGACCTCGGAAGGATGACAGGCTGAGTCAACCCCCCTGGCGTTAATTCAGCGATCGACCGAGATTCGAACCCAGGATCCTAGGATCCTAAGCCGGCACCCTAGCCGCTAGCCCAACACCAGGGTCTGCGGTGAGCAGTAGGGGAATGTTAAAGTGGAAAGTGGAAAGTGGAAAAGTAGGGGAATGAATGAACAGTGGAAATGAACAGTTAAAGTGGACATCTCTCTGGTCATTCTCAGAGAGCCTCCTCAGCGCCGACGAGTCTGGCATTTCACACAGGCCAACTGGCACGGTCTTCAAGCAGCCATAAATCATCTGGACTGGTCTCCCATCTCTCCCGCCTCTGACATCAACTCATCCTTGGAATTCTTCCAAAATAAATTGCTCTCTCTCATGCACAGATTTATCCCATCTCATCTTCAGTTGTCATACCCTTCCTCCCGTCCATGGTACATGGAATCTTGTGGTGAGGCTGTTGCCCAGAAATAACTTGCCTTCACCTCCTGGAAAGCAAATCCAACGGAAGAAAATCTCATTTCTTTTCACAAAGCCAGAAACAAGTGTGTGTCCACCCTCAGGAGAGCCAGGAAACAATATCTCTCCATTCTCAAGACCGAACTATCAAATCTGTCTCCCTCTTCCAAATCCTGGTGGCGTCAGGTCAAATCTGTTTCTGGTGTTTGTTCCCCCTCCATCCCCTCCCTTACCTCAAATGGCTACACAGCTGACTCCGCACGTGAAAAAGCTGAATGCCTCAACTCTGTGTTTGCCTCTAAATCTTGTGTCACAAACCCATCCCTCTCTGTACCCACCGTACCCAGTCATAGCCAGATGCTCCGGGACTCTGTGTCCTTTCCTCCTGACAAGGTGGAAAAGTTTCTGTCAACCCTCGACTCTGATTCTGCAACTGGACCTGACGGCATCAGCCCACGGGTCCTAAAATCCTGTTCTGTCGCTCTTTCACTCCCTCCATGTTCTCTTCACCCTCTCTTTTGCTCAAGGTCATCTGCCATCTGCTTGGAAATCAGCCAACATCACCACTTTACACAAAAAAGGTGCAAAAACAGATCCTTGCAACGACAGACCAATCAGCCTTCTCCAAACTATCAGCAAAGTCATGGAATCCATCATTGCTTCAGATATGAAATCTTTCCTCTTCTCCAATGGCTTTATCTCTGATCACCAATTTGGTTTCAGACCAGGTCACTCTACTCTGGACATGCTGCTTCTGCTGTCTCAACAATGGATGGAGGTTCTCAGTGCCAAACAGGAAATTAGAGCCGTCTCCCTTGACATATCATGTGCCTTCGATACGGTCTGGCACCCAGCTCTGCTCACCAAACTCTCCACCTTTGGTATCCATGGAAATCTCCATGCATGGCTTGCGGACTTCCTCTCTAGTCGTAGTCAACATGTGGCCCTGAATGGGTTTCTCTCATCTCCCCTTCCCGGTCAGGTTGGAGTTCCCCAAGGCAGTGTTCTGGGCCCTGTGCTTTTTCTGGTCTTCATCAATGATCTCTCTGACTCGCTTGAAAATCCTCTCGATCTCTTTGCTGATGACTCCACTCTCTGCCGCTCCATTCCTCATCCCTGAGATCGGCAGTCTGCAGCCTCCTCACTCTCTGCAGACCTCGACAAAATCACAGACTGGGCAAACAAGTGGAACATGTCTTTCAATCCTGACCAATCTCACACTCTCACTATGTCTCTCCGAAAAGACCGACTGGACAACCCTCCCATCTAATTTCTCAACAATCCTCTCCAAGAAGCTCTGTCACTCAAGCTTTTGGGTCTCACTATCTACCATGATCTTTCCTGGGAAAACCACATTTCAAATCTGTATTTCAAAGCCAGTCGCCGACTGGGCATCCTCCGTCGTGCGAAGTCCTTCCTCGGAACACCTGAGCTCCTCAACACATACAAGGCTTTCATCTATAGCTCAATGGAATACTGCTCTCCCCGATGGGGTGGTGCTCCTGCCTCACACCTGGCTCATATTGACGCTGTTGAAAACAAAGCTTTCAGAATCATTGAAATCTCCCGCGATGAACCTAACTCCGAGGCCCTTTCACTTACTCACCGCAGGCAGGTTGGTGGTCTTTCTGTCTTCTACCGACTCCTCTCCGGCCTTGCTCCCCCAGCTCTCTCTGGGCTTTGTCCCCCAAATATTCCTACAGGTCACACAAGATATGCCTGCAACCCTCTTATGGTTAAACTGCCAAAATCTAGGCTCTCTGCTCCCCTTCACTCTTTCATTCCTCTTTTCTCCCACCTCTGTAATAAACTCCCTCACTCTCTTCAATCCCACTCCTCTCTCCAGGTCTTTAAAACAGCTGTTCACCACCACCTCTTATCTTCCCCCATCCAAAACCTTGATTTTTTCTACCCCCACTAATTTCACCCCAGATCCACTTTTTTGAAATACCAACTTCTTTCCTGGAAGTCCTTGCAGTGCCCTTGTGTTTTATACTTCTCCCACCCCCCCCCCCCACCCCCCCCTTCCCACGCCTCCTCCCCCCAAGCCCTCTCCCTTCCACAGATTTCCCGATGTCCCTGCTCTCAAATGTTGTGTTTGTGTGCTTCCCCTTCTCTCCCCATCTTGTCTACCGCTCCCCTTATTAGATACCTTGTGTGTCTGTTTGATTTTTTTGTGTGATAAATGTTAGCTCTTTCACGAGCTTCGATTCTGTATGCAAAAAAAAAACAAAAAAAAAAACAGGAAGAGGGGTGGGTGAAGAAGAGAGAAAGAGAGAGAGGGGGGGGGGGGGGAGGGTTAACACAAGACACTGGAAGTCAAGGATAGAATGATAAGAGGGTTCATGGACAAAGGCAAAATATTGAAGAAAGGATGGAGGGTGAAATGAGATATTCAGGAGATCTCGCGAGATATTCGGGATATTCAGGAGAATGAGATATTCAGGAGATATTCTCGAGGAGATCTCGCGAGATCTTGGAGACGGCGGCAGGGATTTTCGAAGCTCCACACGGTCTCCACGTTTTTCGAAGTTAAGTCTGTTCACAATTGTATTTTGTCGAAACTGTATTTATCTTTCGGTGTGTGAAGTTATTGTGTGCAACTTTGGTTGTTTCTCGGTGTTTATCTTTCATAAATTGATCGTCTGTTTGCCGTGTCGCGAGCAAGGCCTTGTACAGTGTGCACTGTACAACCTTGAGGCTTTGTTTTTCTCTCAGTGGTCCGTCGTTTGTGATCCAATAACTTTCGTTCTCTGTATTCCAAGTCTTTTCACCCATAGCCTACTTCCTTGTGTAAATCTCAACTCAAAAAAAAAAAAAAAAAAAAAAAAAAAAAAAAAAACATTTCCTTCTCTGTTCTCATTCGTTTATTCATTCTTATTCGTTCGTTCGTTCTTCGACCACGTGTTTCTCCCCCATTTCCCCAGATAGTTTTCACTCATTAACCTTCAATGTTTACATTTTCCCCTCAAGTTATGTATTCCGTCATATTTTATAACACCTTTTTCTTCTTCTTCTTTAAAAGGCTGCTTTCGACTTGCTCACCAAATCAATTCATCCCAAAAAAAATATCCATCTCCTATAGTGCCTTTGTTCTACATTCCCTAAACTCTCCTGCACTCCATCCTCCATCCAGCGTCCTTAAACGTATTTTTAACTCGAAGGTCACAAGAAACTCATTTTGCAATAAATGTTCGTTTCCCATAAATCATACACTTTCAAAAATCCAATCTCACCCCTCCCCTCCAAATCTTCCCCATAACCCCTCCCCTCCAAATCTTCCCCATCACCCCTCCCCTCCAAATCTTCCCCATCACCCATCCCTTTCAAATCTCCCCCCTTGCCCCCTCCCTCCTAAACTACTCCCTCACCCCTCCCCGCCAAGACGCCCCCTCGCCCCTCCCCTCCTAGACTCCTGCCTCACCCCTCCCCTCCAAATCTCCCCCATATCCCATCCCTTTCAAATCCCTCCCCTTGTCCCTTCACTCCCAAACTCCCCCCTCACCCCTCCCCTTCAAATCTCCCCACCCTCATTGCTTCTCAATTTCCCCCCGCTCACTCCCCCTCCTCAAAGCGTCCTCCCCGCTTCTTCCCCCTTCAAACTCTCACCTCCATCTCCCCCAACCTTCTGCCTCGCTCTTCCCCCTCCTCAAATAACACCTCATTGTGGCTCACCCAATCACCATCAAACCTTTTGTCCGCCCCATCCTTCCCTTTCTCCGAGCTATTCTGAAATCTCTGACACACCTTCAACAGCTCTCCCTACCTCTTCCACCTCTTCCACATCTTACCCTAACCCTCCTCCCCCCTGTTCTGTATCTGATGCTCCCCCTTCCTCTTCATTAACGGTATGGACCTCAAACATCCGGGGCCTTCGTTCAAACTTAACTGATCTCTCCATACAGGTTGCTTCTGTCAAACCAGACGTGATCTGCTTAACAGAAACTTTCCTCCTTTATGATGTCTCTGATTCCATAGTATCTCTCCCGGGCTACTCCCTCCTCCGGTATGATAGACCTGAGCCTCGTCCTGGAGGCGGGGTTGCTATCTTTATCAAAAACTCTCTTCCTCACTCGCCCTGCACTGCACTCTCTCCACCTCACCCCCAGGAATACCTCTGGCTACGGCTTCCCCTTCGCTCCCACCTCTTGTTCATATGTGTGTTGTACCGTCCACCAAACAGTGATGACTCCATCTACATCTCGCTGTCTGATGATATGGACCAACTTCTATCTACTCATCCCAACTCTCTCTTCCTCATATGTGGTGATTTCAACTGTCATCATGCCAGTTGGCTGGGTGTGGGTACCTCTCTCACCAGCCATGGCTCCTCAGCAAAGGACTTCTGCGACTCACTGGGACTGACACAATCTGTCAATTTCCCGACCCGGATCTCAGTCAACGGAACATCTTCTCTTCTGGACTTGGTTATGACTAACTTCCCTGAAAATGTCTGCTGCTCTTCTTCTGCTCCGATCGGATCATCTGATCATGTCCTTGTTAAAGTGGACATCTCTCTGACCATCCTCAGGGAGCCTGCTCAGCGTCGACGAGTCTGGCATTTCACTCAGGCCAACTGGCACGGTCTTCAAGCAGCCATCAATCATCTGGACTGGTCTCCCATCTCTACCACCTCTGACATCAACTCATCCTGGGAATTCTTCCAAAGTAAATTGCTCTCTCTCATGCACTGATTTATCCCATCTCGTCTTCAGTTGTCATACCCTTCCTCCCGTCCATGGTACACGGAATCTTGTGGTGAGGCTGTTGCCCAGAAACAACTTGCCTTCGTCTCCTGGAAAGCAAATCCAACGGAAGGAAATCTCATTTCCTTTCACAAAGCCCGAAACAAGTGTGTGTCCACCCTCAGGAGAGCCAGGAAACAATATCTCTCCGTTCTCAAGACCGAACTCTCTTATCTGTCTCCCTCTTCCAAATCCTGGTGGCGTCTGGTCAAATCCGTTTCTGGTGTTTGTTCCCCCTCCATCCCCTCCCTTACCTCAAATGGCTACACAGCTGACTCCGCACGTGAAAAAGCTGAATGCCTCAACTCTGTGTTTGCCTCTAAATCTTGTGTCCCAAACCCATCCCTCTCTGTACCCACCATACCCAGTCGTACCCTGCTGCTCCTGGACTCCGTGTCCTTTCCTCCTGACAAGGTGGAAAAGTTTCTGTCAACCCTCGACTCTGATTCTGCAACTGGACCCGACGGCATCAGCCCACGGGTCCTAAAATCCTGCTCTGCTGCTCTATCTCACCCTCTCTCTGTTCTCTTCACCCTCTCTTTTGCTCAAGGTCAACTGCCATCTGCTTGGAAATCAGCCAACATCACCGCTTTGCACAAAAAAGGTGCAAAAACAGATCCTAGCAACTACAGACCAATCAGCCTTCTCCCAATTATCAGCAAAGTCATGGAATCCATCATTGCTTCTGATATGAAATCTTTCCTCTTCTCCAATGGCTTGATCTCTGATCATCAATTTGGTTTCAGACCAGGTCACTCTACTCTGGACATGCTGCTTCTGCTGTCTCAACAATGGATGGAGGTCCTCAATGCCAAACAGGAAATTAGAGCTGTCTCCCTCGACATATCACGTGCCTTCGACACGGTCTGGCACCCCGCTCTGCTCACCAAACTCTCCTCCTTTGGTATCCATGGAAATCTCCACGCATGGCTGGCGGACTTCCTCTCTAGTCGTCGTCAACGTGTGGCCCTGAATGGGTTTCTCTCATCTCCTCTTCCTGTTCAGGCTGGAGTTCCCCAAGGCAGTGTTCTGGGCCCCGTGCTTTTTCTGGTCTTCATCAATGATCTCTCTGACTCTCTCGAAAATCCTCTCTATCTCTTTGCTGATGACTCCACTCTCTGCCGCTCCATTCCTCTTCCCTCAGATCGGCAGTCTGCTGCCTCCTCACTCTCTGAAGACCTGGACAAAATCACAGACTGGTCAAACAAGTGGAACATGTCTTTCAATCCTGACAAATCTCACACTCTTACTATGTCTCTCCGAAAAGATCGACTGGACAACCCTCCCATCTACTTTCTCAACAATCCTCTCCAAGAAGTTCTGTCGCTCAAGATTTTGGGTCTCACTATCTGCCATGATCTTTCTTGGGAAAACCACATTTCCAAGCTGGCCTCCAAAGCCAGTCGCCGACTGGGCATCCTCCGTCGTGCGAAGTCCTTCCTCGGCACACCTGAGCTCCTCACCACATACAAGGCTTTCATCCGCAGCTCAATGGAATACTGTTCTCCCCTATGGGCCGGTGCTCCTGCCTCACACCTAGCTCGGCTTCACGCTGTTGAAACCAAAGCTTTCAGAATTATTGGAATCTCCCGCGATGAAGCTATCTCTGAGGGCCTTTCACTCACTCACCGCAGGCAGGTAGGTGGTCTTTCTGTCTTCTACCGACTCCTCTCCGGCCTTGCTCCCCCAGCTCTCTCTGTGCTCTGTCCCCCAAATATTCCTACAGGTCGCACAAGATCTGCCAGCAACCCTCTGATGGTTAAACTGCCGAAATCTCGGCTCTCCGCTCACCTTCACTCTTTCATTCCTCTTTTCTCCCGCCTCTGGAACAAACTCCCTCACTCCCTTCAATCCCACTCCTCCCTCCAGGTCTTTAAAACAGCTGTTCACCACCATCTCTTATCTTCCCCCATCCAAAACCTTGATCTTTTCTACCCCCGCTAATTCACCCCAGATCCACCTTGTTTGAAATTCCAACTTCTTTCCTGGAAGTCCTGGCAGTGTCCATATGTTTTATACCTCTCCCACTGCCCCCTTCCCACGCCCCCCCCCCCAAAGCCCTCGCCCTCTCTCAGATCTCTCGATGTCTCCATGTCTCTCGGTCCCTGCTCTCAAATGTTGTGTTTGTGTCCTTCCCCCTCTCTCCCCATCTTGTCTACCGCTCCCTATGTTATATGTTTTATGTGTCGGTTTGTCTTTCTGTGTGTTCATGTGATTAATGTTCGCTCTTTCACGAGCCTCGATATTGTATACAAAAAAAAAAAAAAAAAAAAAAAAAAAAAAAGTCCTGGAGGGGAGAATGTGATTGAATAGTTTTCAGAGGGCAGTTACAGAAATGGGAGAAAAGAGGAACCAAAATGTGTGTGTGGAAAGTGTGCACTTTGAGTTAAATCAGGAGGGGATTACTGGAGGAACTTGTGTCGTGAAGGAGCGGCAGACTTAACAGTATCTTCCAGGACACTCTGGGTCTTTTGACAGGCCGCATAAATGAGATGAGCCGCTCCGTCTGTCACGTGAGGAACTGGCAATGTGTTTCAGCCTCATCACATGACATGATAATGATGTTGAGAGCTTCTTATTTAACAGAAACCAAATTAGGTTGTGATGCTGCCATCTCTTCACCTAAATGAGAGGTTGCACAATCACAAACGGGTTTCCTGGATTATGTGGAATATAAAGCTCTGACGCGGTCCCCATTGACCAACACAGACACCTTGTAGGCTTTGAATTTAAGGAATTATTTGGAATGATGGAAACCGCAGCTCAGTTTGGAAGTCAGCTGTGATATGTGATCCACATCATTGGTGATGGTGAAGCCTATAAAGTCAAGAAGCCGAACCACTTCCTGTGTCTGACCAGGAAAATAGATCAGTTGGTTGTTTTTGACAATCGTGCGGGAGTGACAGGGTGAAACTGAGATTTGTCAGAACTGAATGAGATGGTCCAGCAATCAGGACATCATAATTCATGTTTTCTAATTACTAAATCATTTAGCTACGAAAGTAAAATTGGACGTGATAGACACAAACAGTGGATCATTAGCAAAATGACGTCAGAAACCTCACCTGCTTCCACACACTCCATAACGAGGACCACGCAGTCATTGTGTGGATCTTTTGTCGGGATGTCGATCAACTTCACTGAAAGGAAACAAGATGGTGGAGCACAAGTTAATCTGGCATCAGAACCTCATGCAAAGTCAAACACCTTTAAACAACATGATAAACATGCACATTTTGTGTGATGACAAGAAGTGAATAGGTGAGCCCACATCGTCCTTTCACCATCACCATTCATGATCTTGTCTGCAAACATTTGGGCAAAACGGCACCAATCATAAGTACATCGATTAAATAAGCACAGGTGAGTGGTGCAGGAGGTGTTGAGACTAGTATACAAATGGTCCAAACGTGGTTGGAAGAGTGGGGGGGGGGGGGGGGGGGGTATCTGGGTAGTGTGTGTGAATGTGTGAATGAATGAATGAATGAATGATCGTTTTAAGGCCATTTTCCCCGCTGGAGCGGGGATTAGCCTTTAACACGTTAATTAAGGTATGGAACACAATTCATATCGAGCAGATTTAGGTTCAGGCAAACAACTGATGAGAATTATTCCGATAACACGACATTTGGCAAACACACAACTCAGATTCGGTTGGCGGATAACATTTGATTTGCAGTGTGTTGGAGTCTCATTATTGTGAACACAAAAGCGAATGAAAGAGAAAAGCTTGATTCAATATAATTGATTGATTCCAAACAGGGTGATTCAATAATTGATTGATTCCAAACAGGGTGATCCAATAATTGTGCCATCCCATGGAGGGAGGGAAAACTAGCATCCCGTGTGCCACCCTTGTGGTGGATAAGTGTCCGCCCCACTGAGGTGTGGATAAGTGTCGAAAGGTGTGGATAAGTGTCCGCCCCACTGAGCTAATACTTGGTGGAAACACCTTTGACAGCAATTACAGCTGAGTCTATTTATATATAAATAAATATTTTGCACATGGAGTTCATAGAAGTGATCAGAGAATTTGCTTATCATAGTGATCATATTCTGTGGAATTCCATAAGATCTCAGCATCTTCCACAGGCTTGCTCGATGAACACAATCGAATTCCTTCTTGAAGTCAATGAAGTTGATAGAAAGAGGTGCATTGCATTCTAAGCATTTATATCATTATATCATTAATAAAATTACACTCAAACTTCATCATGTTTGAGTGAAATCCACACTTACTAATGTTTGGGTGATTCAGCGCCTTCATAATCGAAGCTTCATAACAAAGCTGCAAAAAAAAAAAATACATGTATATTAAAAGAAAGAAAGAGAAAAGAGAAAGAGAAAATTCAACACATTGCTTCAATAAGGTGGATTAAGGTGAAGTCACACCATCACAATAACCACAAGATTGTAGCTCAAACACACAGAGACGCACAGCCTCAGGGGTCAAGAGACAAAGATGTATCACAGACAAAAGTTCTGCCAGGACAGTTCAAGGGTTAAACTGTGTTCTTACTTCAGCAGTTCAAACACCACTATCCCCACATAAACACAAACTTACTTCCGTTGAATCTTCCAAAGATCCTGCCTTCTTCAAAGCAACCTGAAAGAGGGGCCAAGAGATCGTATTATAACATCTCAGCTACAATGTGGGAAAATGAGTAAAACATATGATATTGGTGTGTCGTGATGTACAATTATTGTTTCTGTTTATACTGTAGTCAACGTAGGAACTAAATGAGAGAAAGGAACAACTTCACAAAGTCGGGTTATAAAAAGGGGAATCGGAAAACAATTACATCAACACACCACAAGTGAATCTACTCCAGTGGTAGGAATTGGTAGAAGGACAAAACATTGAGGTACAAGGAATGAGGGAGTAGAAGGAAATGGGGGGGGGGGGGGGGCAGTGAGGGGCATCAAAGTGTTAATTGGGGGAAAAAATAAAAGAAAAAGCAATGGTAGGAATGAAGAAGCCCCCTCGACTTTGTATCAAGTGGTTTTCCCCATTATGTTTGGTGAGATTTCTGACACACAACCATCACCTGTCACAGATTACACATTATTTGTTCATTGTAATTACATCTATGATGTAATGTTCTACAGGAGTGATGTGAGGCCTGCAAGTCAAAAGAAAAAGCATCGTTCATCTCATCAGAAAGAGAGAAGACACATTCAGATGCAGGACAATTTCCCGATCCCTTCGCTCTCATCCTTCCTCCATGTGTCTCTCTGCCGTATCCCTTTAACCTGCTGTCTGTATTTTCCACCATGTTCTGTTCTGTTTCTGTCTCGCTCTCCCACGAGCTGTTCCATCTCCCAGAAAGTGAAATGAAGACAGAGCACGTATACCACAAGCTCGTACCTTTTCTGCTGTGTTGACATTCTTTGCTTTGTAAACAAATCCAGTACTTCCTTCTCCAATTTTGGAGATAACCTCCCACTTCCCGAACTGAAAACAAAGGCACAAACAGAGCTTCACAACAGTGCTTCTGAAATAAAATAGAAATAACAAAGCCATGTTTAAATGATTATTTCACATCAACTCGATAATTATCATCATCATCATCATCATATTCATGTTCCATGGCCTCGTCAGAGGAGATACTTGGCCACAATGCTGGTCACGTCACCGCTCCAGCTCAGGAACCTAGGGCACGAATTTGAAATGTGTTCATGGTGCCAGCCATAGTTTGCCTCCTCTTTGTGAAGGACACCATGGGATCTTTTATGTCCACCAACGAATTCCGGCATAAGGATGACGAGTGCAACGTCCATCCGAGTGACGGCACACACATTGATGAATCACCCTGCCTATGTAACACCAGAATGACAGTTCATAGATGGGTTGGGATTCAAACCCACGCAAGGCAGCTCACATCAACGACTAAGATATCTCATGGGAACTAAAAAGGAGGAAATAATTGGTATAATAAATAAATATAGCAATACCACCAATTATGTCGCAATGTAGGAGTTGCGGACAACGAGAGAGCGAGACATTTCGTGGCTTGATCAAAGCTCCTTTATTCCAACAGAACTAAACTAATACCGGAACTGACGCATTTTTTATCACACAAAATCACTCTTAAGGGGGCGTGGCTCCAACAACTGAGCGCACGCCACGCCCATACCATCAATAGCCCCACTGGTCCCATGCCTGTGGATTATGTCCCAATGGGGTAACCCCCACATGCACCCCCCCAGAATTCACTCGCACGGGCAATGTCAGTTTTCGGGGGGCCTTAACCACCCGGCCGAAACGACACCTGATGACCCGAGCAGGGACTGTTAGCGGCTTGGCGGTAGGCGGGCCAATCGGGGACTTACCCGACGGGGGACGGCCCCGCCGTGCGGGTTGAGCCAACCGAGGGGGCTGGTCTAGGTCCAAGTGAGCCGGCTTGAGGCGGTCCACCGAAAGATGGTCCGGTTTGCCGCCGATGTGGACCACAAAGGACTTGTCCCCTGCCTCCAGAATGCGGAAAGGCCCGTCGTAAGGCACCAGGTCCACGTTAACCTGGTCAAACCGTCGCTCGGGCACTGTGAATGGCGCCAATGGGTCCTGGGTATGGCGATGCACCTTCGAGCGTTGACACTCGACACAGGTGTTGGCCCAGTCGCGCACATCCTTCCTGAGCCCGTGCCAAACGAACTTCGCCGCCACCAACTTTTGAGACGCCTTCCTGCCCAGGTGAGAAAGACCGTGGACGGCATCGAACACCATCCATCTCCAGCTGGTGGGTATGACGGGGCGAGGCTGTCCCAAAGATGCGTCGCACAGTAGCGTGGTGCCCGTGTCCTTGAACGGCATGTCAGACAGTCGAAGCCCCGTGACCGCCGCCCTGCAGGCCTGGACATCCGGGTTGGCGATATGGTCGGCCGCCATGCGGGCGTAGTCGATGCCAAGGTGAACCGCGCCAACTATGGACCTGGAAAGACAATCGGCGACCGTATTATCCTTCCCAGCAACATGTTGGATGTCCGTCGTGAACTCGGAAACGAAGGAGAGCTGGCGTTGTTGATGGGCAGACCATGGCTCCCAGACCTTGGCCATGGCAAAAACCAGGGGCTTGTGGTCCACAAACGCCGTGAACGGGCGGGCTTCCAACAGGTAACGGAAGTGTCGGACGGCTCGGTAGACGCCTCGGAGCTCACGATCGAAGGTACTGTACTTTCGTTCGTTAGGGCGGAGCTGCCGGCTAAAAAAGGCAAGCGGCTGCCAGGCCCCGTTGACCCACTGCTCATGCACGGCGCCAACCGCGTAGTCCGAAGCATCCGTGGTGAGAGCAATCTGTGCGTCGGGCGACGGATGCACCAGCATGGTTGCGATGGCGAAGGCCAGTTTAGCGTCCGTGAAAGCCTTGGCCATCTCCTCGGTCCCGTCAATGGCGCGTTTGGTAGGCTTGCCCTTGAGGGCCTCATCAGCTGGGCCGCACAGGGCACGAAACGATGGTAAAAGTTCACCATGCCCAAAAACTCCTGCAGGGCCTTGACGGTGAGGGGGCGCGGAAAACTCTTCACAGCCTCCACTTTAGACGGCAGTGGGACGGCCCCCTCCCTCGTGATGCGGTGGCCGAGAAAGTCAATTGAAGCCACCCCGAACAAGCACTTGGCTGGGTTAATGATAAGGCCGTGCTGACTAAAGCGTTCAAAGAGCGCTCGGAGGTGAAGCATGTGCTCCGTCCTGGAAGCGCTGGCGATGAGGATATCGTCCAGGTAGACGAACAGAAACGGCAAATCCAGCAACACGCTGTCCATCAGGCGCTGGAAAGCCTGGGCCACGTTCTTGAGCCCAAAAGGCATGCGTAGGAATTTGAAAAGCCCGAACGGTGGAATCACCGCGGTCTTAGGAACGTCCTGTGGCCGGACGGGGACCTGGTGGTAACCACGAATGAGGCCCACCTTCGAAAAAAAAACTTTACCGGCCAAGCGGGCAGAAAAGTCCTGGATGTGCGGGATTGGGTAGCGGTCAGGGGTAGTGGCGCCGTTAAGGTGGCAATAATCCCCACACGGGCGCCAACCACCACCCGGCTTCGGTGCAATGTGGAGAGGCGAGGCCCACGCGCTGTCGGACCATCGCACGATGCCAAGACGCTCCAACTTGTCGAACTCCGCCTTTGTGATAGCGAGTTTCGCCGGGTCGAAGCGTCAAGCCCGGGCGTAGACAGGCGGGCCGGTGGTCGGAATGTGATGCTCCATTCCGACATTCACCGAACTCCGCCGACATTCACCGAGAGAACCGAATGTCGGAATGTGATGCTCCACCCCGTGCTTGACGGAAACGGCCGAAAAGGTGGGCCGTGTAAGGGCCGGGAACTCGGTGAGGAGGCGGGCAAACTCATCAGAGGTCGAGAGCGTGCACGCAAGCCTCGTCGAGGCAGACCCGCTCAGCGAGCATGGAAGAGAACTGAATGTCTCAGCATTAATGAGCCGCCAATTTTTAACATCCATCAATAGGCCGTTGGCGCAGAAGAAATCAGTGCCCAGCAAGGGGGTGGACACCCTCGCCGTGACAAAATCCCATGTAAACCGCTGCCCGCCCGAGCACAGTGCCACGGTCCGTTTGCCAAAAGTCTGAATAGCACTGCCGTTGGCGGCTTCCAGGGCGGGGCCGTGACTCCCGGCCTCCCGGTCCGATGCTGACGCAGGTAGAAACTCACCTGGGCCCCTGTGTCGCAGAGGAAACAATGTCCGGAGTCTGTGTCCGACATGAAGAACAAACTGCCCGAACGGCCGACACTCATGGCAGTTAACGAGCGCCGGCCATCCCGTTTGCCGACTCGCTGAAGCTGCAGGGTGGCCGGCATGCCTTGGCCTTGGGCCCAAACCTTGCGTGGTAAAAGCACAAGCCTGGGGCCTTCCGCCGCTGGGCCGTAATGGCGGCCGCGACGGTGTCCACGAGCGGTGGAGGTTCGACGGGGCCGGGGTCCCATGCAGCCGCACTACATTGCTGTCTGGCGGAGAAATACTTGTCTGCTTCCCTAGCCAGGGCGCGGAAATCCTTAACAGACGAGTTGGCCAGGGCTGTCCGTACCTGACCTGGCAGCTGTTGCAGGAACAGTTCTTTGAAGAGGAAACATGGCCGGTGGCTGCCCAGGAGACAACATGTGGTCCATCAGCTCCGACGGCTTGGAGCCGCCCAGCCCGGGTAGCGAAAGTAGCTGGCGGGCACGCTCGGCCTCAGTGAGCTCGAAGGTTATGAGTAGCAGCACCTTTAGCATCTCGTACTTGCGGCCCTTCGGAGGATCTTGGAGAAGGCTCACCACTCTGGTTGCAGTGGAGCCACTGAGCGCAGACACGACATAATAATACTTCGTGTCGTCCGCAGAAATGCTCCGAATGGCGAATTGGGCCTCAGCTTGTGCGAACCAAACGGCAGCTTGTCGTTCCCAAAACTCCGGCAGTTTGATCGAAACTGCGCTCGTCGCCATGTTCGTTTGAAGCACCAAAAACGTTCGAGAGCAAGACGGACTCACCAATGTCGGAGTTGTGGACAACGAGAGAGCGAGACACTTCGTGGCTTGATCAAAGCTCCTTTATTCCAACAGAACTGAACTAATACCGGAACTCACGCATATTTTATGACACAAAATCACTCTTAAGGGGGCGTGGCTCCAACAACCGAGCGCACGCCACGCCCAAACCATCAATAGCCCCACTGGTCCTGTGCCTGTGGATTATGTCTCAATGGGGTAACCCCCACAGTAACGTAATTACACCACCACCCGACTTGCATCGCCTCAACTCACACTTACATCGATTTATAAACCATATCTTTTATTCTCGAACGGTTTCAGAACTGCCAAGACTGATAGAAACGTCATAATACATTGCAAAGTACAAAATTGGGAGATTGCAAAATCGTACACAGAACAACTGTACGTATGTGTACTTGACTACAGCTGTCATCTATCTATAATTCCAGTAATCTCTGTGTGTATGTATGTATGTATGTATGTATGTATGTATGTATGTCTGTGACCGCTGTTTCTCGACAACCACGGGTCCGATATACTTTAAACTTGCCAGGTATATTGCTGGGGACCCGAGGATGTGCCTTTTCAAGGTTTCATATTAATCGGACAAGTAGTTACCGAGCTATGTCCAAAAAACGATTCAACCAATCAGAGAGCAGCGAGCTATCACGTGTGCCGAACGTGGCGAACAGACTCTGCCTCGGACGGCACATTTGAGAGCGTATTCATTTATTTCACGTTGGAAAACTATGTTGCCGTTAAACTATGTTTTAAAACTAAATAAAACTAATTTGCGATTCATCGTAACTGCGATTTGCGACCTTCCGGACAGTGAAGACTTCACTTCCGGCAGCCAATCACAGAACGCGTTGTTGCGAGCCGAGCCGAGCGCGTGCGCCATTACGGTTCGTAATTCGATTTCTTCCGGAGAAAATAATAATTTCTCGATTTCTTATGCGCATTATTTCTCCCAGAGCGAAGGGCGGAAGCGAAGAGCGTTGTTTTTTTTGTTTACGGGCGTACGGGCGTACGGGCGGGGTAGAGCGTACGGGTAGCGTTTTTTTTTTTTTTTGGCAAGGAACGGGCACCCACGTACGGGCATGCCCTAGTCTATCTATAATTCCAGTAATCTCTGTGTGTATGTTTGTATGTTTGTATGTTTGTATGTTTGTATGTCTGTATGTCTGTGACCGCTGTTTCTCGACAACCACGGGTCCGATATACTTGAAACTTGCCAGGTATATTGCTGGGGACCCGAGGATGTGCCTTTTCAAGGTTTCATATTAATCGGAGAAGTAGTTACCGAGCTATGTCCAAAAAACGATTCAACCAATCAGAGAGCAGCGAGCTATCACGTGTGCCGAACGTGGCGAACAGACTCTGCCTCGGACGGCACATTTGAGAGCGTATTCATTTATTTCACGTTGGAAAACTATGTTGCCGTTAAACTATGTTTTAAAACTAATTAAAACTAATTTGCGATTCATCGTAACTGCGATTTGCGACCTTCCGGATAGTGAAGACTGCACTTCCGGCAGCCAATCACAGAACGCGTTGTTGCGTAGGCGTGGCCGATGTGAGAGCGAGCCGAGCCGAGCGCGTGCGCCATTACGGTTCGTAATTCGATTTCTTCCGGAGAAAATAATAATTTCTCGATTTCTTATGCGCATTATTTCTCCCAATTCAGTCAGAGCGAAGGGCGGAAGCGAAGAGCGTTGTTTTTTTTGTTTACGGGCGTACGGGCGGGGTAGAGCGTACGGGTAGCGTTTTTTTTTTTTTTTTGGCAAGGAACGGGCACCCACGTACGGGCATGCCCTAGTTAATCATAATAAGAGGAATATCACCGGTAAAAAGTGAAATACAATACGGGAAGTGGCGACGTTAGGAACGCGCCCCACGCTTATCTTATTAATGCTGATGACAACTAGAACAACACTCTTCGACGTCATGACATCGACTGATATGCCTCCACCCATATTATTACAACATAATACATACTTGTACCAAGTTTGATTTAAATCCCTTCAGCTGTTCTCAAGTTATGACATTTTTACCTGACATGCCCTCTGAACATTGAACATTGATGCCACAATCCAAACAGTTCATGTTAGCATCATATTTACCAATACCAAGTTTGTTCAAAATCCCATTGCTGGTTCACGAGTTGGTGCAGCAACATAATTTTTACTTAACATGACCTGTGACCTTTGACCTCTTGACTCGAAAATCGAATCAGTAAATCTTTAAATCATTAAACATACCTGTGCCAAGATTCAATTAGATCGCTTCAGTCGTTCTCAAGCTATAGACATATCACAGACTTTGACCTTTGACCTCTTGACGTCAAAATCAAATAATTTCATCTGTGCATCATAATACATATTTGTCCCAACTTTGGTCAGAATCCCATCACTGGTTCACAAGTTATCGCAGTAAAGGATTTTTAACCAACATGCCCTCTGACCTTTGGTCTTTGACCTCGTGACCCCAAAATCAAATCAATTCATCTTTAACTCATTATACATACCTGCACCAAGTTTGACTAAGATCCGTTCAGACGTTCTCAAGTTAACGCGGTGACGAAATTATATCTTGGACGAATGCACGGACGAACGGATGGTCATACGGACGGATGGACGGACGACCGGATAAGAAACATGAAAACATAATGCCCCCCGCAACTTTGTCCGCGGAGGCATAAAAACTGTTTTGATTTACGTCGTTTTGATAATCGTCGCACTTTTCAGAACGCATCCCCAATGCAAACCGAACAATTACTGTAAAAAGGGAATATAATGTATTGCTTACCACGACCTCCCCGCAATTGTACTCTTCATGCTCCTCACTGTCAGGACTCCCATCACTGTAAGTACTCTCATCATCTTCATCATGATGGAGAGAAGATCCTGGAAAGAAGAGGCAAAATTAACATAAAACAGATATTGTGACAGAAAAAGATCAATGGACAGAAAATCACGTGTTCAGATGTGTGTGCATTGTGCAAATTAGACATCAATTTCACAAATTCGTCTTCGTCTTCTTCTTTGCCAGCCAGGTGTTCACCTACCATATCCTCTAGTGAGAGATCAAGGGCTGAGAACATGCAGAATTGGCCCAAGTCTTTCAGGAACTGGTTGGCTAGGCCTGACATGATTGTAGTGGGTAAAGGCAGGAATTTGTAGTTTGCTCAAGGTGCTGGCATTGACTTGCCAACTCTTTCTTCATGAAAGACACTGAGAGATGTTTCATGTCTCCAAACTAATGCTACCAGACAGAATACCCAGCACAAGGTCCATCTGAGGGACCACACATTTGTGACCAAACACACGACTTGTGAAGCACCATTTGATTTTATAAAACGGATGGAATCACCAGGAAAGACATTGATCAGGCTATGCTTTCCACAGAAGCGAGGGGAAGCTGACATTCCTGGCATCAACCCTTCGTCGGATCATAAAAGCCAAAACAGTCCGACATAGGGCCTCACGAGCAAGACTAGCTCTTGATTCGACAGTGCATGGTCAGGATGAGAAGCAAAGCAGACTGGACAGTTCAGAGGTAAATTCGCTACGTCTGTCCAGCCCTGTTGGACACAGTACAATTTATAAATGGGGGATTCCCTTCAGGAAAAGGATAAAGGAATAATGGTGGAAAAAACACACAGAAATGCATCGGAGACAGTGTTGGACAACAATAATGAAGGCAAATTTAGGTTTGTAGATGGATATGAAAGGGATTTATATTTCAGAATTAGACAAAGAAGTCTTCTTCCATGTTCATACTTAGCAAAAGACTGTGGAGGAGCAAGCACCATTGGCTGAGAAGGCGGATGTACCACTGATGCAGTGCCCTCTGCTGGTTATGGCAGGAATTTGGAATTTGTCCAGGGTGCCAGTGACACTCTTGGCGAAGGTCACCTACTCTTGGCGAAGGTCACCTACTCTTGGCGAAGGTCACCATGTGATCTTTAACGCTCACCACCTCATGCCGGTACACGGGACACCCAGTTTAAGCACCATCTCATGCCATCCATCCTCATGACCATGATCTTTGTAAACCAATCTTTAACTTCCTCATCTGTTCCATCATCTTGTCTGTCCATTTTAATCCTTGCCTTCCTCCTCTTCCATCAATATTACCAATCAGTATTGTTTTGTATTGGTTCAGGTGATGCTCAGTGTGGGTGCTTCTGCACCATGGTTACACCTGTGACCAAGTGGCACCTGTGACCTGGGCACCTGTGACCTGTGTTACACCTGTGACCTCAACCCTTTGACTTCCGCTTCCGGTTTCTCGATCGAGGTGGCGACTTTTGCTCTCTCTGGACATCAAAAGTGAAGTTATTTTTCCATTCGTGCGTTTGTCAAATTTCCACTCGTTATTTCATCGTCTATGCATTATTGTTTGTTTCCAGTTCGTTTTGGTTTGAATTTCCTGTGACTCGTAATTCATTAATCGTGTTCTGTTTGCTCCGCGTGTGCGGCCTTGTACCCTGAGGCTACCCCCGTCAGTGGTTGTTAACTTAAGTTCCTTACTTCGTGTTTTGCTTGGCTCTTAGATTTTTCCCTTCTCCCCCGAACATCTACTCTTTGTCTAACGGTTTGAACCCCCCCCCCCCCCCCGCCCAAAAACAAACAAAAAAACAAACATTTATTTCCTTTTCTCCACGTGTGCTGTTTCGTGTGCTTCTGTCCACGTGCGCTGTCTCGTGCCGCCCCCATTATCTCCTTGTCTTCCACCTTTTGCCCTGTTCACGTGCCTCGTGGTTGTCCCTCTAGGTCCTCTCCCCGTTGGTATTTTGTGAATATAAGATTGTTCTTCACGGTTCTGTTTAAATATTATTTAAATATGTTTAAACTTTCCCCTGCAGTGTTTTATTCAGTGGTATATTGCAACAGGCTGTTTTTCTTCCTATTTAAAAGGCTCTTTTCAATTTCTTCTTCAACTCATTCCACTTCAAAAAAAAAAAAGAATTTTTTCTCTTACAATTGCAGAATTCTATCTCCTCACTCTCCTTGCACTGCCCTCTCTCCACCTCACCCCCAGGAGTATTTCTGGCTACGGCTTCCTCTCCACTCCCACCTTTTGTTCATATGTGTTCTGTACTGTCCTCCAAACAGTGATGACCCCATTTACATTTCGCTGTCTGACGACATGGACCAACTTCTAGCCACTCATCCCAACTCTCTCTTCCTCATATGTGGTGACTTCAACTGTCATCATGCCAGCTGGCTGGGTGTGGGTTCCTCTCTCACCAGAAATGGCACCTCAGCAAAGGACATCTGCGACTCATTGGGACTGACACAATCTGTCAATTTGCCGACCCGGATCTCAGTCAATGGAGTATATTCTCTTCTAGACTTGGTTATGACTAACTTCCCTGCAAATGTCTGCTGCTCTTCTTCTGCTCCAATCGGTTCTACTGATCATGTGCTTGTTAAAGTGGACATCTCTCTGACCATTCTCAGAGAGCGTCCTGAGCATCGACGAGTCTGGCATTTCACTCAGGCCGACTGGCATGGTCTTCAAGCAGCCATCAATCATCTGGACTGGTCTCCCATCTCTACTGCCTCTGAAAGAAATTCTTCCTGGGAATTCTTCCAAAGCAAACTGCTCTCTCTCTCATGCACAGATTTATCCCATCTCGTCTTCAGTTGTCTTACCTTTCCTCCCATCCATGGTACAATGAATCTTGTGGTGAGGCAGTTGCCCTGAAACAACTTGCCTTCGCCTCTTGGAAGGCAAATCCAACTGAAGGCAATCTCAGTTCCTTCCACCAAGCTCAGAACAAGTGTGTGTCTACCCTCAGGAGTGCCAGGAAGCACTATCTCTCCACACTCAAGAATGAACTCTCAAACCTGTCTCCTTCCTCCAAATCCTGGTGGCATCTGGTCAAATCCGTTTCAGGTGTTTGTTCCCTCTCCAACCGCCCCCCCCCCCCCCCCTTACCTCAAATGGCTATACAGTTGACACCGCATGTAACAAAGCAAAATGACTCAACTCTGTGTTTGCCTCAAAATCTTGGGTCCCAAACCCATCTCTCTCTGTTCCCACCTTACCCACTCAAACCCAACTGCTCCTGGACTCTGTGTCCTTCTTTCCTGACAACGTGGAGAAGTTTTTGTCAAACCTCGACTTTGATTCTGCAACTGGACCACACGGCATCAGCCCACGGGTCCTAAAATCCTGCTCTGCCGTTCTATCTTACCCTTTCTCTGTTATTTTCACCCTCTCTTTTGTTCAAGGTCTTCTGCCAGCATCTTGGAAATCAGCAAACATTACTGCTTTGCACAAAAAGGTGCAAAAACATATCCTTGCAACTACAGACCGATCAGCCTGCTCCCAATTATCAGCAAAGTCATGGAATCCATCATTGCGTCGGATATCAAATCCTTCCTCTTCTCCAATGGCTTGAGCTCCGATCATCAATTTGGATTTAGACCAGGTCATTCCACCCTGGACATGCTGCTTCTGCTGTCTCAACAATGGATGGAGGTCCTCAATGCCAAACAGGAAATCAGAGCCGTCTCCCTTGACAAATCACCTGCCTTCGATACGGTCTGGCACCCAGCTCTGCTCACCAAACTCTCCTCCTATGGTATCCATGGAAATCTCCACGCTTGGCATGCAGACTTCCTCTCTGGTCGCCGTAAAAGTATGGCCCTGAATGGATTTCTCTCATCTACTCTTCCTGTTCAGGCTGGAGTTCCCCAAGGCAGTGTTCTGGGCCCTGTGCTTTTTCTGGTCTTCATCAATGATCTCTCTGGAAAATCTCTCTGGAAATGACTCTCTGGAAAATCTCTCTGGAAATGACTCTCTGGAAAATCTCTCTGGAAATGACTCTCTGGAAAATCCTCTCTATCTCTTTGCTGATGACTCCACTCTCTGCCGCTCCATTCCTCATCCCTCAGATTGGCAGTGTGCAGCTTCCTCACTCTCTGCAGATTGGACAAAATCATGCACTGGTCAAACAAGTGGAACATGTCTTTCAATCCTGACAAATCTCACACTCTTACTATGTCTCTCCAAAAAGACCAACTGGACAACCCTCCCATCTACTTTCTCAACAATCCTCTCCAAGAAGTTCTGTCGCTCAAGCTTTTGGGTCTCACTATCTGCCATGATCTTTCCTGGGAAAACCACATTTCCAAGCTGGCCTCCAAAGCCAGTCGCTGACTGGGCATCCTCCGTCGTGTGAAGTCCTTCTGTGGCACACCTGAGCTCCTCACCACATACAAGGCTTTCATCCGCAGCTCAATGGAATAATGTTCTCCCCTATGGGCCGGTGCTCCTGCCTCACACCTAGCTCGGCTTCACGCTGTTGAAACCAAAGCTTTCAGAATCATTGGAATCTCCCGTGATGACTCGAACTCCGAGGGCCTTTCACTCACTCACTGCAGGCAGGGAGGTGCTCTTTCTGTCTTCTACCGACTCCTCTCCGGCCTTGCTCCCCCAGCTCTCTCTGTGCTCTGCACCCCAAATATTCCTGCAGGAGGAAAAAGATCTGCAGGCAACCCTCTTCTGGTGAAACTACCAAATTCTATGCTCTCTGCTCACCTTCACTCTTTCATTCCTTTTTTCTCTCACCTCTGCAACAAACTCCCACACTCTATTCAATCCCACTTATCCCTCCAGGTCTTTCAAACAGCTGTTCACCACCATCTCTTATCTTCACCCATGCAAAACCTTGATCTTTTCTACCCCCGCTAATTCACCCCAGATACACCTTCTTTTTTTTTTTTTATTACAACTTCTTTCCTGGAAGTCCTTGCAGTGTTCATATGTTTTTTTTACCTCTCCCACAAAAAACACACAGAAATGCATCTGAAACAGTGTTGGACATCAATAATGAAGGCAAATTTAGGTTTATAGATGGATATGAAAGGGATTTATATTTTAGAATGAGACAAAGAAGTCTTCTTCCATGTTCATACTTAGCAAAAGACTGTGGAGGAGCAAGTACCATCGGCTGAGAAGGCGGATGTCCCGCTGATGCAGTGCCGTCTGCTGGTTATGGCAGGAATTTGGAATTTGTCCAGGGTGCCAATGATACACTTGGCGACGGTCACCATGTGATTTTTAACGCTCACCACCTCATGCCAAAGGCCCCCCGACTCTTGGCGAAAGGTCACCATGTGATCTTTAACGCTCACCACCCCATGCCAAAGGCTCCTCGACTCTTGGCGAAGGTCAGTCACCATGTAATCTTTAACGATCACCACCTCATGCCGGCACACGGGACACCCAGTTTAAGCACCATCTCATGTCATCCAACCTCATGACCATGACCTTTATGAACCAATCTTTAACTTCCTCATCTATTCCATCATGTTGTCTCTCGATTTTAATCCTTGCCTTCCTCCTCTTCCATCAATATTACCAATCAGTATTGTTTTGTATTGGTTCAGGTGATGCTCAGTGTGGGTCCCTCTGCACTATAGTTACACCTGTGACCAAGTGAAGCTGCTAAAACACCACCATGGCATTACTGGAGGATCAAAACAACAAGTTTGGAGCATTCATGGGAAAGGTTACTGTGATGAGAGGAAGTTGTTTGTGTCAGTGTCATGATGAACAAGCAGCCACCACCAGCAAATTGAAAAATAAACAAATCAACAACAAACATTTTCAGGTGTCTCTTCTTGCACTTGCAAATGAGATAATTTATTTTGTGAAAAGATTAATTCTCAAAACTCACCAGTTAGCGTCTCTTCCTCAGCAGATACATTTATCACTTGGGGTGCAGCATTCTCCTCATCAACAGATTCATTTGTCACTTGGGGTTCAGCATTCTCTTCCTCAACAGATTCATTTGTAACTTGGGGTTCAGCATACTCTTCATCAACGGATTCATTTGTCACTTGGGGTTCAGCATTCTCTTCCTCAACAAATACATTTGTCACTTGGGGTTCAGCATGCTCTTCCTCAACCGATACATTTGTCACCTTAGGCTCAGCATTCCTGCAGAAAATAAAGATTTTGTAAAGCTGTCGTTAAATAAATGTCATAAATAAGAAACAATGTCACAATAAAAATGCAATCAGGAAGGTGATAATCAGACTGCATCGGTTCATTGTGTTTTCTACATTCAGACAGCAAACCACACCCTGCACTGGGCTACCCTCCCAAGTATTTTCAAACACAGTTGACAATGAAGCCAATAAATGACACATGGTAAAGAGGGGGTGGGGGGGGGGGGGGAAGATAACCAAAGAGTATTATTTTTAACCACACTTTTTTCTTTCCCCTTTCATGTCCCAAGCTCCCACACTCACCTCCGAGCTGTCTTGCCTGGAATTGAATCCGAGAGAGTTCTAAAGATCTAAAGGGTCATTCTACAGGCTGAAAAAGGATAATTATACAGGGTTCCAAAGGGTAATTCTTATGGGTTTTGTTTTTTCTCTCCGTGTTGGTTCTCAGGCCTCAAAGGCCTCTGGTGTACATGAACCGCTGCAGGTTACCAGCATCGGTGCTGTGGTTACGTGATTGGGTGCATGTGTGGATATTTGGAGAGGCGAGTATTTTCTGAGAAGAAGAAAACAAGATTGAAAGTCTACCAGCGGCGTAGCTGGACTTGTTTGATACTTCAGGTGAAAAGGATAGTATGACCTGCATAGGGATACCAGTTAGCAAATAATGTAAGTGTTAAATTTTTTTTGAAGTACTGTAAGTCTTTAAGCTGTCTGTTACCATAGAAGTAAAGAGACTGCACTGATACAGTGGTTTATTCCATATGTTTTGAGTCATCAGTGAACGATACAGCGCTTCAATCCAGTAACTTTGCAGTCACGACAAAGGGATTGCAGTGTTACAATTATATTTACTGTATCATTTTTATTTATGTTATTATTATTATTACGAAAACGATACTACTTTATGAAGAAACCTGGGCTAATTTGTCCGAAACGGCCTGAAGGCGAGCCATGAAGGGATGAAGCCAAAGGCTTATACGAACTATCGTTGGAAGACCCATAACACATATGCTTTCAATATTTGATGGTCGTTTAAACAATCGGTTTGTTTGTGTTTCACACAGAAATAAAAATCTAAA
The DNA here is from genome assembly GCF_964187855.1 of Myxine glutinosa. Lineage (NCBI taxonomy): Eukaryota > Metazoa > Chordata > Myxini > Myxiniformes > Myxinidae > Myxine > Myxine glutinosa. The sequence continues at coordinate 153,178,465 of NC_136262.1, forward strand.
GGTAGAGCATAGCGATTCTGATATATGACAGGTTCAACAATATGTTTGTCCTGAATGGCAATTTAAATCAAAATGGTGGTGTGTGGAGTCAGCCATCGTACACCACAATGACATCACAGACATAATCACATCACATCATCCCTGTCATGTGACCAGATCCTCAGCTCTGATTGGTGTACTTTTGTGAAGGACATACATACATACGGACATTCAAACACTGTTCCAGACGGCTTTGCCCGACGCCGTAAAAACTGGTGTGTTTGTGGGGACTCAGGTTTTGATATTATCAATGTTTAAAAGTTCCATGCTTTGAGGCCTCACAAAGCTAAAGCATTTTGGGCTCTTCTACGATTTATTCTTATGATGTCCTCGTTTTGTGATATCATTTTTCACTGCTGCTGACAAAGTTTAAGACTCGACTCAAACAAATCCCGAGAATTCGGAAAACATTTGACTTTTTAAACAGATATATATATATATATATATATATATATATATATATATATATATATATATATATATATATATATATATATATATATATATATATATATATATATATATATATATATATATCGCACCAGTCCGTAGGAAGCGGTTCAGTTTGGCATTTTTCATATGAAATTGGCAAAGCCGAGAAACGCACAAAATCCGTTAAAATTGCCCTTTATAAACCGATAGAACCAGCCTTTCAAACCCTTTAGAATTACACTTTCGAACCTGCTAGAATTATCCTTTAGATACCTTTAGAATTGCACCTTAGAACCAATTAAAATTACCCTTTGGAACCTTCAGAATGAAAAAGAGGTTCTTCTTCTTCATTTAGGCTTACGAACATAGCCATCCATATTGAAGCGGGTTCACCGCTTAAAAACAGTGGTGACTTGATTTTGAAGCCCCTTCCTAAACGGACAGACAAACAGACTGGCGGAGAACAGATAAATAGACTAGAAAGGGCATTCGGTAGAGCCAATACCTCTGCAAGGTTCAGCAGTTTATGTTTTGTACCCCACCAACAGGCCAGATCCGATTCCGGATGTGAACCAAAATTGAATTGGCTTGTATTTGACACTTATGCAAATCATGCACCCAGTTTGGCTATAACTCGTCCACAATATCATGCTAAAAATCGTTTTTGCCATTATCGCTCAATGGTAAAGAATCACTTAAACTTAAAAAATTCTCATATTGGTATTCGGATATTCATCAAATTTGAATCAATTCTGCAATATATCTGATTTAGCATGAGCTTATCACTCAATTGTGGGAATCACTTTTTAAACTCTCAGATCTGAATCTTCACCAAAATTTCATCCTTGTCACACACTCAAACCCTCCACCAAATTTCTCCGAATCCATCCACAACTCTTTGAGATATCCTGTTCACAGACAAACAAACAAATAGACAGGCAGGAGTGAAATTCCATAACCTGTGCCCACCGATGGTGGCAGAGCTACAAACATGGAGAGACAACGGATCTGGTCCGAACACTTAGCTTTGATAAACTTGAAGGACACATGGCACGATTCAAGCCATTAAGAGTGTGGTGATGCGTGAGCTGGACGGAAGTACATGTTAATTTTGTTCAAGACTTGACCTGCTGCCCTATCATCAGTTCACGCTCTCTCTCACCATGCTCTTCCATGAGACTCCATGTTGCAGAGAAACAATAACAATGGAAGATGTAAAAACAGAACAAAAGGAGTGCCGGTTACCTTAAATATGTCAGAGGGTCATTTTCCTTGAACCAAGTGTGGTTCACAATCTCCTGCAAAACAATGGATGTGTTGGAATCAAATATGAACACGATCATGAAACACCTCCACTGGTGAGCAATTGCATTTTGATCCACAATAACAGGTGGTCAGTTACCCCAGCATGTGTGAACATTCATGTTTATGCAAATAAAACACTGCAGATGAAAACTGCATCAATCCCTCACCGTCATAGTGAGCCTCTCCATTGGATCCTCCCGAAGCATCGCAGCCAGAAGGGAAACCAATGTTTCCCTTGCAAAGGTTGGTGGACTGTTTCCCACATTTAAGTCAGTCTTGTCATGTGACATCTGCAAAGAAGTAAAACAAATGTATTCATGACTGAATCCCAAACAATCGTCGCAATCGAATACGAACATTTGCATAATAAGAACATTCCAAACAAGCACTAACTGATGCAATAACCAAGGTTTGACTCGAAACTAATAAAATACATTTTCATTCATCAAATAAGTTATGGTGTACAACACAAAAGTTTTTTTTTTCGCTGAAAAAAAAACCCTGTCAACTCAATAATTGGATAATTTGAGGGTGAGATGCAAAATTGAGGGAGAATTTTGTGAAGCCATGGTGGACAATGGGGCCAGTGACACCATTATTGATCCAGGTGTGTCGAAGATTTTAATCCACATGTACAGGCAGACACACACCAACAGACACACTGACATTGTTTAACTCAGTAAGGATGTTACAAAGGCGAAACGTATTTTAATTGGATAATTATAAAGGTGATTGATTATTGGAGACTATTTAGTTCATGAAATCTCCTCTAAGAGTGTTGTGCCCCAGCAGTGCTGTTGGTGAGATGGCAGGGTGGAGTGAAGGCCAGCCAACTCCTCACTTGGTGTTTGCAGGAGATGTCTGGAGCACAGCGGCCTGTTTTGAACTGATAAATGCAAACACCTTTGTACGAACATCTCACAAAAGGAAACATTTGCCCTATTCATATGCAATTTATATGTTACATCTTAAATGCTAAACGAAATAGTGTGGCGTTTTACATGGTTGTGAATTCGAATTAAAATGTTGGCAAACTAGTTAATTGTATTGTGGTTAATAAAAATGTTCTTATAACTAAATATATGAATGTCCATACAAAGGTCAAGATGCCCTGGGCTCCAAGATGTCTGCAATCCCTATCGCTTGTACGTGACACAACCTTTGGTCTACTGCGGCATAATTTAAAACATTACATCTGCTGTGGCCTTGATGATGAGATAATCGGCCATGTTCGAGAGTATAAAATTGAGACCACTGAGAGAGGGAGGGTGAGAGAGGTCCTGGCCTAAATATTGTTAATGTTCTGTATTTGATGTTATTTTAATGTACTTTTGAAGGTACTCCACGTACCTCTGTATCTTTGGTATGTTCTTTGTGCCAGACCCCCTCTCCCGAGTGTGATGAAATGAAGGAGGAGATCCTCATTGTAATTCCCTCTCTTGTGGAGGGGCTTCCCTATAAGAAGGACGGCTTTGGGAGTGAGGGATTACTGCGCTATTAAATGTGACTGGACTTGAGTTGGTAAGTTGACTAATGTTGCTTATGGGCTTGCTTGAGAAGTGCTCGGGAATTATGTTTAGAGTTCTAATGTATTGCTTATTCCATGTTGTAGATGATGTGGAGATTGATTTCCATAAAGCTCTATATCTTGAGAGAGGTTGTGGATTTAAAATTCTACCACACCGAGAATTTAAAATATTCTTCATTGTAATCCCATGCAGAGGACAATCGATTATTTCATTACAATTGTGTTGACCTAATACGAATGATCGCAATTAATCCTCGTTAGACCAAAGTGTTGGAGACTGGGAAAAGAATTGATAGGTATTCAGGACACAGCCTTCAAATGGCTATGGTGGTGATGGCACCAATATTGGGATGCGGAGTTGTAAAAACAGAGTCGGGCAGTCTGGAGGTCAATGTGGTGGTATGGGTGGCCGAGGTGTGCGACCATGTCTTCTGGGATTGAGTTTCTTGGTTGAATACGACTGTCAACTACACCTTTGGTGAGGTCAAATGTGGTTTGACACGGGGGGCTGCGCATTTGGTCGAACTGGGGGATGTGAGGAGGTGCAGGGGACATAATGGGGATGCCATGCACTACGACAGTGCTCCTCATGTCTGAGGCCTTGGTAATGGCGGAGTTGGCGGCAGGTGCTCACCACGTTGGCCAGCTTGGGCTAGTGGAGCTGTGGTCCTCACAGGAGGCTGAAGGATGGATGGTGGGTCACGCCCTTGTGGACACTTGTTGACCATGTTGGCGGTCTGGCTGTTCAACTTGTCCCGATAGCCCTCGCACGGTAGAGGGGCAGAGCTGTCGTAGCCAAGTTTAGTCGCGTAATAAAGGTCACCGGAGGAGGCGGGTCCACATGTTTGCCAGTACAGTTGGATAAAAGGAAATTTGTAGGAAATTGGTTGGCCCCATGGGTAAATTTGGAAATTCGGCAGGGTGGATGACACTCTTGGACCCAACCAACCTGTGACTACCTGCACTTAAGGTAAGGCCTTCATGTTTACTGTCCCAAGTATTTGGTACTTGCTCACAAATTGGAAAATGAGTCATTTGGAATGGGGAGGACTAGAGTGACGACATGGTCGTTGAGGGAATCGGTTTGAGCGCCACAAAGTGTCTTTTGGGTGGTGATTGTATATGTGTAAACGTTTTGGTGTTTTTGTATTGTCGTGAGAATAGAGATTGAATTGTGTTTGGAAGAGTGAATATGGGAAATACAACATGTAAGCAGGCCATGGCAGTACACCAACAAATACCAACATCTTTATTGCGTGACTGTGTTGAGAATTGTATGGCAGCAGGGGAATGAATATCATTTTGGATTTTGTGGGTGGGAAAGGTGCGTGTGTCTGTAAGAATGGATCAAACTCTGGATGAGCGGTGACTGCGCCTCCCCCCCCTCCCCCCCGCCCCCCCCCGAGGTAATTGGTCCCTGGCAGCCGGTGGTGTCGGAAATTGGAAACCCGTCAGAGGGGGTCTGGTTGGGCCACCAGCGGGTATTGAGACCCCTGGCGACCCAGAGGCTATGACAGCCTGAGGTCAAGGGAGTCTGGTGTGGATACCCTTCCTGGCAGGATGACAGATAAGGAGCTGTTTGGGTGTCAGGGGCCTATAGCTGAAAGAGGGGGAGGGGGGTGAAGAAGTCAGCCAAAATGTACGCCTTTTGGACTGCGGGCACTAAAGCCTGAAGTGCCCCCACCATCTTGCGTGTACGGTACCTCCAATCTACGTAATTGAGGTTCACACTTGTGGGTAATGACACGGAAGCATGGTTTTGCAGGGGGGTTGGAAGAAGTGTTGTGATTATTGAAATGTGTATGATTAATTATTGTGGGTTTATGTGAGTGAATGGGGGAAGATCCAGCGCATCATGTCACTCACCTGTACTACCAGGACAGGGCCCACAGAAATTTGCGTACATTGGGATGGCTCCGCAGGTAATGTTGGGCATTGTGGCATCTTTGTTGGGCATTGTGGAACGTGGTCTTTAGAGAGATACAGGGGTTGTACAAATGTTCATGGTCTTTCATTAAAGTGTGTGAGTAAGAAAGAGTGGTTTTGTGTGGTGACATTTTTCTTCCCGCCCAAGAGTTAGGAGCGAGGACTCAACTCAACTCAAATCTTTGAATGGTTGCTAAGGGGTGTAGAGCGGAAAGGAGAACAGGTAAGTCAGCTACTGCTCGTTTCCCACAGCCCCTCCTAATTTATTTCAAAGGCTAATTAAGTGTGAGTCGGTAAGTGTTAAGGCTGGAACGGTAATGCCTGCATTGAACCTGGGGTGGGGGGGGGGGGGGGGGCTGTGTTACGTGTGTGGGTGTAGGCATGACATATCTTATTTGATATATAAATTGTGTCAGCTAGCGTTCTCCGAATGTCGTGTAGAACCACTTCTGTATCTAAGTAGGCCGAATGTTCGGGGTAGATTGTATGTCTCTCCATGTGTGGAGCTATGCTGACAAGATAGGGTCCATAAGGATAAACCCAGTGTGTAATTGCCCTGTGATTTTTCCCTTCATTTTTATTGAATCAAAAAAGGCACTTGACAAGCAAACTGCAACAAGCACGGTAAATGGATCAGTTCACTCACAACGCAACTAGGTCCGACAAACCTAGCACATTCGCCAATTGGCAAGGGAACGTCATGCGAACATTCCCAAAAGACTGGGCTCTGCCCCCTCGATGGCCTGTAGCTGAGAGGCCACGCCATCTTGTCATCTTCTCGGTGCTAGATAGTGAGCGGTCGCATTCTTGCTTCTCTCCTGCTGAGTGGGCCACGGAGGTCGCTTACGCTCGTGTTTGGAGTGATTTGTGGGTCGAGGACGATTGCGTTTGGATACGTCATGTGCTGAGACGCTAGTTTCAAAACAGCTGGAGCTCGGAACGGCTAAGGAAGGAGAAAAAGGGCTGAGGTGATATGCGCCATCTTGGGTACCTCCCTGCGCATGGCTTTGGGTCGCTGTGAACGCCGATTGGAATTTGACGCCCTTGTTTGGACATAGAGCTGAGTTTGGCCGGTAATAAAACATTTATTTTCTTTACTTTATCATTCCCCCTTGTTGGTTGTGTGCGTCAGAGTGTGGAGACGTCTGTTTAGTTTTATGAGTTACCTCACGTTTTCCTTTGTTCATTATTAGTGTAAATAAATTTATTTGTACATTTTATTCACTGTGTCTGTGTAATCGGATGACCACGTGTGTTTCCGATCAGATAAGGCCTCAAGCCTTTCCCACGAGCTCCAAACACAATTCCGCCAGAGATTGGAGTCTTCGCCTCGGAGTGTGAAGCTCGTTTTTGGCCATCTGTCACCCTGAGGTGTTCACGACAGGGTGGACGCGACAATACCCTCTCAAGGCACTGTGTGTGAAACACTCAAGACTCCCTTTGCGCAACACACTCATAGTATCAGCATTTCCTTTCACACCACATTCATAATCATGACACCAATACAAACTAGAACGGCACTCAGTTGAGAGCATACCACCGCCAGGTGAACAGTTTACGTTTTGTATCCCAGAGTAGACCAGAAAATCACAATACAGAATCACATTTCATCAAAATCATCCGTCAACAACTTTTTGAGATCTTCTGCTGTATGTAGTTTTTGGCCCTATCTCCCAATGGTGAAGAATCGTTTTAAAAAATTATACTTGCCGGGTCCAAATCCGGATCTTCACCAACATCTAATCATTTCGTCCTCGTCACATACGCTACCTTTCTGCCAAATTTCGTCAGAAGCCGTCCAAAACTTTTTGAGATATTTTGTTCACAAACAAACAGACAGACAGGGGTGAAAACATAACCTCCATCCACCTTTGGTGGCGGAGGTAAGAATACTCACTTCAATAATATTATGTCCATCAAATCGAAGTCCATCAAATAATTTTGTGAAGAGGATGCCAAGTGCCCACACATCGACTGGGGGACCTTCGTATCCATGCTCTGTGAGCTCTGGTGCCATATAGCCAGGTGTGCCCCAGTCATCGTAAAAAAATTTACGATGTATGAAAGGTGTGGCCATGTTGAAGTCGATGACCTTCACGATCCCCTCATTGCTGAAGAGCACGTTTTGTAGCTAGAGAATAAACAGAAGTCAATATGTGAAAAAACATGAAACCTTTGGTGATATATTACACTGAAGGAAAGATGTAAATGTAAATGTGAAGGGAAGGCAGGAAAAAAATTCCAGAAAGGGAAAGGTTTTATAAAAACATCCTCTATCAATTTCTGTCAGGAGTTTACATAATATGGAGGCAGCTGAAGTGAGAGTAGAAAGCGAGGTTTACAAACGATATCCAAATGAGGAGTACAAAGTCACAGGAAGTGAGACTTTGTTGAGCTAAATGACAGGAATCGAAGGCCACAAGTTGTGGAGGTGTGAAAGGAAAGAGAAACTCAAAATAAATTTCGCAATCTCGGTAAGGGACAATATTATATCAAGAGAAAAAGGCGATCTGAAGCATGGAATTAATGAAGAGTGTTCTGTGTGGATAGAGATTAGGGATGGAAGAGTAGTTAGTCACGTATAATCAGGCTCCTGGTGTGACGGAAGAGTAATATTGAAAGATTCATGAAGAATTCAAAAAGTATTGTCGTGTGGCTGGCTCAGTGAACACCGAGAGCATGCCACGGATGGATATAATCGAGCTTAACGAACGAGGCGTTTCCCAATTGATGGCGGATCATACATGAGATGGGGATTGTGGGATTATGCCGATTACCTTCACGGTCCGATGTCTTCTCCCTGTGGAAATTAACTCACGAACGAACACGGAATTTATGGCACAAACAAACAACAACAACAGGCATTTTAAGGCCATTTTCCCTGCAAGAGAAGGGGTTAGCCTTGCGGTCCCCATGACAATGTTCTCCATTTTGCCCTATTTTCTGCATCTCCCCTTGTTAACCCCCTTGCCCGCATTTCTTCTTCGACCATCTTCAGCCAAGTCTTTCTCGGTCTTCCCCTTCCTCTACTTCCTTCTACATTCATTCCCATCACTCTTTTCAACCAGTCACTTTCATCCTTCCTCAACACATGACCAAACCAGCTCAAACTGTTTCTCTTCACAGCATCCATCACAGGCTCTATTCCCATCATCTTTCACAATTCATCATTTGTCTTCCTCTCTCTCAACGATACTCCACACATCCCCCGAACCATTCGCATTTCCACCCTTTCCAGCCTTCGTTGCTGCTCTACGTTCATTACCCATGTCTCACTCCCATAAATCATAACACTTCTCACACATGCAGCATACACCTTTCCCTTCAGCTTCAATGAAACTCCCCTCCTCATCAGCACGCCACTCAGTTCCCGAAACTTCTTCCATGCACATCTCACTCTAGCAACCGTTGCCGAGTCTGATCCACCTTCTCCATTCAGCATGTCTCCAAGGTAACAAAATGTTTTCACACCTTCCAGCTTCACGCCATCTCCAAGATCCTACTCAACATTTCCTCCATCTGCAGCTCCCTCTGTGCACACCTTACACTTGAATGTAGCTGCCACAATGGTTAATGACCCTCTCAAACCACTACATTTTTGATGAACCCACTTAGCGCACATTGTACATTGAATGGAATTCACTCCGACACCCTTCCTGCACACAGTACACGGCCACTTCCCAGTTCTTTCCACCTCACCACATGCTTTACCACTTGCCATCACCTTCGTTTTTCCGATATTCACCTTCAGACCTTTTGTCTCCATACATTCCTTCCACTTGTTCATCTTCTCCTTCAGTCCATCCATACTTTCTGCAATCAACACCAGATCATCTGCAAACAACAACTCCCACGATAAACCCTCCTTTACGTTCTGAGCCAGCACCTCCATCACAGCTACAAATAGTAGTGGACTTAGTGCCAACCCCTGATGCACTCCCACCTTCAACTCAAACTCACCACTGTTCCCGTCCTTCGTCCTTACAGCTGTTCGCGTTCTTTTGTACATTGCCATCACTACTCTGATCAACCATTCCTCCACTCCTAACTTCCTCAATGCCCGTCACTACTTCACGTGGAACCCTATCGAATGCTTTCTCCAGATCAACAAACCCAAGAAACAACTTCTTCCTCTTCTCCATATACTTCTCCTGCAACTGCCTCACAATAAAAAGCGCGTCTGTCATTCCTCTTCCTGGCATAAATCCAAACTGCATTTCGTCAATCTTCACTTTCTTCCTTATCCTCCTCTCCAACACCCTTTCCAATACCTTCATTCCATGCTCCAATAACTTTATCGCTCGATACGAGCCACAGTCCGGAGGGTCACCTTTCCCCTTGTATAGAGGGACGAGGGTACTCAGTTCCCAATCCACTGGAATGCGGCCTTCTTTCACCACCAGATTGCAGATCTCTGTCATTCTCTTCACACCCCAATTTCCCGCTGCCTTCAACATATCTCCCACAACTCCCGTCGGCCCTTCCTCTTTTCTACTCTTCATTGCTTTTATCGCTTCCTCAACTTTCTTCTTGGTTATCTTCTCTGCCGGTCCTAAAACTGGGTTACTCTCTATGTTGCCATCCCATTCATTCTCTGCATTCAACAGTATTTCCATATATCTCTTCCATCTTCCTTTAATTCCATCTGGGTCCACAACGATTTGTCCCACTTCATCCTTCAAGCAACTCACCCCCATCACATCACACCTCTCTGTCGCTATCTGCTTTGCAATCCTGCATAGCGCTCTCTGACCCTCTTCCAAATCCAAGCGTTCTCCGAACATTTTCCTACATGCCTCCTGTGCCTTTGCTACCTCTTTCTTTGCAGCCTTCTTGGCTGCCTTATAACTTTCATGCTCTGCCTTTTCTGCCCCCATACCCTTCGCCTTCTGCCACTCCTTGAACTTCTTCCTCTTCTCGGCAATCTTCTTTCCAACTTCATCTCGCCACCACCATGTTTCCGAGTGCCTCGGTGGTCCTTTTGTCATCCACATACCTCACCAACGGCTCCCAACAGACTATCTTTCATTGACATCCAACCACTTTCAAGCTCAACCACATCATCCTCCACCATACTCAGCCTCTCTTTTAATGCCTCCCTCACTGTCACCTCTTTCAACCTCCACACCTTCATTCTTGGTTGGTACTTCACCCGCCGAGCTCTCCTCGCACCTTTCACCCTTATGTCGCAGACAACCAAGTGGTGCTGTGAAACAGCCTCCTCCCCCGGGATCACCTTTGTGTCCTGGAGGTGCCCCCTATCTCGCCTACGCATCAGCAGGTAGTCAACGGTTGTCATCGACCCACCTGACGTGTATGTAACATTGTAACAAGCTTATTATCCTCTTTCTGGAACTGAGTATTGCAAATGAACAAATCAGCTCCATCAGCAAACTCCAAAATCCTTTCACCTTCTCCATTTCTCACACCATATCCGTAACCCCCATGAACTCCCTCAAAACCATCCATACTCCTTCCCACAAGTCCATTTAGGTCTCCTCCTACCACAACAACTTCCTCATCTTTCACATTTTCCATCAGCTTCTCTATAGCACACCAGAACTTGTCCTTCTCTTCATCGCTCCGGTGGAGCATATCCCGAGATGATGTTCACCAAGAGCTTTCCAATCATCATCAACCTTTCACTCACTCTAGTCACACTCACCACACTGTCTACAAACTCCTCAGAAAACAGGACACCAACACCATTCACGCCCTCCGGGCACCCTTGCCACACAAACTTGTATTTCTGTCCCTGCCTACCCTTCACCATTCTCACACCACTTCCCTTCCATCTCGTCTTCTGCACACAACATATGTCCACTCTTCTTCCGACCAATACGGAATTTATGGCACAAAAAGAAATATTTATTAAACGGAACTGAGAACAATGAAACGCGACAAAAGATAAATGTTCCAAATCGGGACGGCCCCATACCTCACTTCAAATACACGGACCGGAGGTGCCCCACCCCCCCCCCCCCCCCCCCGTTCACCAGGCCTGACGCAGCATTTATGGACAAGAGACCACAAGATAGTGTGTGTAGACTCGTAATAGATATCAAATTTACACACCAATAGATATCCAATATATATCAAAATTACACACAAATTCCAACAGTGGGTGGCAGTCTTTTTCACAGACTACAACCGAGCTGGAATGGGTATTTAATTTTGATTTCTTACTTTCTATTTATATTTGAAGTTTAAATCATTCTATAATGAACACAAAAAGGGTCCATATGTGACAGATCCCGCCCTCTTTCCCTCCATTGTAGGTTTCACCCAACAATATGAATTTTGTTCTTTCCTGCCCCCTTTTTGGGTAAAGTGGCAATGTTTGTTGATTTCCAAGCTGATGGCAGATGACCTTGAGCAAAAGAGAGGGTGAAGAGAACAGAGAGAGGGTGAGATAGAGCGGCAAAGCAGGATTTTAGGACCCATGGGCTGATGCCTTCTGGTCCAGTTGCAGAATCTTAGTCATTTCAACATCACATTTGTACATTTACTCACTATCATCAAGCCTGTTTAATTCAGAACAAAACTGAATGAAACGTCACAGTATATCCATTTTTCATGCACACAAAGACTGGTGCTGTAAAGTCCATGTAGCCATTGAGATCAGAAGTTACACAAGAAATGGGGATAACCTGGATGGTTTGAGAAAAAAAAACTCTCCAAACATATAAATCACCAGGTCAAGTCATAAAATCTTGCATCAATCTATTCATTGTGATATATATATATATATATATTTTTTTTTTTTTTTTTTTTTTTTTTTTTATTATTATTATTATTTATTTATTTATTTATATAATTATATATATATATATATAATTATATAATTATATATATATACATACATACATACATACATACATACATACATACATACATACATACATACATACATATATATATATATATATATATATATATATATATATATATATATATATATATATATATACAGACTTGGCATTTAATATGGAATATTTTTTTTGTGGGGGTGAACTTACTTTTCAAGATGACTTAGAACCAAAAGTTCATTGGAATTATGTTGACATTATTCTAGATTTTGTTAATGTGACCTTTAAAAGAAACAAAAAACACATTTGACATTTCGAAGCAAATAAATTGATCCTTGAAAGTGATGTAAACTGATATCGAACTCAATTCACGGACAGTACTGTGTAAAACTTCTGTACGTTTTCCAGAAGTATCTCTTTATTTTGCACATTAGCCAAAAAAAATTTCAACAAAAACAAAAGCTAAATAATGACTGGGATTACGGACAGTAAAATTACAGTTCAGTACTTCGTGTAACCCCCACGAGCATTCAGGAGAGCACGTACACGTCGAGGCATGCTGTTCACGAGATTTGCCAAGGTTTGGACAGGAATCGCTTGCCATGCAGTGACAATAGTCTGCTGCAATTCACGCACAGAGGTAGGCTGCGGGTCCAAGTTGTCGATTTGACGCGTTAATTCTGCCCACAAGTTCTCTATCGGATTCATATCCGGGGACATGGCAGGCCACTCCATATGCTCTACACCACGGTCAGCAAGAAAGTGTTGGATCATGTGAGCAGGATGAGGCCGTGCATTGTCATCCTGGAAGACAAAGTTTCCTCGAAAGGCTGCACGAGCAAATGGAAGCAATGTTTCTTCCAGAATGACCCTGTACTTGAACTGGTTCAGGTTTCCATTCAGAACAACCAGGTCAGTTTTGCCCCCTGCATGAAAAGCAGCCCAAACGGTCACCCCGCCACCTCCAGCTTGGACTCTTGGCACTATACAATCTTCGTTGTGGGCTTCATGCACTTGTCTGCGCACTCGGACGCGGCCATCTTGATGATAGACCAGAAATCTAGACTCGTCACTGAAGGTCACGTGATTCCAGTGTCCTGGCTGCCATTGACGGTGCTCTCTGGCCCACTGTAATCGGCGCTGGCTGTGTTGTCTGGTCAGGCGTGGCTTTCTCAGGGGACGCCTGGCACGATAGCCTGCTTGAACCAGTCGTTGGTCGACTAGCCTTCTGGATACAGGCACATTTGTCAGTTGCTGCCACTCAGCCCTAAGCCGATTAGCTGACTTGGTACGGCCATTGCAGACTAACCGGTGCAGCTGTTGATCATCTCTCCTTGTGGTTCTGCGTGGACGTCCTGGCCTCGGTGTTGGAGTAGGGACACCCCTATGAGCATTTCGTTTCAGGTTCTTTGACACCTGACCTTGAGTGATGCCATACTGCCGAGCAACAGCACGCTGTTTCATGCTAGAATTTCGTAAAGCCACCACTCCATGACAAACAGCATTGTAAAGTTGACGGACCATCTCCAGAGGAAGCGGCAATAACTTTTGTAGACGTGCAGCAGTTGTTTTCCACTAATACAGAATGCAACAACCCTTATATACCCGATTGTGAAGCCAATCGTCAAATGTACCTGTCCTTGCATTTTGTCACGCCACCTGTGATATAATCCTGTTATTGACTTCTTGCTGCGAAAGACAATCAGTGACATGGTTCTTTCAACAAAGACATCACCGAAGGGTAAAAGAAACTCACCAGATTGATATACTGAGTTCAGAAAGTAAACCCAAGTCAAGAAAAAAAATATATTCCATATTAAATGCCAAGTCTGTATATATATACACAGTGCATTCAGAAAGTATTCAGACCCCTTCACTTTTTTCACATTTTGTTATGTTGCAGCCTCATGCTAAAATCGTTTAAATTCATTTTTTCCCTCATAGTGGAGTGGATATGTGCCAAAAAACACCAGAGTAGTGCACTTCTGGCAGAAAGCATGACATTTGGCACACGGGGGTTTTCGAGTATGCTGAATTCAATAAGAAGAGGCAAGTCGCAAAATGATTACTTCCGGTTAAAAATGGCGGATTTCAAAATGGCCTCCAAGTAAACCGATAAAAAACGTGTATCTCATATATCGGGCATATAGCAATGTGTTTGCATAACCAAAATAGCTAGAATATCATTATTATTAACTGTACATTGCTTCTTCATGTCAAGATGTACATTTGGTACCAGTGAGGGCCTGAAGGCATATTAATAACGTTCAACCCTGCGCGCCTATAAAATTGACAACTGACACCATATTGACACAATATTTTTCATTAATATCACACCATGAATTTTTGTGAGGTTTTAATTTTGTCATCACGTTAATTTTGACATAACGTTGGTGAGCTAACAGCACCGTTGGTATGTTTAGTGAAAGTGCCATGGTCATTAAAATGTGGTAAAAATAACTTGTGTTGTTGTTTTTCTCTACAGTTTGGTACAGTCGATATATGGTTCGAACAGTCCACTGGTTATTATCTTATATTTGCATAACATAAATGATAAATGATGTTGAAGTCTATGAATAGTATTCATCTGCACTGATTGAGGTGTGTTCTATCTTTCCAGGGTTTGGTGTTTGGTGGTAGTCTCCACGCTACACTGCAGTGATGTCAAAGAAAATCAAGCTCGTGTTACCAGACACACCAGGTCAAGGCACAGACTGGTCACTGTGTGTTCTATGTCAAGAAGCCAGCACCGAAGTATTGGTAGATCCAAAGAGGAACCGCAATGTGTCCTACAGATCTATAGGATACCAGACTTTATCAGAGAATCTCCACGCATTGAAGGATTTAGACGCTGTTCCATTCTCCATGAATATTGCCAAATTGGACGATGGATCTGGTATTGAAGAAACGCTTACTAGAAATAACGCTAAATGGCACAAAACATGTTATCTATCCTGTAACAAACAACAAATTGACAGGGTTCGGAAACGAAATGCCAAACAGGACACAGGTACTTCGTCAAAAGCATCAACGCCTGTTAAAAATAAACTTCGGTGCAACTTATCCTTCGGTCAGTCAGATGACGCCACCGTATGTTTCTTCTGCGATCAACCTATACAAACTGAACACAAATATCACTGTGGAGAGACAATGAATGTCGATCAGAATGTTCGGCTAATGGCGACAGCACTGAATGATACAAAGTTGCTAGCTAAACTTAGTTCTGGCGACATGCCAGCTAAAGACGCTACATATCACAAGATCTGTATGACTGATTTGTATACGAGGTACAGATCATATCAACGACACCAAGACACTACAAACAAAGCTCGCGATATTACGCCAGACTCGATGGCTCGAGCAGAATTGGTCTCGTACATAGAAGATGCACACCAGAGCGATGAGAAACGAAACAAGATTTTTAAACTGGCAGATCTTTTTGTTTTGTACAAGGATCGCCTACATCAGCTCACAGCTGATAAACTAGGGTATATTCATGCCACTAGACTCAAGGAAAAGCTCCTCGCTATATTACCAGGCTTAGAGGCAAACAAGACCAAATCAAATGATGTGATCCTTTCATTCAAAGATGATATAGGTGATGCAATACTTACTGCTAGTCAGACAGACCCAGATAGTGATGCTGTCACACTCATGAGGGCCGCACAAATTGTACGCAGAAAGTTGTTTGAGGTAAAACAGTCCTTCTCAGGGTCTTTACTGGATACTCACTAGAGCAACCTTCCGTCATCCTTGCTAGCCTTGGTCCAGATGATACTCTGTGGTACAAATATCAAGAGTCAAACTGCCAGCAACACAGGACAGAGCTATACAGAGCTACAGATACAGAGCACCGTATCATCGTAGTCCCAGTTGTTATGCTACAATGCTGTGAAACGATTTCGCAAGGAAACTAAACTTGTAAGGCACAATCCCGATCGTGAGACAACTTCCACTATACTTGGGTCTTCTGGTCCATAACAAGACCAGAAAGCGTGATTTGGTAGACATCATGTTTGAGAAAGGTATATCAGTGTCGTACGATAGGGTACTACAAGTATCCACTGACGAAGCTAATAAAGTGATTGATCAATTTGAGCGAGATGGTGTTGTTTGCCCTACTTTAATCAGAACCGGACTCTATACTACCGGGAACCTCGACAATATAGACCACAATCCCTCGTCATCATCAGCTCAAGATTCCTTTCATGGCACTGCATTATCTCTAACGCAACATGTGACACATGACAATCCTGGTATTGCTTGTGAGCGGAATGAGCAAGTTGTTCAAAGTGAAACTTCTGTGTGTAAATCCAGAACGATTAAACCATTACCAGATGCTTATACATATGTCCCACCCAGTGGCCACAATGTTCCCAGTGGCCAAGCCTGAGCCTACATGTCAAATATATCACAGCCGTATACCAGATACCACACTACTGGAGGCAGATGAGACCCAGCATCAATGGCTATCCAAAGTTCGTGAACTCATTCATAAAGAAGACCTGGATAGTCATGGCAATATATCTTGGTCGGCATATTTTGCAAGTCTACAAGATTCGGTTCCACGTCCTCCAGCCGTCATAGGACTGATGCCCTTGTTCCGTGACTGTGCCCACACGTTGACCATGGTAACACATGGCATGGATCTCATCAAAAAAATCTACAGAACACGTCAATCGAGGACAAATTCCTGTTATCACACTGGACCAACCACTATATGCTCTTGCAAAGAAGGTTCAGTGGTCTTGGCCTTCATTGTATGGAGAGGACAAGTACGTTGTATTACTAGGGGGCCTTCATAGAGAGATGGCAATGCTCAACCTCATGGGAGACTGGTTAGAAGGAAGTGGTTGGACGGCTGTTTTGTCAAGTGCAAACGTTACTCCCAAAGGCCGAGCTGATAATTTGCAGAGGGATTGATACAGCTAGCGCACAGTGGGCACACCAGGTAACAGCCGCTGCTCTCTTCATGCTGCAGATGAAATCATATAGCGCTGCAATAAAGACTACTGCACCAGATGATATTTTGCCTTTTCGTGAATGGTGTAACCAGATGGAACTCAACCATCCACAGTTCTGTTACTGGAGTAAAACTCTCCAACTAGAGCTCCTCTTCCTGCAGTTTCTTCGATCACAACGCGAGGAGAACTTCAAATTGTATGTGGAAGCACTTGGTAAAATCATTCCATGGATGTTCGGTTTGGACCACTACCACTATTCCCGATGGCTCACTGTACATGGTTGTGATCTCGTACAGCTCCAGGAACAATGCCCGAATGCTTTATCTCAATTTTACAAAGGACATTTCGTGACTCAGAAGACCTGTCACAAATTTTCTGCGATGGCCCATGACCACGTTCATGAACAGCTCAATGCTATGGTCAAAGGTGAAGGAGGAGCGATTGGTATCGAAGGAGCTTTGCGAAGGAGCTTTGCGACGTTGGATGGTAGCTGGGCCGGAGGTATCAATAATTCTAAACGAGTATGAGGACAGTCAATTGTCGAGGAGTACAGACAGTCGTCAACATGAACAGATACCCAGTACACAGAAATCATTTGCTTCTGATGTGACAAATGTGGTGCACGTGATTGATGGAATGGGTAATCCCTTTACAGATGATAGTGACGAATTGTATTCCTTGGACACGAAAGTAATCATGTCGGAAGAAGTGGTTAACGGTGTACGAACTGTAGAAGAACTTGGCAAAACCCAGTACAAGAGCTTTGTCGACGATCGAATTGCGAATTGCAAGCACGCGTACTCCTTTCTATGACACCATCACCAAAAACAACTTACCACTATTCAATTGTTACCACTATTCGTGGTAACAATTGTTACCACTTACCACTATTCAACTTACACTTGTCAGTGCAAAAAGAGCTGCTCTAGGAGGTGCAAATGTTCTAAAGCAAGCCTTCCGTGTACCCAGTTGTGTTTATGTGCAGGCCAATGTTCCAGGGACTGAGAACACTGGACGTTTACGTGTATATAATGTATTTCTCCTTAAGCTACCATATTTGTTGTGGACAATTTGTATATTTTAATGATATTAGATAAGCGTTAAGGTTGCAATGTATTTTCACAGTTCAAGTGATATTATTCAACATAATTCTATGTAAAATCAATCATGTTTAATTTAAAAAATTGTGTCGATATTGTACCAATTGTTTCAATTTTTCGGCGCACAGACGTAAGCATTATGCATATGCCTTCATGCTCTTTCGGGCAGCACTAAATGTAAATCTTAGTGTGCAGAAGCAATGTAGAGTTGGCATCATGATATGTTACTTTTTTGGCTTTGCAAACACATCGCTATGTAACCAATATATGAGATAAACGTTTTTATCGGTTTACTTGGCGGCCATTTTGAAAACAGCCATTTTGAACCGGAAGCAATCATTTTACGACTTGCCTCTTCTTATTGAATTTAGCATACTCGAAAACCCCCATGTGCTAAATTTCATGCTTTCTGCCAGAAGTGCACAACTTTTGCACTTATCCGCTCCACTATAGGTAAAAGGCGCTATATAAATACAATTATTACTATTATCTCGTCTGCATGGAGAGCTCGAGTCAGTTCTAGTCCCAATGATTTGTCATCTTTAGGCTTCACTAAGTATTCTACTTGCCATCGTAACACAGTCCACCAAAGGAATTACGCAATGTTACCTTCTCCAAATCTTGATCAGGTGTTTTTTTTTTTTAGTTGACACTTCTATAACTGTGCGGTACGTGCTGGGTGTGAAAATTGCCTTGGCCTAGTGATGAATGGAAAACACAGCCTGCACATGGACGGCTCTTTCTTCGATGTTTGAAGAAAATTAGAGCTTAACTTTTTCCCATGTGTATATAATGCCAATGGGTTGTAACAAACAATGAGAATCGTATCAAAACCACAAAAAAATAATGAAGTAACAGCTATTCAATCGCTTCCTTCCCTTTCTCCGTTTCTCCCACATTTGTATTTCCCTCAATCTTTCTCACCTCAGCGACACTGGGCCCATCCCACTGCACACGGCCGGATGCAGCATTCGACGCTAAAGTGCTGCCTGGGCCCAGGCAAAGTGACGGTGGCTCAGAGCGGCGCGGACGAGCTGCGACAAGTGGGGGGTTTTTGTCGGGCAATGTCTGCCGGCGTGCATACTCTCCACCGCGGTTAGCTTCATCGCCAGCTGTGAACCCCGTGCTAGAGAGAGAACAGCAAGAGGGAGGATGTCACAGCCAACATATGGTGGCTTGAGAAGGAGACTATTGTAAAATGTATAAAAATATGTACCACCTATGTGGTATACAAGTTGCTTCCATTTACTTGGCAGTAAGCCAAGGAAAAACGGCTAAGTTAGTAGTTATTGTGAAGTTTTCCGGATGGGTTGAGCTAGAATGCTCCCCACCGTCCTGACAAACTGCATCTCTGAAATAAAATCCTGGCTTCAAATCAACTTCCTCAAACTTAACTGTGATAAATCTGAAATAATCATCATTGGCCCAAAAACGCTCACAAAATCCACCCATAATTTTGCCCTCAACATCGACGGTATCCCAGTATCCACCTCCCCTCTCATCCGGAATCTTGGCGTCATCTTTGACCAAACCCTCTCCTTCGACAAATACACTAAACAGATCACAAAGACAGCCTTCTTTCACCTGAAAAACATCGCCCGTCTCCGCTCATCCCTCTCCTCCACGGCTGCAGAAACCCTCATCCACGCCTTCATCACTTCCCGCCTGGACTACTGCAATAGCCTCCTCTATGGTTCACCCTCAACAATCACCAATAAACTCCAATATATTCAGAACTCCGCTGCCCGTCTACTCACCCATTCCCGGACCCGTGACCACATCACCCCCGTCCTTTACAAGCTTCACTGGCTCCCCATCTCCCAGAGAATCCAGTACAAAATCCTCCTCTTGACCTACAAAGCCCTCCATAACCTGGCCCCATCCTACCTGGCTGACCTCCTCTCCAGACACACTCCCACCCGCAACCTCCGCTCTGCTGGTACCAACCTCCTGACCCCCCCCATCCGGACCAAATTCAGATCCTGGGGGGACAGGGCCTTCTCCATCGCTGCTCCCACCCTCTGGAACTCACTACCTCACACCATCAGAGACTCCTCCTCACTCACCACATTCAAAACATCACTCAAGACCCACCTGTTCAGCACTGCATTCAACATTCAACCCACAGCATTTAACCCCTGACTATCACTTCTCCTTCTCCCTCCTTTTGCTTTAAATATTTCCCTATTGATTCTTGTCTTTTTGCAATTGTTGTTTTCATGTTTTGTTATGCATTATGTTTTGCACTCTGTCAAAGCACCTTTGGGCTTCATGAAAAGTGCTATACAAAATAAATGAATTATTATTATTATTATTAGAAGCTCACCCGACACCATCGCCAGCAGGAAAATCGAGCATTGGGGCTCGGAGGCCAGACGTCCCCTCGGTGACCGACCCGGACGTAGAGCCGCGGGTGCAGTCGGGCGGCACGCCGAGATGGAACAGCGGATTGTGAAAAGACAACGGAAGCAGGGGTGGTGGTGCAACTGAGTGGCCAATATCCCTGGGGAAGGGGAAGTAAAATTACACATGTAAGATGGGAAAAAATTAAGGAAGGGTTGTTGGACCAGAGCGAACCATTGGTTCCATACCTGCCAACCTCTGCCATGGTCAACGCTAGCTGTTCGGGTCTGCGAGCCAAAACACCACCAGAAGTTTGCGACCAGCCTCCTTTAGGCCACAGCTTCCCACCTGGCCCCGTGCTCTCATCGGCCGAACCAAGGTCAACGCCACCACTGTGGAGGCTGCTGCTGCTTCCACCACCCACATCACCATCACGATCAGAGGGAGGGTGGCTGTGCGGTGCGGGTGGAGAGGATAATGGTGGCGGTTCGGGACGCGTTACGAAGAAAGCTTCACGGTTCTCTTGTGTCGGTGATGGTAAGCGAGTGACTCCCCTGAGAAAGGATAGAGGTGAAAGATAGTCGTTAACGAAAGGTAGTCATTCAAAATATTGTTTGTTCATAATCATTTTGTTCATAATGTTCATAAAAGGTAGTTTGAAATTGTTCATAATCGATCGAATGACACATATGTCATATAAACTCATAATGTAATCTTTAAAACAATCCTCGTGCTTGAAAACATGTATTTTGACACCCTGTTTGCATTTCTATCATGTTTTTAGGTGGTAATATGATAAAATGCCAAAATTGCCGCCATTTTGGACGCCATCTTGAATTTCCGTTGAAGCACAAGGCGGATGTCTGGGGACTTTTAGTATGTTATTCAGGACAGTTTTCTGAACATATCCTGAAATTTACAGCTTTGTTTGAATTTGTTCCGGGTTAAATCTATTATTCCTGGACTACTTACTGTGGATCAGAATTGCCAGTAATAAATACTGACAAGCTTCTGCAGATGAATCTGTGCGAACACTGCATTTGAATCCAAATCCTTCATGCTGCTGGCTTCGGCATCCCATTACAATGTCTTGACCCACTACGCCGCCAACGTCCCCTACAATTATGTTCCGGGCAACGGCCATTGTAGTATGGCTAATATCGAGTCAAAATGAACAATAACAATCATCCAGCAGGACACAATAGGAATGTTAATTGGACACCGTACTACAGAGGGCGGTGACAAAGAGCCATTGTTGTGTTATCAGTTATCCTGTATCTGAGGCTCGGAGACTACGTAACTTGTACATATGATTCATGTGCATATTCCTTTGCTATCTTTGAGTAGTTCCATTCTCGAACCATATTATCTCTAAATTAACATACATATTTGGCAGCAGTCGCTCCTCCATCACAAATGTGCCTCCTGAGCACAATCGAAAAAATAAAATTCACAATTGGGAATAGTACAATAATTTATACTTGGTGCTCAAAATCTACTCTTCTGACCAGTGAGTAACATTTGACAATATCATGTCATTAATATTGTAAATTACTCATGAGCAGAAGAACATGTTATTACCATCGACATTGGGAATTAAGTGTTTTAATGGCTTGGATGTGCTCGTGTTAAAATAGTTACGATGAATCCTGACTTGTTCAGCTTTGGGGCCACAATGGGACTGCCAGGTATGCACGAAGGAGATCAATGCTTGCCTAATCCACATTACATTGATTCGGTTTCCTGGTGCCAACCAAAATAGATCCCATCAATCTCATTTATGCCACCAATCTCTCACCCGGCCATATCTCCATCTTCAACTATACGATGGAGGCCTGAAGCCAAGCTCATGCTGCTGATGGCGGGCCCACTCGCAAGCCGATCTCCTGCAACACCCGTTATCAACAGGCCCGGGCATGCCGTGCCGGGTCCGTGCATAGATACCAAGGGCGCAGGTGGGGCTGGGGGGCTCGTTGAAGCGAGCGCTGCACTGATGTCACCCAGGATCCGTGGCAAAGGACCGAGTTTGGCTGCAAGAGTCTAAGGCAAGGGGTTGGGGGTGGGAGAAGGTTAGGGAAGAAAACGGAGTCTTTCACAGACAATTATCACGAATGTACAGTGATCAGACGGTATTGCCAAAACTCAAATCAACATGACGTTTTGGGCAGATTTTAGGCTTTTAAATAATTTTCCCAGGGTGCGAAGTGCAATTGGGTTTATAAGTTTTTCATATCCGTGTTTCATCCTCTTTGCAAGTGGTTGGGAAACTTCAGTGGCTATTAAATCACCAAATCTCCACCACCAAGCTCAATTTTGTGTTTTCCTCTCAGGAGATATCAATTCACGTGGTACCCCACGACAAATTACAGCAAGCTACAGGCACCAGCAACATGTAAAACTTGGCTTAAAATGCAGAGCTTTCAAGTCAACCTGTATACTAATTTGCATATACCAACAGATCCTCAGCAATGTCATCATGAATGATTAAATGAAGTAACCAATCAATAGAAAGGTGGACGAGGGAGTAACGAAAGGAAGCAAAGAGATGGTGAGGGAAAGGAGATGTGGGAGGAGATGAGGGACGGGAAGGAGAGTATGAGGGGAAGTAAATGGGAGAAGAGTAAGCTAGAAGGAGATGGGGGAAGAGAGGAACGAAGGAGAGGGAGGTTGGCAAGGAGAGGTTCGGAAAGGATGAGGGAGGTTGGCAAGGAGAGGTTCGGGAAGGAGAGGTTCGGGAAGGAGAGGGGGGTAGAAGGGAAGAAGGGGGAGGGAGAAAGGGAGGAAGGAGAGAGGAGGCAAGCAGGGGGGAATGAGAGGGGTAAGAAGAGAGGTGGTGGCAGGGGGGCGGAGAGGAGGAAGAAGAGGGAGGTTGGGGGAGGAGAGTGGGGATAGGGAGGAGGAGAGGGGAAGGAGAGGGAGAAAGCAGAGGGGAGGAAGCAAAGGGGAAGAAGGACAGGGGGGAAGGAGGAGGAATGAGAAAGGGAAAGGGGGTGAAGAGAGAATGGGGAAAGAGATGGAGAAAAGAGAGAGGGGGATGAGAGGGGGAGTGGAGGGAGAGGGGAGGGGAAAGGGGGGAGTGAGAGAGAGAGAGAGGTGACCATGCCTCATTAACAGGTCCGATCACCATCGAAGGATGCAGCTCAGCTTTGTGGTATCGCAGTACCAGCAGAATTCTGAGTTGAGGCTAGTTCTGCCACTGTGGCAGTGCGTGCGCAAATGAGCCAATTATTTGACCATCTCTTCTTCCCAAAGGATGTCCCATGTCACTAACAGAAATGGTATGCCAGCTGTCTTGGATCACTGTATAGTTACGATGGGTGCATTCATGAAAATGGCAACAGTAATGAAACTGCAGCTATGGTGTGGGCTTTCAGAAATACGCAACGCAGCGCATGGAATGGAGCCACCACACACTGCGAGTAAAATTTTGTAACGTAGGATGAAAAAGCCTTTTGCACTTCTTTCCTTCTGTGTATTTGGGAAAAAAAACCAAAAAAAAACAACCAAAGAGAAGGCCACAATTAATATAGCACTTGGCCACAAAGTGAATCCCTTAAACAGCGGGTACAAGAGCAGCGTTTAATCCAAATGCCAGATTCTACACAATTTGGTGGGGATTCTACAACGTGCATTTCGTGGTAATTTGCATTCGTTCTCATAAAAGCATTTTGGAAGACCAAGCCTCGATGGCCTGAAATTGGGTCGACAAGGGCTGTTTGAAAACGCCAGTAATTAGATAAACATTTCAGAAAGAACAAAGGCTTCCTCTTCAGCTTACATAAATTGGAGGTTTTTTTTGTTGTTGTTGCTCTAAAGTCTAAGCACACTGTCCTTTTCACAGAACCTATGTAACTACTAATGTATGGGCGATGTTTAATGGCGAGCAATCAACACAAGGCCTTTGGTAAACGTTCCGACTCATACATATAACGAAACACCACCAAAGCACATCTGTTTCACTCGCCACGTCACTGTGGTAGTTTTGTTGGCATTCTGCTTGCCTTTGGTCTGATCTGTTTTGAGCAGGCCTGCCACCAAAGGTCAAATACGGTATGTTAACGAGTCAAAATAACTGTGACATGTCTGTTACTTGTCGTATTTTGCACATGTATGCACTAAACTAAGCATGTGTGCAAATGGTTGCATTGCACTAAACTTGCTCAAATCTATAGTGGTTTTCTAAAAAGGGATCTGAAAAACATGGTAGATGTATATCTGCTTTTGCATCTTCAAGAAAAGATGCTGCAAAAGCACCTATTGCAATGTCCTTTGCAAACTCGTCGAGACCCTGTTAATTCACCATGACAATGATTGGCAAGCTACGCACACCTCCTGCTCAGCTGAAACAGGTCGAAGGTAACACTCGTGATTTGTTGACATGATTACTCCGCCAGGGAGTAATGCATTCGATCGTGTCCGTCCGTGTGTGTGTGGTGTGTTCGTGTGTTTGCGAACAAGATATCTGGAAAAGTTCTGAACGGATTTGGATGAAAGTTGGTGGGATGATTGCCCTTGGGATAAGGAAGAATTGATTAGTTTTTGGTGAAGCTCAGGATATTATTCCCGATCCAGGAATTTTTTGAAGGATTTTTTTTACCATTGGAAGATAGGGCTCGTTTTTTTTAACATTATCTTCTATATATTCTATATTTAACATTGTGATATGAAAATAGTTTTCATATTTGTTGTAAATGTAGTTTAAACTCGTGGTTATGCGTTGGAGCGGTGTATTTTCTTTTAGCAGCGTCGTCTTCAATATTCTTTTTTTTTTTATAATAAAGACATATTCTGTCATTTTAAAACCACCAAAGTGTGTATTAGGTTTCCCCGTTTCATAAAATGTATCGTTTGATACGTATAATGCTTTAAAACTTTTTTTTTTTTAATCTTTACCTCAGAAGAGATATCAACATTTAGCTCAGCGAATGTCATTCGCGGTGTCAGTATTTGATGAACTTATAAAGACTTAGTTCCAGATTTGTCAATGGCTGAGGTATATTAACAAACGAATTAAAACAGATTTGGCAAAATTTCACCTTTTTAAAAAAAGATCGCACATTCACTCAGGGTTGCGAGAGGCTGAAGAAGAAGAAACCTCGCATGGGCTTCCCCGACCAAATAAATAATTCTGGTTCTGGCTCTGCGATTTTCAGGTTTATTACTCCCGCTAGGGAGTAACGCATTCGATCCTGTCCGTCTGTGTGTGTGTGTGTGTGTGTGTGTGTGTGTGTGTGTGTGTGTGTGTGTGTGTGTTCGTGTGTTTGTGAACAAGTTATCTGGAAAAGTTCTGAATGGATTTGGATGAAAGTTGGTGGGATGATTGCTCTTGGGATAAGGAAGAATTGTTTAGTTTTTGGTGAAGCTCAGGATATTATTCCGGATCCAGGAATGTTTTTGGAAATTTTTTTGGGAAAGATTTTTTCTGTTTTACAGCATTAAAGCTTTTATTCTTATTCTTAAATGATGTTTTTCTCCTCTAATTCCGAGATATATCAAAATAAATTCTGACAGTTAGGGCTTACTTCCTTTTTCATTTATTGTTTTGGGGAGAGGGGATGTCAAACAAAACGTATTATTCCAACTAAACCCACGGCGGGAGTATGCACTCTACTGAGTGGCGTTCTAGTTGGTACATGTTGCAGATTTAAAATCCTAGATATTTCATACTTAACAGTGTGGAAGGTTTATTACTTGGAGTAACCATAATTCTTCCTCCACAATGTCTGGACTGGCAGAAGAAATGAGGCTGTGCACCTGCTTTGAAGAATTCAACACCGATTATATAGTCACCGTAACTCCGGAATGATTGAATTGTAATGTACTGTATCCCCATGTTCTTGGCTACGTACCGCATCTCCTTGAGCGAGGAGTTCTGAAAGGAGGATGTGGAGGAAGGAGAGTTCACGGCCTAGGTCTATGTAGCCATCAAAGCTCTCAGAGTGAGGCCCTGAATCTGGGTTGGTCATTTCCAGCAGATACCGCTTCATCTTTCCCCACTCGTTTTCCAAAAAGTCATTCATGAAGGCCATGTAGTCTTCCTTGTTTCCAAACCTGACATGGAATGAGAAAATGTGGCATGGGTTGAGGAAATACGAAATGAGGGGAAGATAGGGGCTTTGGTGCAGGGTATGAGAGCACAACAAAATGCACAGGTAAAAAGAAGTTGAAAGTCAAGGAATTATGGATGGCAAAAGTAAGACAAGGTGGAATTATGTCCAGGAGTAAACAGATCTAGACTGAAGACAATAAGCTAATAATTGCAAGCATGATGGTTAAGTATATCTGAAGGCCGGATACCCAGCACTCACTTTGTGAAGTTAGCGAGGTTCTGGATGACTTTGGCAATGAGTGTGAGTGTTCGAGCGGTGCGCTCATCTGGGTACTCCTGGGTCAAACCAAACAGACTTGGGGACATGATGGCGGGACACAGGAAACGCAGGAAGAGGGAGGCAACTACGAGGCGCTCACTCAAATCGTGGCGCCCACGGCCGCCACATTGCTGCCGACAAGATGCAAACACTTCACGGAGCTCTCGAGGAAACACGCTGTGAAGGAAATGCACAAGATTATAAGTTTGTAATTAAAGTACCATGGGCTCATCTAAACCAAACAAAGTATGCAAGGCCTCTCAAACAGTATTTCTCTTGTTACAGGGTAAGTATAGCTAAAGTGTAAAGTTTGTGGTGGTTGCATTTCCTGAAACTTTGTTGCATTGTCATCACTGGTCCAGCTTCAATTCTCAAGGCTGCTCAGAAAAAAACCTCGACCGGAGGAGATGGGCACCACTGGGTATATCTGTGCAAAGAAAAACCACTATGGTGGCCTGACGAGCTTCATAAGGTCCACAGGAGTATTACCACCCTATTTCTTTTACTATACAGTACTTGCACTTGAAAAGAAAAAGGTGCGTTTTCTAAGCTGAGTGTTTATCTCAACTGATAAACCCACAATGCTCCACAAATTAAACTAGAAGCATCTGAAAAGGCAAAGCCCGTCCGCGTCTGCTTTGTATTCAGACTTCTTCTTCCGGATGGTAAACATGACGAAAACGGATAACAAACCCCCACCCCCAAAAACCCATTTTAGGTGATCTTGACCTCTTGACCTCAAAAGCAATAGGCTTCAATGACCCAATATGCAAATTCTTAAAACTTCAGGTAAATTGGATGAAAATTGACGATTTTATGACACTGACCTTTAACTTTTTGACCAAATAATTAATTTGTTTTCTCCATATTAGAAATATAACTTTAAGAAAATCTGATGACAAAAGTTCAAATGTTAAAAGGTTACCGCCCGGACAGCCAAAGACACACACACACATACATACGCACACACGACTAGAACACTCGGTAGAGCGCATACCTCCGCAAGGCTGAACGGTTTACCTTTTGTATCCCATTGATAGGCCGGATCTGGATCCAGACCTGAACCAAAATCGAATCGTCTTGTTCTTGAAACACACCCAACCTGTCAACTAAGTTTCATCCGAATCTGTCTACAACTTTCTGAGATATCCTGCTCACAGACAAACAGTCAGACAGACAGGTGTGAAAACATAACCTCCGTCCACCTTCGGTGGTGGAGGTATTAAAGCACAGGAAAGGACCACTTGGCCCATCAAGCCTGTCATATTCACATCCCAAGGCCACAACGGTCTGCTCTTTTTAAAATACACAATGGGATATTTAATGTCCAGGACCTAAACATATATGGGACAGCCAATCATACAAAGCACCGCTCCGCTCCGCTCTACAATAGAGTGACACGCTGTAAAATTTTCTAACCTGAACCAAATTTCAAAATTTTAACTGTGGATTTGAGCTTAGCAGCAGTTCCGACTGTTAAAAAGGCGTCTCCGGGCGGTGCTTCGTATGACCCACTGAACGTGTTCTTCAGGCGCGGAAGCTCGCTGGTGATCGTTCCGGGTCTATTCTCCTTATTCCTAGAATTTTTCTTTCTCCATCTGACACGGATCATCCTTTACAACTCCGCGGAGGACAGTTTCCGGTCAGGCCGGTCTTTGCGATGACAATCAACAAAAGCCAGGGTCAGAGCTTGCTGGAGTGCTGCTTCCCACCAGTGTTTTTACGTTGCACCGAGTAGAGTAGGAGACCCACATTATCTGCGTGTCTTTGCCAACCAGAATTAATTGCGGATAAGGAGAGAGACTGAGCTTACTGCAGGCCGACTAACCCGCAACGTTGTTTATGGGGAGATCATCTACGAACTCAGGGGCAGATACAGAGTGAAAGTTTGAGGGATAATAGCTCCCAAGAAAATGATGCTTTAAAAAAAAATGGACTAATTTGGCTCAGTAAATAAAACTTTTTTTTGTTCATTACAACTGACTATACCTAACTATTGTTCACCGTCACAAAGCATAAATGATGCCAATGGAAACAAACGCGATGCCCCTATAAGGCTAATTTGCAACGTTTGTTTTGGTCAGATGTATAAAACAACACGTTTGTTTTTCCTGATTGTCACTTTCATTTTGCAATTCATCATTTATCTCCACTTCAACATCTGATCTCTGGGAACATAAAACAAATTCATGACATTATCTTTTGGTAATAAGTGTGCAGACGACGAACATTAACGCTGGCTTAGCAGTAAACATAAACTTCTGAAAGCATGCGAGGCACCGCTTCGTTGCTTATACACCACCCAAATAAAGCGAGGCTTTTCCACAGAACTCTGTTCCACGGGTCCCTGCTCGTTCTTTTTTAAAATGTTCTTTTTGGAAAGCAAAGGTTTCCTCCTGGCACACCTCCCATGGAGATCAAATTTGTGCAGCCTCTTTCTAATGGTAGACTCGTGCACTTTGACATCAACAGTGGCAAGAGCTACGTCGGTCCCATGATGACATTCTGGGGTTCTTACAGACTTCTTTCAGCATCTTGCGGTCTGCTCTCGGGCTGAATTTGCTGGGGCGGGCTGGCCTGAACAAGTTGGCAGTTGTTTGGAATCTTCTCCACTTGTAGATGATCTTCCGGACAGTCAAATGATTGATTTCAAATTGTTTGGAGATCTTTTTAAATCCCTTCCCCGCCTTGTAGGCATCTATAACCTTCTTTCTGAAGGCCTCAGAGAGCTCTTTTGATCTAGGCATGGTGACGCTGCATACTTCAACAACAAAGAGCAAACCCAACTAAATGTCTGAGGTTTAAACAAGACAGGTTCCTGCAAGATCCTCTCTAACAATGTTCTAATCATTTGCACCTGAGCTGGTGCACCTGATTCTAATTTTAGGTATTTGAAGTAGTGATAAACGTAGGGGTGTACTTACTTTTTCTACATGCGGTATTTGCATTTATGTTTATTTAAATTATACAATGGACTACAAAATGTAAATGTTTCATGATATTTGTCATATTATATCACTTTTATCTATCAATATTGTTGAAATGAAGATCAAATAGCTGTATGTTGAAATATGTTGAAAAAGTCAAAACTTTACATGGGGTGTACTTACTTTTTCACATGACTGTACAGCTTACTGTGGCATTTTGTGGGGCTCACGTACCAGAAGTTTAAAAATATTATAACCACAAACTATTCAGTTAATTCTGTCCATTGATAATGGCATAATAAAAAATAATGATAATATTAACAAGCTGCCATCCATACATCACACGAAGAAGAAGAACATCAAGCATCGAGCACGTCCCCCAAAGACTAACGTACCTGAGTCGCATTGAGGAGAGTGAGTGAGCCTTCTAAGTAGGCCGCTGGCAAGGCTGCAATATTAATATTAATAATAATAATAATATTGACAAAAATAATCGTAATAATAATTTGACTCGACCTCAACAAAATCTGGAGGAATTTCCATTTTTTATCAGCTTTTCCACCTTGGAAAATGCCATGTTAACGTGTATAGATAGCAGCTTGAGTGTCATTTCATGTTGTGGCATTTTTCCAAGGCCATAACATGGCTTGTTATGGCCATAACATGGCGCACCCAAGAACAAAAGTGATAACAACAATAACAATAATAGCATAATAATATTAACATTATTCTGATTCTGATGCACCATGCTATGTTTCAGAGTGTCAGTGTTGCCAAAGCAGTTTCCTGGCAAGGACTAGGTGGTTTGCCATTGCCTTTTCAGGAGTAATTTGGGCAGGAATTTGTAATGTGTTCATGGTGCCGGCAATAACTTGCCAACTCTTCGTGAAGGACAATGTGGGATCTGTAACGTCAACAACTAATGCAAACAGACAAGACGTCCAGATTACCGTGTCCATCCGAGGGACGACACACACATTGATGAATCATCCTCCCAATGAAACACCAGGATGATAGTTTATAGCTGGGTCTGGATTCAAACTCAAGCTCGACAGCTTAAAGGCGAGTGTGCATACCTCTAGGCCATCCTGCTGGCCCTTTCACATTATTACTAAGGAATAATATTAATAATAGTAATAATAATAAGGGTGACAGGATGACCCTCCACACTCACCCCTATTCTCTGACCACTCCTGTAAGGAATGAGTGAATATTTATAAAGGGAAGGGTGATGCCTGAGTTAGGGATAATTATAGGGGTTTGAAGCTGCTGGACCATGGAATGAAAGTGTTCGAGAGAGTCGTGGATAAATTGATAAGACGGAGTGTTAATATACATCAAATTCAAATTGGCTTTATGCCAGGATGGGGCACGTTCGATGCTATTTTTATAATTAGGCAAATACAGGAAAAATATCTGGGGAAGAAGAGACAGCTGTACTTTATATTTGTGGATTTAGAGAACGCATTCGACAGTGCCTCAGGTGCCTCGGGAAGTGGTGCAATGGTCAATGAGAAAGTTATGTGTGGAGGATTGGTTAGTCAGGGTAGTCATGGTGATGTATGATGGACCAAAAACTTCTGTGAGGGTAAATGGAGTGCAGAGTGAGGACTTTGAAGTGAAAGTGGGGGTTCACCAGGGGTCAGTCTTCAGCCCAATCTTGTTCATCATGGTTCTTGAAGCCATATCACAGGAACGTAGAGGAGACTTACCTTGCGAGCTCATGTACGCTGATGACTTAGTGCTGATAGTCGAGAGTGTGGAAGAGGTCATGGGTAAATATACAGTATTGAAGGAGCGTTTGGAGGCCAGAAGATTGAAAGTGAAGAGAACAAAAACAAAAGCACTGATTAGTGCGGTGGGAGAATGAACTGTGGAAAAAAAGTGGGAGGTGACCTTGTGTTGTCTGTAAAAAGGGTGCAGGTAGCAACTCAATATTGTGTAAATATTGTAACTGCTGGGTGCACAAGAGGTGTAGTGACATCAGGGGTAGACTGCAGGTGGTTCCTGACTTTAAGTGTGCTGTCTGTGCAGGTAAACAACTGGTACCAGTCAGAGTGGAAAGATTAGTTGATGGGGACATATCCCTGGAATGTGTAGATAGATTTTGTTACCATGGTGTTATGATTGCTGCAGGTGGCGGTGCAGTGGCAGCAGTGACTGCAAGAAATAGAAGTGGTTGGCGGAAGTTTAGGGAGTTGTTACCCCTGTTGACATCAAGGGGGATATCTCTCTCCAACTAAAGGGAAAACTTAATGCAGCTTGCGTTCGAAGTGCGATGATGTATGGCAGTGAAACCTGGGCGATCAAAAACGATGAAATATGAATGGTGAGATGGATGTGTAATGTGACACTGAAGGATAGGAAACCAAATGTGGAATTAAGAGGTAGGTTAGGTATAGAGAGCATGAGTGAGGTTATGCATAGGGGTAGGTTGAGGTGGTTCGGACACATGGAAAAGATGGGGAAGGGCAGCTGTGTGAAGAAGTGTATAAATATGAATGTGAATGGAAGAAGAGCTCCAGGCTGTCCGAGGAAATCATGGAATGAGTTGCTGAGAGATGATCTCAGAGTTAAAAGCCTAACAAGAGGGCTAGCAACGGATTGCGCTGCCTGGAAAGCAGCCATTAGGTGAAACACGGCTTACACATTCAAGCATGCAAATGGCCGTAAAACAACGACGACGAAGAAGAAGAAGAAGAAGAAGAAGAAGTAGAAGCAGAAGAGGAAGAGGAGGAAGAAGAAGGAGGAAGCAAGACCTTTATGGGTGAGTCACATTTAATCACCCACCAATAGGAATTGATTATTTTGCAGAACGCCAACTCGCAACACATACGCAGGTTATCCTGGTTCATCTGCAGGTCACCGGGTGTGCAGCGGCTTGGGTCCACCTCGCAATTCTCATCTGACTCGTATAGAGCCTTGATGAATTCCCCTGAATGGTGTAAACAAAACGCACTGTTAATCAGCATCATCTGCTTCGCATCGTGTGATGAAGGAGGATCTTTCGATCTCTCAATAATGGAGACAAGTTCAGAATACCAAGTATCTTGATAAAAGGTCAAATTTCATAGATATAAACTTAGCGAAATACCAACAACCATCAATGACATCATCAGTGACATAGGGGACATAGCATGTATAATTGTATATATATGAAGAACACAAAGGACAAAAGGATTGTGACACCAAAATGTAAACAACCATTAACATGGATGAGCTTTCGGGTCTTTGAAAACTCTGTAGAACAGCAAGGATGGTTGTGATTTATTTCAGAAAATTATATTCTGCTTGACCTCTCTGGCACTCCGATGTGAGCACTTGGCTTACGATATTGAGATTCTCGGCTCAAATACAATACAACGTGTTGATTTGTTCACTGTGACCCGGACGTCATTGTCAACATGTAATGTATGTGATGACGATGGTGTGAGTCGTCGCTTTCTACGACTCTCTTCACTTTGTTGGCATGCTCACAAAGCATTGTGCGTTGTGCGATGGCTGAATAGGTAAAAATGGATGGTGAGCAGGTGAGCTGGTGCCAATGAAGGGAAAAACCAGCATGAAGTTGACACAGCTGTCTGCAGATGCTGCGCAGTGAAGCCTTAATTTGTGCCACCACTGACTTTCATGGGCACATTTATCCACGATGTTGTGCTGCCCAGGCTGACCTACCAGTGCGGTTTGATATTTGAGTGTCCTTCTCATAGCCTTAGCCGAAAGAGGCTTCCCCCACAAGGCAGTGGGGATCCGTTACCCTGGACAAGGGAGGGGCCCATACCAGGTACTGTTAGCCAGAACCAGCTGAGCACGGGACTCGCATGGGGCAGGGAGGTCACTCCCTGAGCGTCCTCCCCGCTTGTTCCCCCTTCCAACTTTCACCTTCATCTCCCTCAACATTCTGCCTCGCTCTTCCCCCTCGTCAAACACCTCACTGCGCCTCTCCCAATCACCATCAAACCTTTTGTCCGCCCCATTCTTCCCTTTCTCCAAGCTATTCTGTAATCTCCGACACACCTTCAACAGCTCCCCCTTCCTCTTCCTCTTCCTTAATGGTATGGACCTCAAACATCCGGGGCCTTCACTCAAACAGACGTGATCTGCTTAACAGAAACTTTACTCCTTCATGACGTCTCTGATTCCTTGGTATCTCTCCCAGGTTACTCCCTCCTCCGGTATGATAGACCTGAGCCTCGTCCTGGAGGTGGGGTTGCTATCTTTATAAAAAACTCTCTTCCTCACTCGCCCTGCACTGCCCTCTCTCCACCTCACCCCCAGGAATACCTTTGGCTACGGCTTCCCCTTCGCTCCCACCTTTTGTTCATATGTGTGTTGTACAGTCCACCAAACAGTGGTGACTCCATCTACATCTTGCTGTCTGGGAATATGGACCAACTTCTATCTACCCATCCCAACTCTCTCTTCCTCATATGTAGTGATTACCTTCGCAAAAGCCGAAGGTTATGTTTTGATCGCTGTGTATTTATTTGTATGTCTGTGTGTGTGTGTGTGTGTATGTTATTCGCATAACTCAAAAAGTATTCAACCGAATTGCATGAAATTTGGTGGGATGATTGGTTATTATACGGGACACATTTGATTAGATTTTGGGAGCAATCGGGTCAAAGGTCAAGGTCAAGGTCACGAAAAGGTCAAAATCGTATTTTTGTTGTTCTGTTCCCTACACTCCCATGCCAAGTACAGAACAGTAGCTGCGGCGAAGGTATGCGCTCTACCGAGTGCCCGTTCTAGTTTCAACTGTCACCATGCCAGTTGGCTGGGTGTGGGTACCTCTCTCACCAGATATGGCTCTTCAGCAAAGGACTTCTGTGACTCACTGGGACTGACACAATCTGTCAATTTCCCGACCCGGATTTCAGTCAACCGAGCATCTTCTCTTCTGGACTTGGTTATGACTAACTTCCCTGAAAATGTCTGCTGCTCTTCTTCTGCTCCAATCGGCTCTTCTGATCATGTGCTTGTTAAAGTGGACATCTCTCTGACCATTCTCAGAGAGCCTCCTCAGCGTCGACGAGTCTGGCATTTCACTCAGGCCAACTGGCACGGTCTTCAAGCAGCCATCAATCATCTGGACTGGTCTCCCATCTCTACTGCCTCTGACATAAATTCTTCCTGGGAATTCTTCCAAAGCAAACTGCTCTCTCTCATGCACAGATTTATCCCATCTCGTCTTCTGTTGTCATACCCTTCCTCCCGTCCATGGTACACGGAATCTTGTGGTGAGGCTATTGCCCAGAAACAACTTGCTTTCGTCTCCTGGAAAGCAAATCCAACGGAAGGAAATCTCATTTCCTTTCACAAAGCCCGAAACAAGTGTGTGTCCACCCTCAGGAGAGCCAGGAAACAATATCTCTCCATTCTCAGGACCGAACTCTCTTATCTGTCTCCCTCTTCCAAATCCTGGTGGCATCTGGTCAAATCTGTTTCTGGTGTTTGTTCCCCCTCCATCCCCTCCCTCACCTCAAATAGCCACACGGCTGACTCCGCACGTGAAAAAGCTGAATGCCTCAACTCTGTGTTTGCCTCTAAATCTTGTGTCCCAAACCCATCCCTCTCTGTACCCACCGTACCCAGTCGTACCCAGCTGCTCCTGGACTCTGTGTCCTTTCCTCCTGACAAGGTGGAAAAGTTTCTGTCAACCCTTGACTCGGATTCTGCAACTGGACCTGACGGCATCAGCCCACGGGTCCTAAAATCCTGTTCTTCCGCTCTTTCACTCCCTCTCTCTGTTCTCTTCACCCTCTCTTTTGCTCAAGGTCATCTTCCATCTGCTTGGAAATCTGCCAACATCACCGCTTTGCACAAAAAAGGTGCAAAAACAGATCCCAGCAACTACAGACCAATCAGCCTTCTCCCAATTATCAGCAAAGTCATGGAATCCATCATTGCTTCAGATATGAAATCTTTCCTCTTCTCCAATGGCTTGATCTCTGATCATCAATTTGGTTTCAGACCTGGACACTCTACTCTGGACATGCTGCTTCTGCTTTCTCAACAATGGATGGAGGTCCTCAATGCCAAACAGGAAATTAGAGCAGTCTCCCTTGACATATCACGTGCCTTCGATACGGTCTGGCACCCCGCTCTGCTCACCAAACTCTCCTCTTTTGGTATCCATGGAAATCTCCACGCATGGCTGGCGGACTTCCTCTCTAGTCGTAATCAACGTGTGGCCCTGAATGGGTTTCTCTCATCTCCTCTTCCTGTTCAGGCTGGAGTTCCACAAAGCAGTGTTCTGGGCCCTGTGCTTTTTCTGGTCTTCATTAATGATCTCTCCAACTCTCTGGAAAATCCTCTCTATCGCTTTGCTGATGACCCCACTCTCTGCCGCTCCATATCTCAACCCTCAGATTGGCAGGCAACAGCCTCTTCACTCTCTGCAGATCTGGACAATATCACAAACTGGTCACACAAGTGGAACATGTCTTTCAATCCTGACAAATCTCACACTCTTACGATGTCTCTCCGAAAAGACCGACTGGACAACCCTCCCATCCACTTTCTGAATAATCCTCTCCAAGAAGTTCTGTCACTCAAGCTTTTGGGTCTCACTATCTGCCATGATCTTTCCTGGGAAAACCACATTTCCACGCTGGCCTCCAAAGCCAGTTGGCACTGGGCATCCTCCGTCATGCGAAGTTCTTCCACGGTACACCTGAGCTCCTCACCACATACAAGGCTTTCATCCACAGCTCAATGGAATACTGCTCTCCCCTCTGGGCTGGTGCTCCTGCCTCACACCTAGCTCGTCTTCACGCTGTTGAAACCAAAGCATTCAGAATCATTGGAATCTCCCGCGATGAAGCTAACTCCAAGGGCCTCTCACTCACTCACCGCAGGCAGGTTGGTGGTCTTTCCGTCTTCTACCGACTCCTCTCTGGCCTTGCCCCCCCAGCTCTCTCTGGGCTCTGTCCCGCAAATATTCCTACAGGTCGCACAAGATCTGCCTGGCAACCCTCTTATGGTCAAACTGCCAAAATCAAGACTCTCTGCTCACCTTCACTCCTTCATTCCTCTTTTCTCCCGCCTCTGGAACAAAGTCCCTCACTCTCTTCAATCCCACTCCACCCTCCAGGTCTTTAAAACAGCTGTTCACCACAATCTCTTATCTTCCCCCATCCAAAACCTTGATATTTTCTACCCCCGCTAATTTCACCCTCGTTCCACTTTTTTGAAATACCAACTTCTGTCCTGGAAGTCCTTGGTGTCCTTGTGTTTTATACTTCTCCCTCCCCCCCCCTTCCCACGCCTCCTCCCCCCAAGCCCTCTCCCTTCCACACATCTCCCTGCTCTCAAATGTTGTGTTTGTGCGCTTCCCCTTCTCTCCCTATCTTATTTTCCGCTCCCTCTTTTTATATATTTTGTTTGTCTGGTTGATTTGTTTGTGAAGTAAATGTTAGCTCTTTCACGAGCCTCGATTCAGTATACAAAAAAAAAAAAAAAAAAAAAAAAAAAAAAAGCTGTGAATGTGCCGTTCATAAAAACAGCTACTCTGCTACCCATATTCCTCCATAAGAAACAAGCTCCTTCATGAGCCTTAAACACAAAACAGATAAATGTACACACACAAAGCAAACACACATAAAATACACTCAAGTTCTCACTACTCAACATACGCACCAAGTGCATCCTGGAGATACTTGTGCCCAACGAGCTTCAGGAACTCCTCAATGGCTTTGGTACCCAACGTGTTTTCTCGAAAGAGTAGGTGTTCGTTCTCGCCGCACCTTTCAATCTCTGACAGCACCATCTCACAAAGAAATTCCTGCACAATGGAAGGTGTGGGGAGCGGGATGGGGTGAGCAGAGAAATATAATGTCATTGATACCAATTTATAATGTTTAAAGGAGCAGACAAAATGAAGACACCCATTTCAGTTGAACTATCAATAATATCCGTGACAAAATTAACGGGTGAACACAATGAACTTGTTGCTTGAATTAAATACAAGTTACGAAAGATAAATCTTATGTTTATAAATAGTAAAACATTTTTATCGCCTGCTGTTGGGTTTTATGCTTTAATCCATGCACACTTGGACGATGCATTTTTCCACAGGCACTGGCCATAATGACGGGATATATAATCACAACACAACAGATCAAAACAATTGTATAATTATTGTCGTTGTGTGTTAAAAGTGGGCTTGGCTGTTCACAACACATTCTGCGGTGATCGAGTGATCATTTCGGTGAATTCGGGGCCAAGATAAGGTTAATGGATCTGCTTCTTCTTTTTTCTTTTGTTGTATACGAAGTTGAGGCTTGTGTAAGAGCTAACACATAGAACATACAATAAAGGGAGCGGGAGACGAGAAGGGAAGGGAGAGGGAAGCACAACAATAGAGAATAGGGACATCGGGAGATGTGGAAGGGAGAGGGCTTGGGGAGGGGGGGGGGTGGGGGCGGGGGGAGAGCAGTATTCCATCAAACTGAGGCTGAAAGCTTTGTATGTGGTGAGACGCTCAGTAGTACCGTGGAAGAACTTCGCATGACAGAGGATGCCCAGTGCCAACTGGCTTTGGAGGCCAGCGTGGAAATGTGGTTTTCCCAGGAAAGATCATGGCAGATAGTGAGACCCAAAAGCTTGAGTGGCAGGGCTTCTTCGAGAAGATTGTTGAGAAAGTAGATGGGAGGGTTTTCCAGACGGTCATTTCGGAGAGACAAAGTGAGAGTGTGAGATTTGTCAGGATTGAAAGACATGTTCCACTTGTGTGACCAGTTTGTGATATTGTCCAGATCTGCAGAGAGTGAAGAGGCTGTTGCCTGCCAATCTGAGGGTTGAGATATGGAGCGGCAGAGAGTGGGGTCATCAGCAAAGCGATAGAGAGGATTTTCCAGAGAGTTGGAGAGATCATTAATGAATACCAGAAAAAGCATAGGGCCCAGAAAACTGCCTTGATGAGCTCCAGACTGGACAGGAAGAGGAGATGAGAGAATTCCATTTGGAGCCACACGTTGACTACGACAAGAGAGGAAGTCCACAAGCCATGCATGGAGATTTCCATGGATACCATAGGAGGAGAGTTTGGTGAGCAGAGCTGGGTGCCAGACTGTATCGAAGGCACGTGATATGTCAAGGGAGACGGCTCTGATTTCCTGTTTGGCATTGAGGACCTCCATCCATTGTTGAGACAGCAGAAGCAGCATGTCCAGAGTAGAATGACCTGGTCTGAATCCAAATTGATGATCGGAGATCAAGCCATTGGAGAAGAGGAAGGATTTGATATCCAAAGCAATGATGGATTCCATGACTTTGCTGATAATTGGGAGGAGGCTGATAGGTCTGTAGTTGCAAGGATCAGTTTTTGCACCTTTTTTGTGTAAAGCGGTAATGTTTGCTGATTTCCAGGATGCTGGCAGATGACCTTGAGCAAAAGAGAGGGTGAAAAGAACAGAGAGAGGGTGAGATAGAGCGGCAGAGCAGGATTGTAGGACTCGTGGGCTGATGCCGTCTGGTCCAGTTGCAGAATCAGAGTCGAGGTTTGACAAAAACTCCTCCACCTTGTCAGAAGAGAAGGACACAGAGTCCAGGAGCAGTTGGGTTCGATTGGGTAAGGTGGGAACAGAGAGAGATGGGTTTGGGACAAAAGATTTTGAGGCAAACACAGAGTTGAGGCATTCGGCTTTGTCACGTGCGGTGTCAACTGTGTGGCCATTTGAGGTAAGGGAGGGGATGGAGGGGGAACAAACACCAGAAACGGATTTGACCAGACGCCACTAGAATTTGGAGGAAGGAGACAGGTTTGAGAGTTCATTCTCTTGTTCCGAGCTTGGTGGAAGGAACTGAGATTGCCTTCAGTTGGATTAGCCTTCCAAGAGGCAAAGGCAAGTTGTTTCAGGGCAACTGCCTCACCACAAGATTCAGTGTACCATGGCTGGGAGGAAGGGTAAGACAACTGAAGACGAGATGGGATAAATCTGTGCATGAGAGAGAGCAGTTTGCTTTGGAAGAATTCCCAGGAAGAATTGATGTCAGAGGCAGTGGAGATGGGAGACCAGTCCAGATGAGATGATTGATGGCTGCTTGAAGACCGTGCCAGTTGGCCTGAGTGAAATGCCAGACTCGGCGACGCTGAGGAGGCTCTCTGAGAATGGCCAGAGAGATGTCCACTTTAACAAGCACATGATCAGAAGAACCGATTGGGGCAGAAGAAGAGCAGCAGACATTAGCAGGGAAGTTTGTCATAACCAAGTCTAGAAGGGAAGATACACCATTGGCTGAGATCCGGGTCGGGAAATTGACAGATTGTGTCAATCCCAGTGAGTCGCAGAAGTCCTTTGCTGAGGTGCCATGGCTGGTGAGAGATGAACCCACACCCAGCCAGCTGGCATGATGACAGTTGAAGTCGCCACAAATGAGGAAGAGAGAGTTGGGATGAGTGGATAGAAGTTGTTCCATGTTGTCAGACAGTGAAATGTAAATAGAGTCATCACTGTTTGGAGGACGGTACAAGAATACAAGCTTTCACTCGCGTGATGATCACAAAGCCTATCGACACGTGATCCATTTCAAATTTCTAGACTATGACGTCACACTGTGTGGCAATAACGCGAGCATAAAAGCAAAAAATAATGATAAAAGTAAGTACGTGTGCAAGTTTCTTATCGCTGCAGTAAGTAAAGGAAGTTATTAAAGGGTAACCACACTCGTTTCAAAAACTGAGAATTGCAAGATGTGATCATTTGAAATTTTCTGCCTTACACCCTTGTATGAGAACAAAAAGGCAGAAGCACTATTAAGCAGCAAATGTAACTTCATGAATCTGCTGGCAATGTCTGTGCATGTGGCCACGCATTTCCTTTGTTGGTTCCTGATTGGATGCGAAAGACATACCTTCATGCGGCTTTCAGAGCCAATCAGAGACGTCAGATAGGAACGCATGGCTGGCTGCACAGAAACAGATGGGGAGTTCAATGAAGTTGCATTTTTTGCTTAATGTGGAAGTTTTCATACAATAATGGGAAGTGGCAAATTATATGGCAATGAAATGAAGCTATTGTGTGTTTTTACATTTCAGTGTGGTTTCCAAATTTCCTTTGATTAATCTCAAATAATGTTCATCATTGAGACGAATAGCGATGGTAGTACTCGGTAGAGAGCATACCTCTGCCAGGCTGAGCAGTTTACGTTTTGTATCCCACTGATAGGCCGGATCTGTATCCGGACCTGAACCAAAATCGAATCGATTTGTTCTTGTCACCTACCCAATTCATCCACCAGGTTTTGTCATAATCCGTCCACAACTTTTGGAAATATCGTGCTATATATCGTTTTCGGTCCCATCTCTCAATGCTGAGGAATCACTTTAAAAATCCTTGTATCCGGATCCGGATCTTCACCAAAATTTAATTAATGTGCCCTTATCACACACCCAATCTATCGACCAAGTTTCGGCCAAATCTGCCAATAACATTTTGAAATATTGTGCTATATATACTTTTTGGCCCTATCTCTCAATGGTGAAGAATCACTTTAAAAAGTCTCGTATCTGGATCCGCATCTTCACCAAAAAAAAAAACCACCTTTAGAGGCCATTTTTCCCCGCAAGCGGGGGTTGGCCTTTTTCGGGAACTGTGGTTGTTGTTGTTTTTCGGTCCCCTTTTTGAAGCAATGTTTTACGGCCGGATGCCCTTCCTGACGCCAACCCTTTTTGCCGCCTTTAACGACAAGCAGGGAATTACCAGTGAACTGGTACTCAATTTGCCGACCTCGGAAGGTATGACAGGCTGAGTCAACCCCCCTGGCGTTAATTCAGCGATTGACCGGGATTCGAACCCAGGATCCTAGGTATCCTAAGCCGGCACCCTAGCCGCTAGCCCAACACCAGGGATCTTCACCAAGATCGAATCAATTCGTCATTGTCACACAACCAACCTGTCCACCAAATTTCATCCGAATCCATTCATAAATTTTTGAGATATCCTGCTCACAGACAGACAGACGGGTGAAAATACAACCTCCATCCACCTTTGGTGGCGGAGGTAAAAAGTGGGAAACTAGCGATCAAGAAGAGGATGGAAAGAATATAGCAGGAAGAAAAGACAAGGGATCTAGGTGGAGAGATAGGTAGAGGATCCCAAAGTCCACAAAATATTACAAGGAAGGTCCATTCGTCGGGCCAGCTGTGTCTCACCTTGGCATTCCCGGTGCTCTGTAAAATGTGAACGAGGGCACGTGCCACCTCCTCCTTGCTCTTTACTGACAGTAGGGGCTCGAGAGCAGCACATAGTGCTCCGTGCCGTGTTGTTATGTGCTCCGCAAACTCCTTGTAGCACTCCATGGGGAGCACCGCGATGCTCAAAAAACGTGCCTTTATGCGTAGGGCTGCAGGTGGGGATGCAGCCTTACCCGCACCACTCAGCTTAGTGGCGGCCCCACTCACACCACCCCCGCCACCACCGGGCCCGCTGCCACCGGGAGTTGAAATGGCGTACCATTTCTCAACAAACTGGCGGCCCCGTACCGCCATCATCGGTATCATGACCAGCCCCACATAACCACTCGCCTTGTCTTTCTTCTTCTTGCTTTTCTCTTGTTCCTGTGGAAGAGGTGAAAGAGGGCATGATGAAGACCAAAAAAAATGGATGGGTTCTCTGAAAAAAAACAAAAAAAAACAATGGACATAAGAAGAAAAGAACAAAGAACAGTGGAAAAAAATGGTGAATAAGCGACAAACAAGAGAGATAAAAATAAATAGCGAGTTCAGGTAAGCAGGCGCTGAGTGCAATATGGGATTGTAATTATTTAAGGAACAAATTGTGGATTAGGATTAGATCACAGATACGATCAGCTGGTTGCATCATCAATACGGTGTAGTTATCGTCATCACAAGTCATTGTAGATCTCATTATGCTACCTCGCTGCATGTTATCTCTTGTGTTGTGATCAGAATGCTGCATCAAGGAGGACGCCTCCCTTCATGGGAGATGTTACGCTTGTTGTTCCACCTGCTCTTGTGACTTACGGACGTTAAATATCTCGCGGTCTTTCAAAAAGAGCATGCCGATGTACGCCGGTGCCCTGGCCAAATTCTGCATTCTTGGGCTGGTATAGAGTGTGGACGCAATGCATCAGCAGCGTAGCTGTACCAAGTTTGCTGTGTTTAACCGCCAACTGTCCGATCAGCTGTACGGATCCAGCACTCGGGAGGAATGAATCCTTTAATTGTTACAGGAGCCCGTTTACCTATGTTGTTGCAATGTTCACAAAGGAGCATCGCCCGTGATCACCTTTAAAGCTTCAGAGCGAAAACCCCCTGCACTGACAAGACTTGGATTCAAATTCAATCCTTCCGGGCTCTACCTCAGGCCACTGGGGCTAGCAAACCCCGTGTGACAATGAGCAATGTCCGTGCATAGCTGCTAAGCCAGCTCCGCAAAACTTTTAGGCCGTTGCTCTTGCCCTAGCCAGGTGATAGACCCAAGAGATGATGGTGCATTATTTTCTGGATGGATTCTTGTGTACGGATCCCCTGTAGCCTATATGTTTTCACACATCGCTGGTAATCCACAAATACCTTTCAGGGATGCCTTTTCAAATGAACTATGGTAATATGCCTTTGGCGAGCTGGCTATATGCGCACTCTATTCGGAGGTCATTATGGCAGTACCTGCCGACAACTTGGTCAGTCGGTTGCCGACTGCTTTTGCAATGGCATGAGTGTTTTCACTTTGTCGATTCCACATTTTTGTTAGCTTTTTACCGTCGGTATAAGGCATTCCTGTTTCCCAAATTGTCCAACGATTTGATTTGCTATTTGGCCAATTAGCCGTTTGTTACGTACCTTGTACAAGTGTATGGTCAAGTGTCGAGCGGAAGACGGTAAAGCTGCAAACTCAAACTGCTCTCCCCAAAAGAGGTTCTCACGCCGCGCCTTGCTCGTGGTTCGTGCACACAGGGCGTCATCCACACACACCTCACAGAAGTAGCGGCGTTTCGGTGGAAGGTCTCTCGCTTCGATCACCCACACCCGAAGGGAATTCTCCACACGCCGAGTGTTGTCCTGTCAGGCGGCCGGTGGAATTGGACAAAAAGGTCATGGCTTGGAACATCCTTCGGAGCAATCCACACCGTTGCAATCTTTGCATGTTTACCTGTGCAGCTTAAATTTGGGTATAACTCGAAAAATGATATCAAAGATGAAGAAGTCCTGAATCCATTTTGTATAAAGCATCCTCGACTGCAACCGCTTTAAGTCACCGAGGTTGCCGATTCCAAATGGCCCACCTGCCAACTCAGAATGCTAAACGCCAATCGGAAAAAGAAGATCGTGTACAGACCGTGAGAATCAAACATGTCCACATGGAAATTCTTAAACTTGGCGACTTTATGCTCGGTGGCGTGAGCAATATTTCGAGGTATGCACTGTGGGTTTATCGATAGTGGTCTTTGTGGATTCAATCATTTTGTTCACCTCTCCGTTGTTATTATTCGATAAATTGATAAGCAATTGTCGGATATACATATCACCAGCAATGAGCCTCATTTTATGCCACGTTTCATTAAAAACACAGAACCCAGAGCCGTACACACTTTGTCTTGGTCCCTCCTGTTTGCCTGCAAGGTAGTGGAGCGACAGGGACGCAGTGGGAAGCCGGCTGCAGGTGGAGACGAGGGAGAGGTTTGTGGACGTCTCGCCTGATGGCTCGGCTCCAATTACTGTGCGCTGCCTGAATTATTGATGTCGTTTACATGCAGCACGCTCAAGACAAGGCCAAAATGGATGCTTGGCCAATTTTGCTGCCTGGTTGGATGATG
The DNA here is from genome assembly GCF_964187855.1 of Myxine glutinosa. Lineage (NCBI taxonomy): Eukaryota > Metazoa > Chordata > Myxini > Myxiniformes > Myxinidae > Myxine > Myxine glutinosa. Next base: position 153,222,987 of record NC_136262.1, read on the forward strand.
TGTCCAAGTTACGGAATTTAAACTTTCTGAACACTTGTCGTGAAACACAATGAGCGACATTCCAAGATGTGTCAAAGCAACGACTACGGCAAGAATTGCACAAGAAAAACATATTATATCCCACCCGAACAATAATAGGAGGCCAACTTTCAAGTAAGGCTGTGCTGGTACACTGGAGGATTTTTTCCCCACGATTTTCCGGATTTTACGTGAATTCCCCCCGTTTTACAAAAATACACGAGACACGACATATCCAGAAAACATTACCACGTGAAAACGGATTGCTTATGGGAGTTCAATAGAATTGGAGATGAGCATAAAGCATTTAAAGTGCTTGGTAGTGAAAGTAAAATGATGGATTTAAAATAAGGTGAGGAACATCAAAGATGGGGGAGACATCCCCGATGGCTCGAACGCCATCGCTTCTTCAGTCGGACACAATTGGTGAGCATATGTCGCAGACAAACATACTGACGATGGGAGGTAAACGGTAGATTGACACCGGCATGGCGTAAAACTCAGGCTATTGTGCCATAAGAAACAGCCAATGGAGGCAGCTGGCTTTGCCAATAAATCTCCAGCATTACCCGAGCGTAAAGTAGGCAGCTGCTTGGATTTCATGAGGGCCCACCATTGGAATCGATACGTGAACAAACAACAATATCTTGAGGAGCAAATGAGTCTTCTGATGGTTTGACAAGGGATTTGATACCATTCATTCATCGTAGAGGGCATATTTCAATGAAGGTTTGTTTGGTGACGAGGAAGTGCAGCTGCACACTTGTAGTTCCAAACCCAATGCAGGTCGTCGTTGAAGGATTTTGATTCAATTTATTCGGAGAAAGTTCCTTATTAGTGCAGCTCATAGATGCATCGTCATCACGAAAAATTAACTCTGGCCAGTGTGGCATGCAAATATGGATGCTGTGCCACTAAAATACAACGCCAACACATGTCACGATGACAAAGAGCTTGGTTCCTTCACAGACATTTATAAGGGGCTAAATCATCGGTGACCTTCCACACCGTAAAGGTCATTCGCCGCTTGTGATATTGAAAAATACAGCTCCTCGGGACATCTACGGACACTCATCACAGCACACCTTCGGAGTTGAGGTCGAACCCCGATGTATATTTCACACACGGAGACACACACACACACACACACACACACACACACACACACACACACACACACACACACACACACACACACACACACACACACACACACACACACACACACACACACACACACACACACAGACATGTCAGGTCCACATCCTACAACCTTCATTTCCACAATGCCACCAGCGTTTTGCCTTTATGTGCTTTCCTGTTGTTATTGCCAACATGGCTCCAATCTGTAACTGTGCAGCCTGAGGACATCAACTCAGTTTTAGACTGTACGGGGCAATGTTGCTGTCCCTCACAGACAGAAGCGCTTGTTTAATTGTGGTAGCATTCGCAAAGCTGTATCTGAGATGCATTAAAAGACAAATAACCAGTTATAAAAACCACTGGTAACTCTTATTCATCTGGAAAGATTTTTTTTTAAAGTATAGTGCTTTTACACAGAGTTTGTAGGTCATTAAAGAGATGTACAGGGGAGGGGAGGGTGGGTCAATTGAGATGGTGATGAGTCACCATTTTGAAGGAATGGAGAAGGTAACGGCATTGGACAAAGACAAGGAAGCAAATCAATATACAAGTGAAAAAAAACCACAAAGGAATAGATGAAAGTATACAGCTCCGATTTGAGCAGGATTAACAAGAGAAAAGATACCAGATGAGCAGGTGCTGATGGCGATGACAGAAGGAGTGATGGCCATATTTTGAGCAGTCAACGTGTAACAGGCCTTTCACAATAATGTTAATCAACCATGAGCTTTCAACAAAATTGTGAATGGTGTTGAAATGCTCAAAGAATGTCGAAAGTTACCTTTCATCGACTTTATAGTAGATTCTCAAGGAGCACAACATATATTTAAGCTATGGGCACAAATGTGAACGCTAATCCATTGATACCAGACACACGTGGATGCACGTCAGTCATATTACCCATTCAGATAACATTCAGAAAGTCACGTTACCATTTTAACACGAATATCTCCAACTTTTTTTTTTTTTTTGCAATACAAGATCGAGTGAAAGAGCTAACATTAATCACACAAAAAGGCAACCAACACATAACACACAAAATAAGGGGAGCGGACCACAAGATGGGGAGAAAGGGGGAACGACACAAACACAACATTTGAGAGCAAGGACATCGAGAGAAATGTGGGAGGGGGAGGGCTTGGGGAGAGGTGGGAGAGGTATAAAACACATCAACACTGCAAGGACTTCCAGGAAAGAAGTTGGAATTTCAATAAAAGTGCATCTGGGGTGAATTAGTGGGGGTAGAAAAGATCAAGGTTTTGCATGGGGAAGTTTTTATGATGGTTTTATGATGTTTTTATTTTTATGATGGTTTTAGAAGATTTTAGAAAATCCTCTCTATCTCTTTGCTGATGACTCCACTCTCTGCCACTCTATTCCTCATCCATCAGATCGGCAGTCTGCAGCCTCCTCACTCTCTGGACACATGGACAAAATCACAGACTGGTTAAACAGGTGGAACATGTCTTTCAATCCTGACAAATCTCTCACTCTTACAATGTCTCTCCGAAAAGACCAACTGGACAACCTCACTTCTGCCATCTGGTCTCACTATCTGCCATCTGGTCTCACTATCTGCCATGATCTTTCCTGGGAAAACCACATTTCCAAGCTGGCCTCCAAAGCCAGTCGCCGACTGGGCATCCTCCGTCATGCAAAGTCTTTCCTTGGCACACCTGAGCTCCTCATCACATGCAAGGCTTTCATCCGCAGCTCAATAGAATACTCAAATGGAATACAGCTCAAATGAATACGCCAGCTCTCTCTGTGCTCTGTCCTCCAAATATTCCTTCAGGTCGCACAAGATCTGCCAGCAACCGTCTTATGGTTAAATTGCCAAAATCAAGACTCTCTGCTCACCTTCTCTTTCATTCCTCTTTACTCCCACTTCTGGAACAAACTCCCCCACTCTCTTCAATCCCACTCCTCCCTCCAGGTCTTTAAAATAGCTGTTCACCACCATCTCTTATCTTCCCCCGTCCAAAACCTTGATCTTTTATACCCCCCCCCCCCCACCCCACCCCCGACCCCTTCCCATGCCTCCCTCCCACAAATCTCCCGATGTCCCTGTTCTCTGCTGTTGTGCTTGTGCGCTTCCCTCTCCCTCCTCATCGTGTCTCCCGCTCCCTTTATTGTATGTTTTGTGTCCGGTTTTTTTGTTTGTTTTTTTGTTATTGATGTTAGCTCTTACACGAGCCTTGATCTTGGATACAAAAACAAAATAATAATAATAATAATCAGTTCATCTTTGCATCATAATATATACTTATACCAAGTTTGGGCAAAATCCCATCGACGGTTCACAAGTTAGAACAGCAACAGATGTTTTCCTTAATGTGACCTCTGACCTCTTCATCCAAAAATGTAATCAGTTCACGTTTACATCATTGTAATACCTGTACCAAGTTTGATTTAAATCCCATCAGCTGTTCTCAAGTTATCATATTTTTACCTGACATGACCTCTGAACTTTGATCTGTTGATGCCACAAGCCAATCAGTTCATGTTTGTATCATAAACACGAATACCAGTGTTTGTTCAAAATCCCGTTACTGGTTCACGAGTTGGCGCAGCAACATAATTTTTACTTAACATGACCTGTGACCTTTGACGTCTTGATCCTGAAATTAAACAGTTAATCTTTACATCATTATACATACCTGTGCCAAGTTTGAATTAGATAGCTTCAGTCATTCTCAAGTTATAGACCTATCCCAGACTTTAACCTTTGACCTCTTGACGCCAAAATCAAATAATTTCATCTTTGCATCATAATACATTGTTGCATAAACTTTGGGCAGAATGACATCACTGGTTCACAAGTTATTGCGGTAACAGGATTTTTACCAAACATGACCTCTGACCTTTCACCCCGTGACCCCAAAATCTAATCAGTTAATCTTTACATCATTATACATACCTGCACCAAGTTTGACTAAGATCCCTTCAGCAGTTCTCAAGTTATCGCAGTAATGAAAGCCTATCACGGACGGACGGACGGACAACCTGAAACCATAATGCCTCCCGCGACTTCGATAACGGAGGCACAAAAAGTAAATCTAATGTCTTGCTTACCACCACCTCCGGCAGCTCGTACTCTTCAAAATCAGGTCTGCAATAACGACCATCACTGGAAGTGCTCTCATCGTCTTCACCATGACGGAGAGAAGATCCTGGAAAGAAGAAGCAAAATGGACATGAAACAGATATTGTGACAGAAAAAGATCAATGGACAGAATATCACGAAGTTCAGGTGTGTGTGCATTGTGGAAATAAGACATCAATTTCATAAATTAGTCTTCGTCTTCTTCTTTGCCAGCCAGGTGTTCACATACCATATCCCCTAGTAAGAGATCAAGGGCTCAGAACATGCAGAATTGGCCCAAGTCCTTGAGCAACTGTTTGGCTAGGCCTGACATCATCGTCGTGGATAAAGGCAGGAATTTGGAATTTGTCCAGAGTGCCAGTGATAGCTCCACTACTCTTGGTGAAGGTCACCATGTGATCTTTAACGCTCACCACCTCATGCCGGCACACGGGATACCCAGTTTAAGCACCATCTCACGTCATCCATCCTCATGACCATGATCTATATGAACCGCATTAACCCTTCCCAACCCAAACCAATCACTTGCTTCCTTTCAGCGTTTCCTCCACCTCAATGATCACGTCGTTTTACATTTTCATTGAAATTGATTTGCACTCTCACCATCATCTGGTACCGTCTACGATTCAGAGGTTGCTTCTTCAGGAACACCATTCAAATGTCTATCCAGCAGCTCGATCTTTAACTTCCTCATCTATTCCATCATCTTGTCTGTCCATTTTAATCCTTGCCTTCCTCCTCTTCCATCAACATTTCCAATCAGTATTGTTTTGTATTGGTTGAGGTGATTCTCAGCGTGGCCAAATATTACACATTGGGTCCCTCTGAACGATAGTTACACCTGTGACCGAGTGAAGCTGCTAAAACACTGCCATGGCATGACTGGAGAATCAAAACAAAAAGTTTGGAGCATTCACGGGAAAGATTGCTGTGATGAGAGGAAGTTGTTTGCGTCACTGTCGTGAGGAACAAGCAGCCACCACCGGCAAATTGGAAAATAAAGAAAACAACAACAAAACATTTTCAGGTCTCTCTTCTTGGACTTGTAAATAAGTGTATATTTTGTGAAAAGATAAATTCTCAAAACTCACCAGGAAGCAGCTCTTCATCAACAGAACCATTCGACACTTTATGCTCCGCATTCCTGCAGAAAACAGATTTTGTAAAGCTGTCGTTAAATAAATGTCACAAATAAGAAACAATAGCAGAATAAAAATGCCGTCAGGCAGGAGAAAATCAGCTGCATCGGTTCTTTGTGTTTTCTACATTCAGACAGAAACACCACCACTACACTGTGCTACCCTACCAAGTATCTTCATACCTGATATCTCTACTAACCTTCACTCTTTGATTCCTCTTTTCTCTTGCCTCTGGAACAAACTCCCCCACTCCCTTCAATCCCACTCCTCCCTCCAGGTCTTCAAAACAGCTGTTCACCACCATCTCTTATCTTCCCCCATCCAAAACCTTGATCTTTTCTGCCCCCGCTAATTCACCCCAGATCTACTTTTTTTGAAATTCCAACTTCTTTCCTAGAAGTCCTTGCAGTGTCCATATGGTTAATACCTCTCCCACAGCACTCTCCCTCCCACAGATCTCTCAATGTCCCTGCTCTCAAATGTTGTGTTTGTGTCCTTCCCCCTCTCTCCCCATCTTGTCTGCCGCTCCCCTTATTATATGTTTTATGTGTCAGTTTGACTTTTTGTGTGATTGTTAGCTCTTTCACGAGCCTCGATCTTGAATAAAAAATAATAATAAAAAAAGGAATTTAAGACAATATTTATCTGCTGGGTTTAGAGTAAAGAAAGTTAATAGAATTTTAGAATGTAAATAAAGTCATTGTTAAAAGACCTATATTGATGTTAATACAAAAAGGAGAACGGAAGCAAAAACATATTTTCAGAAGACTTTTACATATTAATCAATAATGCTGTATTTGGAAAAACTATGGAAAATGTTAGGAATGGACAAAACATAAGACTTGTTACATACCGGAAACAGGCATCTAAATTAATTAATAAACCAAGTTTTCAAAGGTTGGAGGTGTTTTCAGAGAACTTATTGTGCTTTTCATTTGAATAAAGAGAGCATTGAAATGGATAAACCTATTTATATGGGAACATCAATTATTGACTTGTCAAAGTTGTTAATGTATCACTACTTTTACAACAACTTAAAGAGGAGATATGTGGATGATATTAATCTACTTTTATGGATACAGAGTTTTATTTTGAAAATCAATACGGAAGATATTTATGAGGATATGTCTCAGGATGTTGATATTATGATACAAGCAATTATAAATCAGATAACAAACTATTCTCGACAAAGAATAAAAAGGTTATTGGAAAGTTTAAAGATGAATTGGGTGGAAAGATAATGAGTGAATTTGTAGGATTGAGAGCAAAGGCTTATGCTTATAAATATATTGATAATAATATTGACAAGTCAGGAGACGACGATGGTTCACGAGCGAGCGGTATTCAATGACAAAGGACGGACTATAAGCGAAACAGGCCCGGACTGGGGGGGTCGGGGGCCCACGTGGCAGGTGTCGGCCCCTGGATTGCGGTGTACATGCCTATTTACAAAGGGCCGCAATGCGCTGCATGCGCAGGCCTTTAAGAGCCAGCTGTACGTAATTGTGTCGGGTTTTGGCCTGGAAATGTCAAAACGAAGGTTCCTGACCTTGAAATGATAGAATATAATGTATAATCAGTTATGACGTTAGTTAGCTACACAATACCAAAAATTGGGTTCGATTCTGACAACTTTGAAAATTTGACCTTTGTGACCTTCAAAGGTCAAAGGTCGAAGATTCTGAAATTTGTTGGAAAACTTGTATTTCATGATGTATGTGATAATATAAAAACATGTATGACATTTCACCCTATCAGGAAGCGAAGAATGTAATAAAACCATCAAAAATCGACTTTTCTAAATTTTGTGACCTTGTGACCTTGACCTTGGGGCGAAAATGAAAAATCGAGCTCCGTGGGGCTAGACACGTGACATTGGCCTAACCAAATATCGAAACCCCTGTCAGATTCCACCAACTCCCTCGGAGAAGATGTAGCTTGAAATCGGTTACCCCCGAAAAAGACATCTTTTTCGGGCATGGCTCCGCCCACAATGGCGCAATACGCCCACTCTCGGCATGACACAACTAGATCATGATATCGACCTCCCACCCAAATTTCATCAAGATCGGATGATATCATCGGGTAGTTATGCTGCGGACAGACAGACACACAGACACACACCCATGACGAATATAGTGGTCACTCTGTTTGACAACTCGTGAACCAAAAATAGTGATAAAAAGTTAAAGGGGGAAAAGAAAAATGTAATCAAAGAAACAATAAACTTTGAACATTATTACAAATGTTTAACCTTTGAGAAAGAAGAGTACAGAAAAATGAATACAATAAGAAGTTATAAACATCAATTATTTTCAGAGGAGGTAAATAAGAAGGTATTGGGGGCTTTTGATGAGAGGTTTATTTTAGACAATGGAATTGACAGCCTCCCTAATGGTTATAAGTGTTAAGATAAGTATAAGTGTTAAGATAAGTATAAGTGTTGAGATAAACATGAGTTAAGATATTTAAAAGATAAGTATGAGTGTTAAGATATAAATATGAATTAGTTTAAAAAGGAAATGGGGGTGGGGGGGGGGTTAACGGGCTCCCCCCACCTTTTGTAGTGGCATACAAATGGTATAACCAGCAATAACCAAACCACAGAATGGAGAAAATCACATCCTTGGTATAAAAATGGAAAACGTACAACTCAGGGGGTTCTCAGACAAGAGCAACAAGAGAGGTTTATCATTTCATCTCTGCCTAACAAAGATACTTAAACCAAGAACCAAGTTCAAACATACTGTCACGTCCGTGGCCAGCCTTGGACCAGAGCAGTCTTGACCTTGGCCTTGGACCAGAGCAGTCTTGACCTTGGCCTTGGACCAGAGCAGTCTTGACCTTGGCCTTGGACCAGAGCAGTCTTGACCTTGGCCTTGGACCAGAGCAGTCTTGACCTTGGCCTTGGACCGGACCAGAGCAGTCTTGACCTTGGCCTTGGACCGGACCAAACCAGCCGACCAGTTAACTCCGAGGTGTATTTCGAAACTTGGCGGGATTATCGTTGGCGCGCGCGGGAAACGTTAAAGGCCTAATCTAGTCAGACGGTCTCCACGGGATTTTATTCCTCGACCCACAAAGGAGGAAACGAATACGACACAAAAGTGAAATGCAACAATAATGAATTTATTAAAATAAACAGGAAACGTTTATAAACGTTTTAGCTCTTTCAAGAGCCTCCATATTGTATAAAAATAAAAATATAAAAAAAGGCAAAATTAATGTTGAGGTTAAAAATAACCTATTATTCCTAATTTGAGATGTCTGCACTATTAAGATACACGAAACAGACAACGGGATGATTGAAGAAAATAAAAATAAAATGCACCCTTCGACGTGGCACTGAGCTCCGGTGTCGACGAGTACTTCGTTGGGATCGGTCGCTGAGACGACCACACGTCAAAACGCCCGAACAATGGCGCTGGTCGATGGCGCAGCGCACCGAGCAGTGCAGCAGGCGGCCAACGTTCCCCCGCTCCATCAACTTGGCAAAGGCTCCACAAAGCCACGAATGCTCTCTTTTTAGCGCACACGAGGAGAGCGACCGTCGACCACAAAGCGAGCATCAGAGAACTAGAAACTGCTTCTTCTTCCTCCTCCTCCACGATCCACGACCAACGCGACCGCAGCACCAGTTCGAGAGACAGCGACAGGAACAGGAAGGGACGCATACGCATCCTCCTTTTCCCCTTGCTGACGTCACTCCCTGACCAATCCTGACATCCCATTACATCATCCCATGGCTCCTCAACCAGTCACGAATCTCGGGGCGTGGTTTCTCCGTCTCGAGTCAGAGAGGTGGGTGGAGTCCAGCCATCCTTCGGGAATCGGGAATGTTTGGCTGGGTGGGGTTCCCTTGCCGATCGGAATGTCCGGTATACTGTCGGCTATTATGGTTGTTGTAATGGCGGCCCTTTTTGATGAAATAAAAACGAAGGGAACGACAACGGCACTCAGAAGAGAGCAAACCTCCGCCTGGTTGGCCATATCACTCAATGGTGATGAATCACTTAAACATAATACGAGCCGGATCGGGATCTTCACCAAAATTGAATTGATTCTTCCTGATCGCACACACAACCTGTCCAACAAGTTTCGTCCAAATCCATCCATAACTTTTTGAGATATCCTGCTATATATTCTTTTTGGCCCGATCTCCCAATGCAGTGGTGAAGAATCACTTTAAAAATTCGAGTAGCCGGATCCGAATCCTGATCTTAACCAAAATCTAACATTTCGTCCTTGTCACATACAGTACATTCAGAAAGTATTCAGACCCCTTCACTTTTTTCACATTTTGTTATGTTGCAGCCTTATGCTGAAATCGTTTAAATTCATTTTTTCCCTCATCAATCTGCACTCAATACCCCATAATGACAAAGAGATAACAGGATTTTAGAAAGTTTTGCAAATTTATTAAAAAGAAAAAACTGAAATATCACATTTACATAAGTATTCAGACCCTTTGCTTTGACACTTGAAATTTAGCTCAGGTGCCTCCCATTTCTCTTGATCATCTTTGAGATGTTTCTTCACCTCGATTGGAGTCCACCTGTGGTAAATTTAATTGATTGGACATGATTTGGAAAGGCACACACCTGTCTATATAAGGTCTCACAGCTGACAATGCATGTCAGAGCAAAAACCAAGCCATGAGGTGGAAGGAACTGCCTGCAGAGCTCAGAGACAGGATTGTGTCGAGGCACAGATCTGAGGAAACCTACAAAAAAAAATTCTGCTGCATTGAAGGTTCCCAAGAGCACAGTGGCCTCCACAATTCTTAAATAGAAGAAGTTTGGAACAACCAGGACTCTTTCTAGAGCTGGCCGTCCGGCCAAACTGAGCAATCGGGGGAGAAGGGCCTTGGTAAGGGAGGTGACCAAGAACCCGATGGTCACTCTGGCTGAGCTCCAGAGATCCTGTGTAGAGATGGGAGAAACTTCCAGAAGGACAACCATCACTTCAACACTCCACCGATCTGGGCTTAATGGCAGAGTGGCCAGAGGGAAGCCTCTCCTCAGTGAAAGACACATGAAAGCCCACTTGGAGTTTGCAAAAGAGCACCTAAAGGACTCTCAGACTGCGAGAAACATGATTCTGTGGTCTGATGAAATCAAGATTGAACTGTTTGGCTTCCGCCTAGCCACTCTGCCATAAAGCCCAGATCGGTGGAGTGTTGCAGTGATGGTTGTCCTTCTGGAAGTTTCTCCCATCTCCACACAGGATCTCTGGAGCTCAGCAAGAGTGACCTTCGGGTTCTTGATCACCTCTGTTACCAAGGCCCTTCTCCCCCGACTGCTCAGTTTGGCCGGGCGGCCAGCTCTAGAAAGAGTCCTGGTTGTTCCAAACTTCTTCCAATTAAGAATTATGGAGGCCGCTGTGCTCCTGGGAACGTTCAATGCAGCAGAAATTTTTTTTGTAGGCTTCCGCAGATCTGTGCCTCGACACAATCCTGTCTCTGAGCTCTGCAGGCAGTTACTTCGACCTCATGGCTTGGTTTTTGCTCTGATATGCATTGTCAGCTGTGAGACCTTATATAGACAGGTGTGTGCCTTTCCAAATCATGTCCAATCAATTAAATTTACCACAGGTGGACTCCAATCAAGGTGTAGAAACATCTCAAAGATGATCAAGAGAAATGGGAGGCACCTGAGCTAAATTTCAAGTGTCAGCAAAGGGTATGAATACTTATGTCAATGTGATATTTCAGTTTTTTCTTTTTAATAAATTTGCAAAACTTTATAAAATCCTGTTTTCTATTTGTCATTATGGGGTATCGAGTGTAGATTGATGAGGGTAAAAATGAATTTTAACAATTTCAGCATAAGGCTGCAACATAACAAAATGTGAAAAACGTGAAGGGGTCTGAATACTTTCTGGTTGCACTGTATGCTACATCTCTGCTAAATTTCGTCTGAATCCGTCCACAACTTTTTGAGATATTTTGTTCACAGATAAACGGAAAGACAAACAGACAGGGGTAAAAACATAACCTCCATCCACCTTTGGCAGCGGAGGTAAAAATCGCAGGATGCAATACATACTGGGAATTATTAATGTTGTGCCCTTTCTGACGAACATAAAACACCACCGTCTGTGTGGTGACACGTAAACACTCTTAACCTGAACATTTACCCTGCTTATGTACATTGAAGTTCTGCATCTTCGCGTCACAAGGTCCATGTTAATTAATACATTCCTACCTTTCCGATGAGATTCATCCTTAACCCCACAAACATAACAATATTAATTGTCAATATACTCGATGGTGATGAGTTCAAAAAGAAAATTCAGTTATTCCCTAAAATAGAACAAACAAACATTTGTTGGCTCTCTGTGTGAGTTTAAAGGAAATATGGGGGTCCATTGAGAAGTTAACCTTTGTTGATGGCTTCGATGGGGAAGGGAGAAATAGACAAATTATTTGAGGGATATGGGGTTTTGGCCAAATAGTTTTTCAATTCGAAATTTAGACAGTGTGATACGGGAAAAAATTAAATTTGGGTGTAAGGGGTGAGCGGCAGGGTGGGGAGGGGAAAGGAGAGGGGGCGCTTGTCGTAGGAAAATGTTGGTTTTGAGATAAGCGCCAAAATGGTAAAATGAGTGCAGCGAGTGAGCTATTTTGGTGATTGTCCCAAAACCAACATTTTCCTACTACTCACACCACCTCAACACCCAACACCTTCTCAAAGATAAGTACATGAACTGATTAATTCAATTCATGTGGCGTTAATTGAGAGAAAGCATTATGGGAGAAATGGCTTCCTCAAAGTTCCTTGTATTGGTTGACAGTATTGGTGGTATCTTTCGAATATAATATTGTACAAAGCACTTGGTGCGTCCTTTGTTATGGTTCAAATATTTGCAAACGAAGATTAATATTTTGATACATCTAGTTTAAGTGGTATTCAGTGTGTCACGTGTATCAATAAAAAGCTGAATGCCTCAACTCTGTGTTTACCTCAAAATATTGTCCCAAACCCATCTCTCTCTGTACCCACCTTACCCAGTCGTTCTCTCCTGACAAGGTGGAAAAGTTTCTGTCAAACCGAGACTCTGATTCTGCAACTGGACGAGACGGCATCAGCCTGCGGGACTTAAAATCCTGATCTGCCACTCTTTCACACCCTCTCTCTGTTCTCTTCACCCTCTCTTTTGCTCAAGGTCATTTGCCAGCATCAGCTTGGAAATCAGCCAACATCACCGCTTCACTTTTTTTTTTTTTTTGTATACAAGATCGAGGCTCGTGAAAGAGCTAACATTAATCACACAAAGAGTCAAACCGACACACAAAACACAAAAAACAAGGGGAGCGGCAGACAAGGTGAGGAGAGAGGGGGAAGGACACATACAAAACATTTGAGAGCAGGGACATCGGGAGGACTTGGGGGGAGGTGGGAGAGGTATAAAACATATGAACACTGCAAGGAATCTGGGGCGAATTAGCGGGAGTAGAAAAGATCAAGGTTTTGGATGGGGGAAGATAAGAGATGGTGGTGAACAGCTGTTTTAAAGACCTGGAGGGAGGAGTGGGATTGAAGGGAGTGGGGGAGTTTGTTCCAGAGGCGGGAGGAAAGGGGAATGAAAGAGTGAAGGTGAGCAGCGAGCCTCTATTTTGGCAGTTTAACCATAAGAGTGTTGCAGGCAGATCTTGTGCGACCTGAAGGAATATTGGGGGGACAGAGCACAGAGAGAGCTGGGGGAGCAAGGCCGGAGAGGAGTCGGTAGAAGACAGAAAGACCACCAACCTGCCTGCGGTGAGTGAGCGAAAGGCCCTCGGAGTTAACTTCATTGCAGGAGATTCCAATGATTCTGAAAGCTTTGGCCTCAACAGCATGAAGCCGAGCTGGGTGTGAGACAGGAGCACCAGCCCAGAGGGAAGAACAGTATTCCATTGAGCTGCGGATGAAAGCCTTGTATGTGGTGAGGAGCTCAGGTGTGCCAAGGAAGGACTTCGCACGACGGAGGATGCCCAGTCGGCGAATGGCTTTGGAGGCCAGCTTGGAAATGTGGTTTTCCCAAGAAAGATCATGGCAGATAATGAGACCCAAAAGCTTGAGCGACAGAACTTCTTGGACAGGATTGTTGAGAAAGTAGATGGGAGGGTTTTCCAGTCGGTCCTTTCGGAGAGACATTGTAAGAGTGTGAGATTTGTCAGGATTGAAAGACATGTTCCACTTTTTGACCAGTCTGTGATTTTGTCCAGGTCTGCAGACAGTGAGGAGGCTGCAGACTGCCGATCTGAGGGATGAGGAATGAGCGGCAGATAGTGGAGTCATCAGCAGAGAGATAGAGAGGATATTCCAGAGAGTCGGAGAGATCATTGATGAAGACCAGAAATAGCACAGGGGCCAAAACACTACCTTGGGGAACTCCAGCCAGAACAGGAAGGGGAGATGAGAGAAATCCATTCAGGGCCACACGTTGCCTACGACCAGAGAGGAAGTCAGCAAGCCATGAGTGGAGACTTCCATGGATACCATAGGAGGAGAGTTTGGTGAGCAGAGCTGGGCGCCAGACCGTATCGAAGGCACATGATATGTCAAGTGAGACAGCTCTGATTTCCTGTTTGGCATTGAGGACCTCCATCCATTGTTGAGACAGCAGAAGCAACATGTCCAGAGTAGAATGACCTGGTCTGAATCCAAATTGATGATCGGAGATCAAGCCATTGCAGAAGAGGAAGGATTTGATATCCGAAGTAATGATGGATTCCATGACTTTGCTGATAATTGGAAGCAGGCTGATCGGTCTGTAGTTGCAAGGATCTGTTTTTGCACCTTTTTGTGGAAAGCGGTAATGTTTGCTGATTTCCAAGATGCTGGCAGATGACCTTGAGCAAAAGAGAGGGTGAAAAGAACAGAGAGAGAGGGTGAGATAGAGTGGCAGAGCAGGATTTTAGGACCCGTGGGCTGATGCCGTCTGGTCCAGTTGCAGAATCAGAGTCGAGGTTTGATAAAAACTTCTCCACATTGTCAGGAGAGAAGGACACAGAGTCCAGGAGCAGTTGGGTTCGACTGGGAAAGGTGGGAACGGAGAGAGGCATTCGGCTTTGTCACGTGCGGAGTCAACTGTGTAGCCATTTGAGGTCTGGGAACAAACACCAGAAACGGATTTGACCAGACGCCACCAGGATTTGGAGGAAGGAGACAGGTTTGAGAGTTCAATCTTGAGAGTGGAGAGATAGTGCTTCCTGGCACTCCTGAGGTTAGACACACACTTGTTTCGAGCTTCGTGGAAGGAACTGACATTGCCTTCAGTTGGATTTGCCTTCCAAGAGGCAAAGGCAAGTTGTTTCAGGGCAACTGCCTCACCACAACTTCCAGTGTACCATGGACGGGAGGAAGGGTAAGACAACTGAAGACGAGATGTGATAAATCTGTGCATGAGAGAGAGCAGTTTGCTTTGGAAGAATTCCCAGGAAGAATTGATGTCAGAGGCAGTAGAGATGGGAGACCAGTCCAGATGATTGATGGCTGCTTGCAGACCGTGCCAGTCGGCCTGAGTGAAATGCCAGACTCATCGGTGCTGAGGGGGCTCTCTGAGAATGGCCAGAGAGATGTCCACTTTAACAAGCACATAATCAGAAGAACCGATTGGAGCAGAAGAAGAGCAGCAGACATTTGCAGGGAAGTTAGTCATAACCAAGTCCAGAAGAGAAGATACTCCATTGACTGAGATCCGGGTCGGGAAATTGACAGATTGTGTCAGTCCAAATGAGTCGCAGAAGTCCTTTGCTGAGGTGCCATGGCTGGTGAGAGATGAACCCACACCCAGCCAGCTGGCATGATGACAGTTTACGTCGCCACATATGAGAAAGAGAGAGTTTGGATGAGTTGATAGAAGTTGGTCCATGTTGTCCGACAGCGAAATGTAAATGGAGTCATCACTGTTTGGAGGACGGTACAGAACACATATGAACAAAAGGTGGGAGCAGAGAGGAAGCCATAGCCACAGGTACTCCTGGGGGTGGGGTCGAAAGAGGGCAGTGCAGGGAGAGTGAGGAAGATAATTTTTGATAAAGATAGCCACCCCACCACCAGGTCAAGGTAAGGCAGACATAAGAAAGGTGCGAAAACAGATCCTTGCAACTACAGACCAATCAGCCTGCACTCAATTATCAGCATAGTCATGGAATCCATCATTGCTTCGGATATCAAATCCTTCCTCTTCTCCAATGGCTTGATCTCTGATCATCAATTTGGATTCAGACCAGGTCACTCTACTCTAGACGTGCTGCTTCTGCTGTCTCAACAATGGATGGAGGTCCTCAATGCCAAACAGGAAATTAGAGCTGTCTCCCTTGACATATCACGTGCCTTCGATACGGTCTGGCACCCCGCTCTGCTTACCAAACTCTCCTCCTATGGTATCCATTGAAACCTCCACGCATGGCTTGCAAACTTCCTTTCTGGTCGCAGTCAACGTGTGGCCCTGAATGGAATTCTCTCATCTCCTCTTCCTGTTCAGGCTGGAGTTCCCAAAGGCAGTGTTCTGGTCCCTGTGCTGTTTTCTGGTCTTCATCAATGACCTCTCCGACTCTCTGGGAAATTATCTCTTTCTATTTGCTGATGACTCCACTCTCTGCCGCTCCATACCTCATCCCTCAGATCGGAAGTCTGCAGCCTCGTCAATCTCTGCAGACCTGGACAAAATCACAGACTGGTCAAACAAGTGGAACACGTCCTTCAATCCTGACAAATCTCACACTCTCACTATGTCTCTCCAAAAAGACCATCAGGACAACCCTCCCATCTACTTTCTGAACAATCCTCTCAAAGAAGTTCTGTCACTCAAGCTTTTGGGTCTCACTATCTGCCATGATCTTTCCTGGGAAAACCACATTTCCAAGCTGGCCTCCAAAGCCAGTTGCCAACAGGGAATCCTCCGTCGTGCAAAGTCCTTCCTTGGCACACCTGAGCTCCTCCCCACATAAAAGGCTTTCATCCGTAGATCAATGGAACACTGCTCTCCCCTCTGGGCTGGTGTTCCTGCCTCACACCTGGCTCGGCTTCACACTGTTGAAACCAAAGCTTTCAGAATCATTAGAATCTCCCACGATGAAGCCAACTCCGAGGGCCTTTCACTCGCTCACGACAGGCAAGTAGGTGGTCTTTCTGTCTTCTTCAGACTCCTCTCCGGCCTTGCTCCCCCAGATGTCTGTGCTCTGTCCCCACAAATATTCCTTCAGGTCGCACAAGATCTGTTAGCATCCCTCTCTGGTGAAACTGCCATAAATAAAGACTCTCTGCTCACCTTCACTCTTTCATTCCTCTTTTCTCCCACCTCTGCAACAAACTCCCTCACTCTCTTCAGTCCCATTCCTCCCTCCAGGTCTTTAAAACAGCTGTTCACCACCAGTGTACATTTGTTTCATACCTCTCCCACCCCCTCCCCTTCCCCTGCCCCCCCTCCCACAGATCTCCCGATGTCCCTGTTCTCTACTGTTGTACTTGTGTGCTTCCCTCTCTCTCCCCATCTTGTCTCCCACTCCTTTTATTTTATGTTTTATGTGTCCATTTATGTTTCTTTGTGATTAATGTTGGCTCTTACACGAGCCTCGATCTTGTATACAAAATGATAATAATAATAATAATAATAATAATAATTCACATCCCTCTCTTCAGATCAAGTATCTCCTGATGCTTCTCATTTGCACTTCTCGATAGACATTCATGTCACTTTTAACGTTCTCTTCTTCGTCAGATACCTCTCCCTTATTTTGGAGTCTTGCTGTGGGAACAGTTGTAGCAGTGGGAACAGGTGTAGGTCAAGATTTTCACGAATCGCTTGACCAATCAACCTCGACTTGGACAAAATCACAGACTGGGCAAACAAGTGGAACATGTCCTTCAATCCTGACAAATCTCACACTCTTACGATGTCTCTCCGAAAAGACCGACTGGACAACCCTCCCATCCACTTTCTGAATAATCCTCTCCAAGAAGTTCCGTCACTCAAGCTTTTGGGGCTCACTATCTGCCATGATCTTTCCTGGGAAAACCACATTTCAAATCTGGCCTCCAAAGCCAGTCGCCGCCTGGGCATCCTCAGTCGTGCGAAGTCCTTCCTTCGCACACCTGAGCTCCTCACCACATACAAGGCTTTCATCCGCAGCTCAATGGAATACTGCTCTCCCCTCTGGGCTGGTGCTCCTGCCTCACACCTAGCTCGTCTTCACGCTGTTGAAACCAAAGCGTTCAGAATCATTGGAATCTCCCGCGATGAAGCTAACTCCAAGGGCCTTTCACTCACTCACCGCAGGCAGGTTGGTGGTCTTTCCGTCTTCTACCGACTCCTCTCTGGCCTTGCCCCCCCCCCCAGCTCTCTCTGGGCTCTGTCCCCCAAATATTCCTGCAGGTCGCACAAGATCTGCCTGCAACCCTCTTATGGTTAAACTGCCAAAATCAAGACACTCTGCTCACCTTCACTCCTTCTTTCCTCTTTTCTCCCGCCTCTGGAACAAACTCCCTCACTCTCTTCAATCCCACTCCACCCTCCAGGTCTTTAAAACAGCTGTTCACCACCATCTCTTATCTTCCCCCATCCAAAACCTTGATCTTTTCTACCCCTGCTAATTTCACCCCAAATCCACTTTTTTTAAATACCAACTTCTGTCCTGGAAGTCCTTGGTGTCCTTGTGTTTTATGCTTCTCCCACCCCCCGCACCCCCCTTCCCACGCCTCCTCCCCCCAAGGCCTTCCCTCCCACACATCTCCCTGCTCTCAAATGTAATGTTTGTGTGCTTCCCCTTCTCTCCCCATCTTGTCTTCCGCTCCCTCTTTTTATATATCTTGTTTGTCTGGTTGATTTGTTTGTGAAATAAATGTTAGCTCTTTCACGAGCTTCGATTCAGTATACAAAAAATAAAAATAAAAAAAAATATCGTTTTGTTGACTGGCAGGAATTTATCATTTGTTCAGGGTACTGGCAATAATTTGTCAACTCTTTACAAGAGACA
This sequence comes from Myxine glutinosa, assembly GCF_964187855.1. Classification (NCBI taxonomy): domain Eukaryota; kingdom Metazoa; phylum Chordata; class Myxini; order Myxiniformes; family Myxinidae; genus Myxine; species Myxine glutinosa. The sequence goes on from NC_136262.1 coordinate 153,241,357, forward strand.
TGCCAGCTCAGTTTAAACAACTCAGTGGAATCCTTCAGCCCTGAAACTTCCAAACAATGGTACAGAAAATATTTCAAGAGCAAAATGTGATGGAGATACGACAGGGAGAGCTTGAATTTCCTGAAAGGAATACCATTTCCATTGCGCGCAAGTTTCATGTCGGGACATTCCAAAGGGATATTTTCTCATACTTACACGTCATGTGCAATGTCACCACCGCACTTGTTCTTTTTATGTGTTGTAAACTTTTGCCTAGGTTGAAAAAGATTGAAATGTTAGCTTCTTGTACATTTGTTGTGGTGGATATAGTCAAAAAGAAGTTAAAAAAGTCAAGAGGAGGAAAACAAAATTATTTACTTCAGACGCTTCCAACAGCTCATTTTCTTCGTCTTCGATGACGAAGACGTGTTAATCTTTGGTTCCCTGCAAAAGAACAGATCTCTTCATCCAAAACCGAGTTCAAATGTGCTAAACCGGTGAATAATCAATAAATGAATGAATTCAAATAAATAAATATGTAATAATGGTAATAAATAATAATAAATGGTAATAATGCTCCTAATCTATATACAGACTTGGCATTTAATATGGAATATATATATATTTTTTCTTAACTTGAGTTTACTTTCTGAACTCAGTATATCAATCTGGTGAGTTTATTTTACCCTTCGGTGATGTCTTTGCTGAAAGAACCATGTCACCGATTGTCTTTCGCAGCAAGAAGTCAATAACAAGATTATATCACAGGTGGCGTGACAAAATGTAAGGACAGGTACATTTGACGATTGGCTTCACAATCGGGTATATATGGGTTATTGCGTTCTGTATTAGTGGAAAACAACTACTGCACGTCTACAAAAGTTATTGCCGCTTCCTCTGGAGATGGTCCGTCAACTTGACAATGCTGTTTGTCATGGAGTGGTGGCTTTACGAAATTCTGGCATGAAACAGCGTGCTATTGCTCGGCAGTATGGCATCACTCAAGGTCAGGTGTCAAAGATCCTGAAACGAAATGCTCAGAGGGATGTCCCTACTCCAATACCGAGGCCAGGACGTCCACGCAGAACCACAAAGAGATGATCGCCAGCTGCACCGGTTAGTCTGCAATGGCCGTGGCCAAGTCAGCTAATCGGCTTCGGGCTGAGTGGCAGCAACTGACAAATGTGCCTGTATCCAGAAGGCTAGTCAACCAACGACTGGTTCAAGCAGGCTATCGTGCCAGGCGTCCCCTGAGAAAGCCACACCTGACCAGACAACACAGCCAGCACCGATTGCAGTGGGCCAGAGAGCACCGTCAATGGCAGCCAGGAAACTGGAATTCACGTGACCTTCAGTGACGAGTCTAGATTTCTGGTCTTTCGTCAAGATGGCCGTGTCCGAGTGCGGAGACAAGTGCATGAAGCCCACAACGAAGATTGTATAGTGCCAAGAGTCCAAGCTGGAGGTGGTGGGGTGACCATTTGGGCTGCTTTTCATGCAGGGGGCAAAACTGACCTGGTTGTTCTGAATGGAAACCTGAACCAGTTCAAGTACAGGGTCATTCTGGAAGAAACATTGCTTCCATTTGCTCGTGCAGCCTTTCGAGGAGACTTTGTCTTCCAAGATGACAATGCACGGCCTCATCGTGCTCGCATGATCCAACACTTTCTTGCTGACCGTGGTGTAGAGCATATGGAGTGGCCTGCCATGTCCCCAGATATGAATCCGATAGAGAACTTGTGGGCAGAATTAACGCGTCAAATCGACAACTTGGACCAGCAGCCTACCTCTGTGCGTGAATTGCAGCAGACTATTGTCACTGCATGGCAAGCGATTCCTGTCCAAACCTTGGCAAATCTCGTGAACAGCATGCCTCGACGTGTACGTGCTCTCCTGAATGCTCGTGGGGGTTACACGAAGTACTGAACTGTAATTTTACTGTCCGTAATCCCAGTCATAATTTCGCTTTTGTTTTTGTTGAATTTTTTTTTGGCTAATGTGCAAAATAAAGAGATACTTCTGGAAAACGTACAGAAGTTTAACACAGTACAGTACTGTCCGTGAATTGAGTTCGATATCAGTTTACATCACTTTCAAGGATCAATTTATTTGTTTCGAAATGTCAAATGTGGTTTTTGTTTCTTTTAAAGGTCACATTAACAAAATCTAGAATAATTTCAACATAATTCCAATGAACTTTTGGTTCTAAGTCATCTTGAAAAGTATGTTCACCCCCACAAAAAAAATATTCCATATTAAATGCCAAGTCTGTATATAAACGTGAGTTGTCTGTGTGTGTGTGTGTGTGTGTCCGCGTATTATTCAGAGATGGCTGAACGCATTTTCATCAAACTTTCATCAGTGAGTGCCTGGGAGTGTTTTAGGCAAAAAAAAAATTGAAAAAATAAAGTTCGTTTTTTTGGAGTTAACAAAAATAAAATAATTTTTTTTTAAAAACATCGCTCGATAGTGCTGAAGCCTTTTAAAATGAATGAGAGTTATATACAAGTACACATTCGCATCAATAAATACAAAACAATTACCAGACATTTGAATACAAATAAATCAAACAATTCCGGAAGTGTACGAATGAGTATTAGTACGTAATTAGTATTAGTAATTCATTAGTACGGCTTCTTCTTCTTCCTGATCGGCATCACACTCAACTAAGAAACGTGAGCCACTCCCCTTCCCCCAATCCTCTTCCTCCACCCCTTCCCTTCCTCTCCTCCCCTCCCCTTTAAGATATAAATACTCTGTAAAAGAGCTTCCAATTCTGACTGCTCCCCTTCCTTCCCCCCTCCTTCCCCTTCCCCTCCCCCACTCCTCCCCCGCCCAGCAACGCCGGGTACTTCTGCTGGTATGTAATAATGGTGAATAATGGTAATAAATGTGTGAATCTGTATCACATACATTCTTCATTTCAACAACTGACATAATAATGTCCCCTCCAGAAACATCATGTAAAATAAAACAATTTGGGCAACGGTGTATAAAAGAGAACAAAAAAACCCCACAATTTTGGCAAGATGGGCGGACAGACGAGAGAATGTGCAATCAATGCGTTTCAGATTTGGAAAAGACCTCGCAGAGTAACATCCAACACATAAGATGAGCCTGGAGTTCAGATATTTCCAAAGTGATTGCTTCTTCAGGTTACCGTCCTCGTACCAGGGGAAAGGGAGATGCGTTGTGATTGTGGTTTGAGCCTTTCCCATTGTTCTCTTCCTCATGCCCAAACCTTCATTTTCCTTAAATCCTCTTTCCCAAACCTTCATTTTCCTTCAGTATTTTTCCCAAACCTTCATTTTTCCTCTTTTTATTCGAACCTCATTTCCAAACTCGTATTTACCGACACCTGTACTTGAACTGACCGCCATTTTCAAGCACCCATTCTCAAACCGTTATTTCCCGACACCCGGATTTGAAACCCCCTTCTCAAACACACCTTCTCAAATCACATCACCTCACCATTCTTTCCACCTCCTCACGTCTGGGTAACGCAAAAGCTCCTCACATTCTGGTAACTGTTTTTCGCTCCTCATTTCCTGGTAACGCAAAAGGCGCCACACACGGTGCTTCCCAAACTGCCGAGCAGAACAGGCAATGACCTCATCCCGGTAAGACTGACATCTTGCATGGCTTTCGCACACGCACCGCACAACCTTACATTTTTCAGCGCATACACCTCAGGGCTCACCTGTTGTGGAGCAACATTGAACGACACAAGACCTCCAATAATTGTCAGCGCTAAACACCCACGATACACTCCACGACAGCACACCTCTCGCTTGCACCACTCGTCTTCCTGCATTGACACCTCGTTGAGCCCGACGGCGCCAAGCCTATTTACATGAGGGTGAGGAATGGGTCGCCAACACGCCCCCGACCTCTTACTTTATGTCCCCTTTTCTGTCTAATTTCCCAGGATGAACGTGGAACCTATCTGTATTTTGTTTAAAGCCAGTTGTACAAGGGGTTTCGTTGAATGCTCGGGATAGGACTGTTTGTCATGTGACACTGCATTCTCTTGTAAATACGTGCCTGTTTCATGCGAGATTTGTTGTTTTCAAACCTGCTTGATTGTCTCTTTCCTTCATTGGTTAGACGTAGCAAACAATAAATAGAAGGGAGGTTGTACCCCACTGATTCACCACGCAAGTCTAGCCGGAATCCCGCCTACGGTTTTGCTCGGCCTTATGTAATAAAAAGATAAAGGTGGGAGCCGAGAGCATAGTCCGATCTGATGTAACTAGTTCGTCACCGGGAAAGTAAAGTGAAAGTTGGCCGCAGGGACTCTGCCAGATTTTAATCACCTTAGACGGCGTCCGTGGTTGTTTCGCAACCCGTCGGGTCGCGGATTTATCCACGACTCATTGGCTTCAGGATCCAACGTCAGGAAGCAGGTCCGAGAGAGGCCACTAGTTACCAGGTGATGTACCCATAACATATGCTTGTTCATCGCCAGGTGATATTTCTGCAGCTCCTCCACCACCTTCTCATATCCATAAACTCCAACACCACCTCAACACCATCTCAGTGATAAGTACATGAACTGATCAATTTAATTAATACGGTGTTCATCGAGAGCAGGCATTACGGGAGAAATGGCCTCCTCAAAGTCCCTTGTATTGGTTGACAGTATTGCTGGTATTATTCTGATATAATATTGCGCAAAGCAGTTGTTGCGTTCTTCGTTGTTAATGAAATATTTGCAATCGAATATTAATATTTTGATACGTCTGGTTTAAGTGGTATTCCGTGTGTCACATCCGTCTCCTCAGATCAGGTACCTCATGACGCTTCTCATTTGCACTTCTCGATAGACATTCGTATCCCCACCTTACACTTTCTCTTCTTCATCAGATACCTCTCCCTTATTTTGGAGTCTGGCTGTGGGAACAGTTGTGGCAGTGGGAACAGGTGTAGCACAAGGTTTTCACGAATCGGTTGACCAATCGTTTTGTTGACTGGCAGGAATTCATCATTTGTTCAGGGTACCGGCAATAATTTGTGAACTCTTTACAAGAGACATGCCAACCCGGTTAAACTACAACTGCACTCAGTAGAGAGCATCCCTCCGCCAGTTACGTTTTGTATCCCACCGATGGGCCGGATCTGGATTCGGACCTGAACCAAAATCTAATCGCCTTTTTTGTCACCCAACGAACTCATCCCCCATGTTTCGTCATCACTCGTCTATAACTTTTTTTAAACATCATGTTTTATATCGCTTTTCACCCGATCTCTCAATGGTGAAGAATCACTTGATAATCAAATAATTGTCAAATCCAAATCCACATTCAGATCTTCACCAAAATCAAATCGATTCGTCCTCGTCACACACACAACCGGTCCATCAGGTTTCGTCCAAATCCGTCCATAACATTTTGAGATATCGTGCGATGTATCGGTTTTCGCTCCATCACTCAATGGTGAAGAATCACATCAAAAATTATACGATGTGGATTCGAATCTTCACCCAAATTGAATCGATTCTTCCTCGTCACAAACACAAACTGTCCACAAAGTTTATTCCAAATCCGTCCATAACTTAACATAACAAAAAAATTCTAGTAGCCGGATCCGAATCCGGATCTTCAGCAAAATCTCATCATTTTGTCCTTGTCACATACGCTACATCTCTGCCAAATTTCGTCCGAATCTGTCCACAACCTTTTGAGATATCTTGTTCACAAACAAACGGACAGACAGACAGGGGTGAAAACATAACCTCCATCCACCTTTGGTGGTGGAGGTAAGAACTCAGTGGAATCCCTCAGCCCTGAAACTTCCAAACAATGGCACAGAAAATATTTCAAGAGCAAAATGTGATGGAGATACGACAGGGAGAGCTTGAATTTCCTTAAAGGAATACCATTTCCATTGCGAGCATGGGTCATGTCAGGGCATTCCAAAGGGATATTTTCTCATACTTACACGTCATGTGCAATGTCACCAACACACCTGGTCTTCTTTTGTGTGGTAAACTTTTGCCTAGGTTGAAAAACATTCAAATATTAGCTTCTTCGACATTTCTTGTGGTAGATGAAGTCAAAAACAAGTTTAAAAAGTCGAGAGGAGGAAAACAAAATTATTTACTTCAGACGTTTCCATAAATTGGTGTTCTTCGGGGAACTTGACGGCGAAGGATGGTTCATGCCGTCATCGTCCGAACAAGTCAACTTGTTCATATTTAGTTCCCTGAAAAACAACAGAACCCTTGAATCGACAAATGAGTGCAAATGTGCTGAACCGGATATATATACATATACATATACATATACATATACACATTCTCCATTTAAACAACTGACACGACAATGCCCCTGCTGCAACTCGATATGAAAAGATAAAATTCACTTAATGCTGTGAAACCCGTGTGCGATACCTTCGTTGCGATCTCTTGTTGAAAAGAGGCATCGTGGGAAATAAAAAAACGTATGGGGGAGGGGGGGCAGAGAGAATATCTATGAAACAATTCGCAAGATGCCGAACACACGTCCCACACCACGAGATATCTGCATCAAGATGATTTTAATGTTGTTGTTCCATGGTTACCACGTGATACATTTGTGACGTCAGCCTTCCTAGCCGTTAAATATTGAGGCGCTTAAACACGATCCGATTGGTAGATTTTAAATCTTCATCATCGTTATTTATTACGTTTTTAAAATAAATCAATCGTTATATATTTATTTTGGGGAAGTTGCGTTCAGGGTCGCTTGGGGCACTTGAAGGGTGTTGAGACTATTTGGATGTTAAACATGATCATCAGGATGATGATCGTAATGTCGATTTTAAAATCCTTTCTTGAATTAATACATGATAATTCCTTTAATAGAAGGTGTTATTTCCATTTAACCTCATCAAGTTCAACCTTCCCGTCCGAACACCCCTCCCCCGACTATTCTTGCGATCCGCCATGTTGGATCCATCTTACCAGCGACATCGTGAGGATAATTGATTACCAGGGACAGCAAACTAAACGAAACCACGTGGATTGTATCATCGTTTCTACTTTTGTTGAAACTAGCAGGGACCCGAAGAACAGGGTTCCACAGAAAACCCTCCCTTTGTTTGGGCAGTGTATAGGCAACAAAGTGCTGTCTCGCATGCTCCCAGAAGTTTATGTTTACTGCCAACAATTCAGTGTCAATTTTCGTCATCCGCACACTTATTGCCAAAAATAATGTTATGAAATTGTTTTATGTTCCCAGAGATCAGACGTTGAAAGGAAAATAAATGATAAATTGCAAAATGAAAGTGTCAATGATGGTGAAAGAAAGCCCCAATCAGGAAAGTCGAACGTCCCTCAGTGGAGAGCATACCTCAGCCAGATGAACAGTTTAGGTTTTATATCCCAGAGTAGACCAGAAAATCACAAAACAGAATCACATTTAATCAAAATCATCCGTCCACAACTTTTTGTGATATCCTGCTATTTATCGTTTTTGGCCCTGTCACACAATGGTGAAGAATCACTATTAAAATTGTAGTAGCCGGATCCGGATCTTCACCAAAATAGAATCGATTCATCCTCATCACAGACACAACCTGTCCAATAAGTTTCGTCCAAATCCATCCATATTTTTATTGTGATATCTTGCGATGTATCGTTTGGGCCCGATCTCCCAATGGTGAAGAATCATCTAAAAACATTCTACTAGCCGGATCCGGATCCGGATCTTCACCAAAATCGAATCATTTCGTCCTTGTCACTTACGCTGCATCTCTACCAAATTTCGGCCGAATCACAACTTTTTGAGATATTTTGTTCGCAAACTGTCAGACAAACAGACAAACAGACAGGGGAGAAGACAAAACCTCCATCCATCCACCTTTGGTGGCGGGAGGTAACAAACGTGTTGTTCAATATATCTCACTAAAACTAACGTTGCTAATTAACGTAGTCGGCGAATCGTCAGGATAATTGAAATGCGAGGAGGGTGTGGGATCGTGCGAGGAGGGTGTGGGATCGTGCGAGGAGGGTGTGGGATCATGCGAGGAGGGTGTGGGATCGTGCGAGGAGGGTGTGGGATCGTGCGAGGAGGGTGTGGGAATGTGCGAGAGGGGTTGTGGGATCGTGCGAGGGGAGGTGTGGGAATGTGCGACGGGGGGTGTGGGAATGTGCGAGGAGGGTGTGGGATCGTGCGAGGGGGGTGTGGGATCGTGCGAAGAGGAGGAGGGGAATGGAAATGTGCAAGGAGGTGTGGGATCGTGCGAGGGGGAGGCGGTGGGAATGTGCGAGAGGAGGCGTGGGGTCATGCGAGGACGGAGGAGGGGGTGTGAATGTGCGAGAGGGGTGTGGGATCGTGCGAGTGGAGGGATTGAAATGTGCGAGAGGATGTGTGGGATCGTGCGAGGAGAGGTGTGGAAATGTGCGAGAGGATGTGTGGGATCGTGCGAGGAAGGGGGGAGGGGAATGGAAATGTGCGAGATGGGGTGTGGGATCGTGCGAGGGGGGGGGGGATGAGAGGGGAATGGAATTGTGCGAGAGGTGGTGTGGGATCGTGCGAAGGGAAGGAGGTGCAAATGTGCGAGAGAAGGTGTGGGATCGTGCGAGGAGGAGGGATGGAAATGTGCGAGAGGGGATTGTGGGATCGTGCGAGGGGGGAGGGGAATGGAGATGTGCAAGAGGATGAGGATGTGCGAGGGGGAGGGATGGAAATGTGCGAGAGGGGGTGTGGGATCGTGAATATTTGCAGCTTCATACATGACATCCTCCCCTTTAAGTCCAAAATTACCAAGAGCAATACGTGCTAGATTTCAAGAATTGACATTTCAAAAGCAACATTTCCAAAACATGTGAAAATATGTGTGCAAACGATTATGAGAATCATGAAAATACGTGAAAATAGAACATGTGTCACCGTGAAAATAGAACATGTGTCACCGTGAAAATAGAACATGTGTCACCGTGAAAATAGAACATGTGTCAACGTGAAAATAGAACGTGTGTCATGGTGAAAATAGAACATGTGTCACTATGAAAATAGAACGTGTGTCAATGTGAAAATAGAACATGTGTCATCGTGAAAATAGAACATGTGTCACCATGAAAATAGAACATGTGTCACCGTGAAAATAGAACATGTGTCAACGTGAAAATAGAACGTGTGTCACCGTGAAAATAGAACATGTGTCACCGTGAAAAAAAACATCTTCAAAGATTCAACCGGTCGGGTGCTTTTCTCTCACGCATTGAGCGTCGCGGTGTAGCAGTGGATACAGAGTCCGAGGTGATTCCTTTGGGTCGCGGTGTACCAGTGGATACAGAGTCCGAGGTGATCCCTTTGGGTGGCGGTATACCAGTGGATACAGAATCCGAGGTGATTCCTTTGGGTGGCGGTGTACCAGTGGATACAGAGTCCGAGGTGATCCCTTTGGGTGGCGGTGTACCAGTGGATACAGAGTCCGAGGTGATCCCTTTGGGTGGCGGTGTACCAGTGGATACAGAGTCCGAGGTGATTCCTTTGGGTCGCGGTGTACCAGTGGATACAGAGTCCGAGGTGATCCCTTTGGGTCGCGGTGTACCAGTGGATACAGAGTCCGAGGTGATCCCTTTGGGTGGCGGTGTACCAGTGGATACAGAGTCCGAGGTGATCCCTTTGGGTCGCGGTGTACCAGTGGATACAGAGTCCGAGGTGATCCCTTTTGGTCGCGGTGTACCAGTGGATACAGAGTCCGAGGTGATCCCTTTGGGTCGCGGTATACCAGTGGATACAGAGTCCGAGGTGATTCCTTTGGTCTCCACGAAGGGTATAGCGTTCGCAGAGGTTTTCGGGGCATCCGAGCCGGCTGGAGCGGCCACGACGATCTCCGGCAGTGGTGGGTCGAACTGTTGTCCTGACTGTGACGATGCTGCAGGCTCTATCGACTCACAGTGATGGTAGGTTATGTGGTCCTGATGTCGACGAATTTCGCGGCCGTCCTGCAGGCGAATCACACAGGACAGTGGACCTGGCTTCTCGATGATGTCCCCCGGTAGCCACGTTGCACCTGCACCAAAATTTCGGGCAAACACTGGATCTACGATGTTGATACATCGACTGTTGGACGTCTTATCGTGCACCAACTTTTGATTAAGCTGGCTCTGATAAACATTTGATGATATGTCTGGTTTGAGATTGTCAAGTGTCGATCTCAAGTGTCATTTCATCAATAACTCAGACGGAGCTGCACTGGTTGTCGATTGTGGCGTGATGCGGTATTTGAACAGGAGCCGAGAAAGCTTTCTTTCCAGGATTCCCTCCTGAAGTTTCCGCAATCCGGGTTTGATGATTCCCACGGATCGTTCGGCCAAGCCATTTGAAGCCTGGTGATCTGGGCTGACAAACTTATGTTTGATGCCGTTCCGACGTGTGACCTCGGCAAACTTGGGACTGGAAAAACACGAACCGTTATCACTCACGATCATCCTGGGCAGACCATGAGTGGCGAAACAGCATCTGAATCTTTCGATGACAATGGCTGACGTAGTACCACGCGTCACATAGGCATCAATCCATTTTGTGTGCGCGTCCGTAATTATTAGAATCATGCTGCCGTTAATAGGCCCGGCATAATCGAGATGAAGGCGATGCCACGATTCGCTGGGCCATTCCCAGGGATGCAGTGGTGCTTTCGCAGGTGTATTCCGGGTGCTCTGGCAGGGGTAACAATGTCGAACATGATGTTCGATATCAGCATCAAGATTCGGCCACCACACAAAGTTTCTAGCGAGTGACTTCATCTTCACAATCCCGGGGTGACAGTCATGGATTTCATCCATGACCCTGGAACGCAGATTTCCCGGGATCACGACACGACATCCCCAGAGTAGGCAACCATTTTCCACGCTGAGTTCGTTTTTACGTGCTTTAAAAGCCGCAAAAGCTGGGTCACCCTCAGGTAGCAAATTCCATCCAAGCTGTACAGCCTGGACAGTTCTGGACAGAACGGGGTCTCGTCGAGTATGAGTGCGGATCTGGCTGGAATCGAGAGCACAATCTTCCAGATGATCCATCAGTGCGATAATGGATCCTGGTGTAGGCGAATCATCAACGGATTCTGGAAGGGGTTACCGACTCATGGCATCTGCATTTGTGATAGACGAACCGGGCTTATAACATATGGTGTAGTCATAAGCAGCGAGAAACAGGGACCAGCGGATGATCCTGGGCGGTAGTGTGTCAGATGTCGCCTTAGTTGGACCAAACAGACTGATCAGCGGCTTGTGATCAGTGCGAATCGTGAAATGATGTCCAAGAAGGTACTGGCAAAATTTGCTGACGCCGAAAACGATTCCCAATCCTTCCTTGTCAAGTTGGGAATAGTTCTTCTCTGCCAGGGACAACGTTCTGGATGAAAATGCAACAGGTCTTTCCGTACCATCAGGCATCACGTGTGATAATACACTCCCCACTCCATACCGACAGGCATCGCATGTCAGCACAATATCCTTCTCTGGATCAAAATGAACGAGAACATTGGACGATTTGAGCAGATCCATAGAGGTCTGGAATGCTGATTGTTCAGTAGACCCCCAGCTCCGGGAGACTCCTTACCTCAAAAGCCGATAAAGGGGGCCCAAAACGCCGGTCACATTCGGGATGTAACGACCATAGAACTGAAGCAAACCGAGGTATGACTTCAATTCGGTCACGTCTCGTGGAGCAGGAGCATCCTTGATAGCTCGGACTTTCTCATCTGTCGGGTGTAGACCCTCGGCATCAATCGTATGACCCAGGTACGTGACTGATGGCACCATAAACTTGCACTTGTCTCGACGCAAACGTAGGCCGGAGTCCGAAATCTACTTCAGAACTCTATCCAGGTTTTGTAGATGTTCCATGTCCGTATGACCAGTAACCAGAATATCATCCTGGTAACAAACGACGTTGCGTTCGGCGGCAAACAAACTGTCCATGACACGCTGATAAATTCCAGGTGCAGATTTCACTCCAAAACTGAGTCGGTGGTACCTCTACAACCCACGATGCGTGTTGATGGTAAGATACTGTTTCGAATTCTCGTCCAAGCGGAGCTGTAGATAGGCGGATTTGAGATCGAGTTTCGTAAAAGTCTTGCCTCCCGTGAGACGAGCATAGAGGTCTTCGATCCTCGGGATTGGATATTTATCCAATGAAGAACACTTGTTCACGGTCATTTTATAATCTCCACATATGCGGATGGACTGGTCCGATTTTATGACCGGAACGATGGGCGCCGCCCATTCGGCATGCTGGATTTGCTTGATGATCCCCGGATTTTTTTTTTTTCCTTGTATACAAGATCGAGGCTCGTGAAAGAGCGAACATTAATCACACAGAAAGACAAACCGACACATAAAACATATAACATCGGGAGCGGTAGACAAGATGGGGAGAGAGGGGGAAGGACACGAACACAACATTTGAGAGCAGGGACCGAGAGACGTGGAGACATCGAGAGATCTGAGAGAGGGCGAGGGCTTTGTGGGGGGGGGGGGGGGGGGCATGGGAAGGTGGGAGAGGTATAAAACATATGGACACTGCCAGGACTTCCAGGAAAGAACTTGGAATTCCAAACAAGGTGGATCTGGGGTGAATTAGCGGGGGTAGAAAAGATCAAGGTTTTGGATGGGGGAAGATAAGAGATGGTGGTGAACAGCTGTTTTAAAGACTTGGAGGGTGGAGTGGGATTGAAGAGAGTGAGGGAGTTTGTTCCAGAGGCAGGAGAAAAGAGGAATTGAAGGAGTGAAGGTGAGCAGAGAGTCTTGATTTTGGCAGTTTAACCAAAAGAGGGTTGCAGGCAGATCTTGTGCGACCTGTAGGAATATTTGCGGGACAGAGCACAGAGAGAGCTGGGGGGGCAAGGCCAGAGAGGAGTCGGTAGAAGACGGAAAGACCACCAACCTGCCTGCGGTGAGTGAGTGAGAGGCCCTTGGAGTTAGCTTCATCGTGGGAGATTCCAATGATTCTGAATGCTTTGGTTTCAACAGCGTGAAGGCGAGCTAGGTGTGAGGCAGGAGCACCAGCCCAGAGGGGAGAGCAGTATTCCATTGAGCTGCGGATGAAAGCCTTGTATGTGGTGAGGAGCTCAGGTGTGCCAAGGAAGGACTTCGCACGACGGAGGATGCCCAGTCGGCGACTGGCTTTGGAGGCCAGATTTGAAATGTGGGTTTTCCAGGAAAGATCATGGCAGATAGTGAGACCCAAAAGCTTGAGTGACAGAACTTCTTGGAGAGGATTATTCAGAAAGTGGATGGGAGGGTTGTCCAGTCGGTCTTTTCGGAGAGGCATCGTAAGAGTGTGAGATTTGTCAGGATTGAAAGACATGTTCCACTTGTTTGCCCAGTCTGTGATTTTGTCAAGGTCTGCAGAGAGTGAGGAGGCTGCAGACTGCCGATCTGAGGGATGAAGAATGGAGCGACAGAGAGTAGAGTCGTCAGCAAAGAGATAGAGAGGATTTTCAAGAGAGTCAGAGAGATCATTGATGAAGACCAGAAAAAGCACAGGGCCCAGAACACTAACTTGTGGAACTCCAGCCTGAACAGGAAGAGGAGATGAGAGAAACCCATTCAGGGCCACATGTTGACGACGACTAGAGAGGAAGTGCGCCAGCCATGCGTGGAGATTTCCATGGATACCAAAAGAGGAGAGTTTGGTGAGCAGAGCGGGGTGCCAGACCGTATCGAAGGCACGTGATATGTCAAGGGAGACTGCTCTAATTTCCTGTTTGGCATTGAGGACCTCCATCCATTGTTGAGAAAGCAGAAGCAGCATGTCCAGAGTGGAGTGTCCAGGTCTGAAACCAAATTGATGATCAGAAATAAAGCCATTGGAGAAGAGGAAAGATTTCATATCTGAAGCAATGATGGATTCCATGACTTTGCTGATAATTGGGAGAAGGCTGATTGGTCTGTAGTTGCTGGGATCTGTTTTTGCACCTTTTTTGTGCAAAGCGGTGATGTTGGCAGATTTCCAAGCAGATGGAAGATGACCTTGAGCAAAAGAGAGGGTGAAGAGAACAGAGAGGGGGAGTGAAAGAGCGGAAGAACATGATTTTAGGACCCGTGGGCTGATGCCGTCAGGTCCAGTTGCAGAATCAGAGTCGAGGGTTGACAGAAACTTTTCCACCTTGTCAGGAGGAAAGGACACAGAGTCCAGGAGCAGCTGGGTACGACTGGCTACGGTGGGTACAGAGAGGGATGGGTTTGGGACACAAGATTTAGAGGCAAACACAGAGTTGAGGCATTCAGCTTTTTCACGTGCGGAGTCAGCCGTGTGGCCATTTAAGGTGAGGGAGGGGATGGAGGGGGAACAAACACCAGAAACAGATTTCACCAGACGCCACCAGGATTTGGAAGAGGGAGACAGTCAAGAGAGTTCGGTCCTGAGGACGGAGAGATATTGTTTCCTGGCTCTCCTGAGGGTGGATACACACTTGTTTCGGGCTTTGTGAAAGGAAATGAGATTTCCTTCCATTGGATTTGCTTTCCAGGAGACGAAAGCAAGTTGTTTCTGGGCAATAGCCTCACCACAAGATTCCGTGTACCATGGACGGGAGGAAGGGTATGACAACTGAAGACGAGAAGGGATAAATCTGTGCATGAGAGAAAGCAATTTACTTTGGAAGAATTCCCAGGATGAGTTGATGTCAGAGGCAGTAGAGATGGGAGACCAGTCCAGATGATTGATGGCTGCTTGAATACCGTGCCACTTGGCCTGAGTGAAATGCCAGACTCGTCGACGCTGAGGAGGCTCTCTGAAAATGGTCAGAGAGATGTCCACTTTAACAAGCACATGATCAGAAGAGCCGATTGGAGCAGAAGAAGAGCAGCAGACATTTTCAGGGAAGTTAGTCATAACCAAGTCCAGAAGAGAAGATTCTCCATTGACTGAGATCCAGGTTGGGAAATTGACAGATTGTGTCAGTCCCAGTGAGTCACAGAAGTCCTTTGCTGAAGAGCCATGGCTGGTGAGAGAGGTACCCACACCCAGCCAACTGGCATGGTGACAGTTGAAATCACCACATATGAGGAAGAGAGAGTTGGGATGGGTAGATAGAAGTTGGTCCATATTATCAGACAGCGAGATGTAGATGGAGTCATCACTGTTTGGTGGACGGTACAACACGCATATGAACAAAAGGTGGGAGCGAAGGGGAAGCCGTAGCCAAAGGTATTCCTGGGGGTGAGGTGGAGAGAGGGCAGTGCAGGGCGAGTGAGGAAGAGAGTTTTTTATAAAGATAGCAACCCCACCTCCAGGACGAGGCTCAGGTCTATCATACCAGAGGAGGGAGTAACCTGGGAGAGATACCAAGGAATCAGAGACATCATGAAGGAGGAAGGTTTCTGTTAAGCAGATCACGTCTGGTTTGTCAGAAGCAACCTGTATGGAGAGATCAGTTAAGTTTGAGCGAAGGCCCCGGATGTTTGAGGTCCATACTGTTAAGGAAGAGGAAGGGGGAGCATCGGATACAGAACAGGGGGGGGGGGGGAGCGGTAGGGCAGGATGTGGAAGAGGAGGAAGAGGTAGGGAGAGCTGTTGCAGGTGTGTCAGAGATTACAGAATAGCTTGGAGAAAGGGAAGAATGGGGCGGACAAAAGGTTTGATGGTGTTTGGGTGAGGCGCTGTGAGGTGTTATTTGAGGAGGGGGAAGAGTGAGGCAGAAGGTTGAGGAAGATGAAGGTGAAAGTTGGAAGGGGGAAGAAGCGGGGAGGATATTCATATTCGGGGAGGATTATTGACCTTTGACCTTAATTAATGACCTAATTAGGCAATTTTGGGAAACACAAACAAGATATTCATATTCAGCACAAAATCCCCTTTAAGAAAAACCTATTTGTTTGCTTTTCCTCAAAAATGCCTCATGCAATCACATTTGCTGGAAATTGAACCAGTCTAATATGTCGAGGGAGACAGCTCTAATATCCTGTTTGGCATTGAGGACCTCCATCCATTGTGGAGACAGCAGAAGCAGCATGTCCAGAGTAGAGTGACCTGGTCTGAAACCAAATTGATGATCAGAGATCAAGCCATTGGAGAAGAGGAAAGATTTCATATCCGAAGCAATGATGGATTCCATGACTTTGCTGATAATTGGGAGAAGGCTGATTGGTCTGTAGTTGCTAGGATCTGTTTTTGCACCTTTTTTGTGCAAAGCGGTGATGTTGGCTGATTTCCAAGCAGATGGCAGTTGACCTTGAGCAAAAGAGAGGGTGAAGAGAACAGAGAGAGGGTGAGATAGAGCGGCAGAGCTGGATTTTAGGACCGGTGGGCTGATGCCGTCGGGTCCAGTTGCAGAATCAGAGTCGAGGGTTGACAGAAACTTTTCCACCTTGTCAGGAGGAAAGGACACGGAGTCCAGGAGCAGCTGGGTACGACTGGGTATGGTGGGTACAGAGAGGGATGGGTTTGGGACACAAGATTTAGAGGCAAACACAGAGTTGAGGCATTCAGCTTTTTCACGTGCGGAGTCAGCTGTGTAGCCGTTTGAGGTAAGGGAGGGGATGGAGGGGGAACAAACACCAGAAACGGATTTGACCAGACGCCACCAGGATTTGGAAGAGGGAGACAGATAAGAGAGTTCGGTCTTGAGAACGGAGAGATATTGTTTCCTGGCTCTCCTGAGGGTGGACACACACTTGTTTCGGGCTTTGTGAAAGGAAATGAGATTTCCTTCCGTTGGATTTGATTTCCAGGAGACGAAGGCAAGTTGTTTCTGGGCAACAGCCTCACCACAAGATTCCGTGTACCATGGACTTGAGGAAGGGTATGACAACTGAAGACGAGATGGGATAAATCTGTGCATGAGAGAGAGCAATTTACTTTGGAAGAATTCCCAGGATGAGTTGATGTCAGAGGTGGTAGAGATGGGAGACCAGTCCAGATGATTGATGGCTGCTTGAAGACCGTGCCAGTTGGCCTGAGTGAAATGCCAGGCTCGTCGACGCTGAGCAGGCTCCCTGAGAATGGTCAGAGAGACGTCCACTTTAACAAGGACATGATCAGATGAGCCGATTGGAGCAGAAGAAGAGCAGCAGACATTTTTAGGGAAGTTAGTCATAACCAAGTCCAGAAGAGAAGATGCTCCGTTGACTGAGATCCGGGTCGGGAAATTGACAGATTGTGTCAGTCCCAGTGAGTCGCAGAAGTCCTTTGCTGAGGAGCCATGGCTGGTGAGAGAGGTACCCACACCCAGCCAACTGGCATGATGACAGTTGAAATCACCACATATGAGGAAGAGAGAGTTGGGATGAGTAGATAGAAGTTGGTCCATATTATCAGACAGTGAGATGTAGATGGAGTCATCACTGTTTGGTGGACGGTACAACACACATATGAACCAGAGGTGGGAGCGAAGGGGAAGCCGTAGCCAGAGGTATTCCTGGGGGTGAGGTGGAGAGAGTGCAGTGCAGGGCGAGTGAGGAAGAGAGTTTTTGATAAAGATAGCAACCCCACCTCCAGGACGAGGCTCAGGTCTATCATACCGGAAGAGGGAGTAACCCGGGAGAGATACTAAGGAATCAGAGACATCATGAAGGAGGAAAGTTTCTGTTAAGCAGATCACGTCTGGTTTGACAGAAGCAACCTGTATGGAGAGATCAGTTAAGTTTGAACGAAGGCCCGGATGTTTGAGGTCCATACCGTTAATGAAGAGGAAGGGGGAGCATCGGATACAGAACAGGGTGGAGGAGGGGTAGGGTAAGATGTGGAAGAGGTGGAAGAGGTAGGGAGAGCTGTTGAAGGTGTGTCAGAGATTTCAGAATAGCTCGGAGAAAGGGAAGGATGGGGCGGACAAAAGGTTTGATGGTGATTGGGTGAGGCACAATGAGGTGTTATTTGAGGAGGGAGAAGAGCGAGGCAGAAGGTTGGGGGAGATGGAGGTGAGAGTTGGAAGGGGGAAGAAGCGGGGAGGACGCTTTGAGGAGAGGGAGTGAGAGGGGGGAAATTGAGAAGAAAAGGAGATTTTCAAGATGATCCAGTTCCTTGTCAATCCGCTCACGCAGGGCAAAAGGGACTGGGCGAGCTCTGCAAAATACAGTATTGGCATCCCGGTCAACCCTGAGTTTAGCCGTATGTCCTTTCAAGGTTCCAAGCTCATCCTTGAAGACATCCGGGTACGTATCCAGCACATTTTTGATTGTGTATGCTGCGGTAGCAGAAACGTTGACTGCCCGGAGTTGATGAATGCTTTTCCACTTCAGTCGAATTATGCTCAACCAGCTCCTGCTGAGTAAGGAAGGGCCCTTTCCAGGAATGGCGATCAGGGGTAGGTGAAAGTCACGGTTATCGTAGCCCACCGTGACGTCACATGTACCGCAGGGAACAATCTTCTCACCTGTATAGGTGGAGAGTCCATAGGTAGTAGGTTTCAGATGGGGTCGGTCAGCATCACTCCACAGGTTTGTGAAAACAGCATGGCTGATGAGCGAGATGGCCGCACCAGTGTCGACCTCCATTTGCAATGGTCGATTGTTGACGACAACAGTGGCAAGAAGAGGGTCCCGCCTATGGTGAGAATCAATATGAAGCAGGTCATACGATTCTGAGTTGTCAGAAACAGAGCTCACCTGGTCAAGCTCAGGTTCCTCCGAATCGATAAACTGATGAATCTTGTCAGCAGCTTTCCCTTTTCCCGATTTGCGAGTGATGCAAGCTGGAGCAATATGGCCAGTTTTCGAACAGAAATGGCAGGTTGCATCTTTGAACCGACACGTCTCCGGAGGGTGCTTTCCGTTGCACTGAAAACATTTGTTGTGTGTTTGAGACTGCACTGGCTTCTGACGAGGAGCTTTGTTCCAACGTTTTGGCTGAACATGATCCAACCGATTCACAGCAGGGCTGGTACCAGACGAGCGAGTGGCACCGATGCTTGTAGCGTTGCGTTCAGCACTCTCCATGGAAATGGCGGTGTCTCTGGCATTTTGGAACGTCAGTCTTCTCTCAGCAAGCAGGCGTCTACGAGTGCGGTCATCGGACATGCCAACCACCAGCAAATCACGGAGCATGTCATCAATCGTGTCCCCAAACTCACACAGATGTGACAGTTTTTTGAGGTGTGCAATGAAGTCTGCGATCGACTGACCTTGCTGTTGTCTGCACATGTAAAAATTAAACCGACACAGGATGACTGAAGGAGATGGATTACAATGTTCCTTCAAAGCGGCCTTGAGCTCTGCATACGTGAGCTCCTGGATTGTCCGAGGCCGAATCAGGTTTTTAACGAGTGTGAACGTCTCACCTCCGCAAACGGACAGGAAGACGGCCTTCATCCGGGCTTCGGTCGCGATGCCGTTCGTCTCGAAGTAAAAAGACAACCGCTCAGAATACTCCCCCTCATGAGGGGCGAATTCATCGATATGGCCGAAAGAAGTCATGGTCCAGATGTTTATCCTCGTCGCTATGGAAGGTATCTCGACAAACTACGATCGATTGTCATGCACGTTTATTCACTCTGCCAATACAGGCCCGATTCACCTCAGCGCCATCCGAGCATGGGCGTAGGGATACAATGCGGTCACGGTGTAGGGATACAACGATGAATATTTGCAGCTTCATACATGACAACCTGCTTATCTCATGGTCAAACCTCTGATAACTATTGTTGCCCTTTAATATTTCATTAGTGACAGCAGACAGCCTCGGTCTAGTTACCCTCGCCTGAGAGGTTATTACTCCCGCAGGGAGTGATGCATACGATCGTGTCCATGTGTGTGTGTTCGTGTGTTTGTGAACAGGATATCTGGAAAAGTTCTGAACGGATTTGGATGAAAGTTGGTGGGATGATTTCCCTTGGGATAAGGAAGAATTGATTAGTTTTTGGTGAAGCTCAGGATATTATTCCGGATCCAGGAATTTGTTGAAGGATTTTTTTACCATTGGAAGACAGGGCTCATTTTTTTAAACATTATCTTCTATGTGTTCTATATATAACATTGTGTTATGAAAATAGTTTTCAAATTTGTTGTAAATGTAGTTTAAACTCGTGGTTATGCATTAGAGTGGTGTATTGTGTTAGCAGCGTCATCTTCAAGGTTCTTTTTTTTTTTCTAATGAAGACATATTCTGTCATTTTGAAACCACCAAAGTGTGTATTAGGTTTCCCCGTTTCAGAAAATGTATCGTTTGATACGTATAATGCTTTAAAACTGTTTTTTTTTTTTTTACATCAGAAGAGATATCAACATTTACCTCAGCGAATGTCAATCGCGGTGTCAGTATTTGATGAACTTATAAAGACTTAGGTGAGTTATAAGTGTGACCTGCATGTGCACGGGATTCTTCCCAGAAGAATGAGTGGTCGCATTAGCTCGTACGACTTAAAATAAGCGAGTTTTGTTTTCACGTTTGGGCCAGTTTTACATGTTGTTGTAGGAGCTGGGCTCCAACGTAAATCGGAAGAATGGACGCGACAAAAAGCTGGAATTCGTCCGAGTTTCTTTATTGTGTCAAATCAACTCGGGTACTCTGAAAAGCCCGTTTATCGGGCAGCAATATATATACACATTATCCCGGAGCGTTTGCCCGGGAAAGGCGAGACCGGGCGTGCCCGGGCGTCTTGGGCGAAACCTGGAAAGGCGAGTCTGGACATGCCCGGGCGTCCTGGACGAGGCCTGGCAAGTCGAGAGCGGGCATGCCCGGGCGTCCTGGACGAGCCCTGGAAAGGCGAGGCTGGGCGTGCCCGGGCGTCCTGGGCGAACCCTGGAAAGGCGAGTCTGGACATGCCCGGGCGTCCTGGACGAGGCCTGGCAAGTCGAGAGCGGGCATGCCCGGGTGTCCTGGACGAGCCCTGGAAAGGCGAGGCTGGGCGTGCCCGGGCGTCCTGGGTGAACCCTGGAAAGGCGAGACCGGGCGTGCCCGGGCATCCTGGGCGAAACCTGGAAAGGCGAGTCTGGACATGCCCGGGCGTCCTGGACGAGGCCTGGCAAGTCGAGAGCGGGCATGCCCGGGCGTCCTGGACGAGCCCTGGAAAGGCGAGGCTGGGCGTGCCCGGGCGTCCTGGGCGAACCCTGGAAAGGCGAGTCTGGACATGCCAAGGCGTCCTGGACGAGGCCTGGCAAGTCGAGAGCGGGCATGCCCGGGCGTCCTGGGCGAGCCCTGGAAAGGCGAGACCGGGCATGCCCGGGCGTCCTGGGCGAGCCCGGCATGGTGATCGCTCCGCGTCCTCGGTAGGTGCAAGGCGATTGTGTATACCCAGCGGTAGCCGCTAAATTGTATCCCTAAGGAATGAAACGCACGTTTTCCTGGCTTACAATTTTATTTGAAGTCACACATGCCTCAACATACACTCACTTATGTAGAATTGAACGCTGAATCCGAAAATGTAAGTGAAATTGCCTTGTTTGTTTTAACATTATCTTCTACTAGGGCATGCCCGTACGTGGGTGCAATGCCCGTACGTGGGTACGTGGGTACGTGGGTGCGAGTACGGTGACAATCCCCCCCCCTCTATTTACATGAAATGGTTTGGTTCATGAAATGGTTTGGTCCATTCGCAACGCCAAAGCGAACGGCGAACGGCTTGCGAGTACGGTGACAATCCCCCCACCTCTATTTACATGAAATGGTTTGGTCCATTCGCAACGACCACAGAACCCCCCCCCCCCCCCCCTCTATTTACATGAAATGGTTTGGTCCATTCGCAACGCCAAAGCGAACGGCGAACGGCTAAATCGCCATAGCTCGGTAACTACTTGTCTGATTAATTTCAAACCTTGAAAAGGCACATCCTCGGGTCCCCAGCAATATACCTGGCAAGTTTAAAGTATATCGGACCGGTAGTTGTCGAGAAACAGCGGTCACAGACAAACATACATACATACATACAAACATACAAACATACAAACATACACACAGAGATTACTGGAATTATAGATAGATATATTATATCGATATATATATCTGTGCAGTGTCTGTCTTGTGTTGTCACTGAACTACTCCCTCAAACTGTTGTGAAATTGTACTATTCCAACTTGACTCACGGCGGGAGTATGCGCTCTACTGAGTGGCGTTCTCGTTGCATTTGAGTTTGTTTGTCTGTCTGTCTGTTTGTCTGTCTGTTTGTCCGCACAGAATAAATATGATTTTCTCTACAACCGTTGGTCCGATTGGCAGGAAATTTACACCATAGGTGCAACTCCACCTGTAGTATTTTTTAATGATAATTATGACGTCATAGGTCACGTGGGTCGGCCGTCATCTTGGAAACAGCGAAAAACTTTGCACCTCCATATCTCCGAAAGCGCTGAAAAGAAAAAAAATTGACGACTCATTGTAAAGAACTCTGCATTTGGAAGAACATCTGTTAATGATGATGTCATAGGTGCCTCCATTATGACGTCATAATTCGACAAGTACAAAACTTCATCCGATCAAGATGAAATTTCTTGAGCATGATCTTGGGATAAATTGGTGGAGAAAAAATATAATGATGACGTCATCGGTCACGTGGTTCGGCCGTCATATTTGTTTTAACACAAAAGCCTTGAAAACCACTGACACATCCTGGTGAAGGTTTGCTATCTCTGATTGCTCTTTCTTGTTCTTGTTACATATTGACTTGACCCCTGCCTCCACCATGACCATGCCCTCGACGACCACTACGACCATGACCACGATCACAACGACCACTACGAGCATGACCACGACGACCACAGCGAGCACGACCACGACTACGACTACGACGACCACGACCACGACCACGACCATGACCACGATCACAACGACCACTACGAGCATGACCCCGACGACCACTACGAGCATGACCACGACTACGACGACCACGACCACGACCAGGATATCCTCTCTGTTAAATTGCCTGCTCCATATTTTCACTCACTGATGTTCTTTTCATAATCAGCCTTCAAAAGAGTGCTGAGAATGATTATTTATCAATTTAGTATCACGTGGTTTACACACAGATAAAGCAATTATCAACAATGACTATTGTGCATTTATAAAAGAATTTTTTGTGGGTGTCATTCATCTCAGTTAGAAAGGGCTTCCAAAAGAATAGGTATACAGTGAAAATGTCGGTCAGGTGATCATGCCATTCAACCAAATAGCTGCATCTGACTGTGTGTCCTGTGTCTCGGTGTTGCTGCCACGAAGCTGCTCCAGGGCTTCGGATATTTCAAGGTAGTTGGACCACGCAGCATCGATGGTGATGCTCACTGGCTGGGGGGGGGGTGGCTGGGGGGGGGCGTGGGGTGGGGGGAGGCGTGGGGGGGGGGAATGTAACCGTCTCACTTTCTCCATGTGTCCACCCGCTGTGGGAGAAGCTGCGTATGGTGTTTGCGCCCATGACGAATGCAGGTCATTTTGTGTGAGGTTGGTTCCAGGATCCGTCACATTATTGTTAATTAAGCAACTCTTGCAACACCCAGAGGGCACAGCAAGCTTGGCCTGCCAAACTGGTCTGGTGGATACCTGTTCTCTTAACCTCAAAACTTATTTGCTTTAGAGTCTAATTTCACCATGGAAGTGAACACGTCACTCCACCTTGATTATAAATGAATAACTTATTATAGACATCCAAACAGAAAACGAAACACAGAAAATACAAAAGGCCAATCACTAACTCCACTGCTGTGGGCCAGCAGGGGAAGCTAAAGAATGAGGGGAGGGAATTGAATCGAATGGAAAGGAATGATTTGACAATTAAAGGAAGGGCGACCTTCCTATGGGATTTTTCAAACTGAAGCCAAACCTTTTTACAAACTGGAAAATAATAAAATATAATCAACTTATTTTCTTGGAGTCGAGTTACAAATGCTTTTTTGTGTATAATGACGAGGTTCGTGAAGGAGCTCGAACGTAGAATGGATCGGGACGAAACGGAGCAAAAGGAACAGGAGAAGGAGAGAGGGGAAACACCAACAACAGGGTTGGGGGACAAAATCGAGGGGGACTTGGAGGAAATTAGGGATGTGGGGAAAATGGGCATGGGGTGGACAAGATGGAAACGTTCCAATTATGGAAATTGCAGAAACAGCATGGAAATGCTTGCACGTTGTTGTGATTCATCCGGTCGAAATAAATCAGTAAAAGTTTATAATTGAAAAAGCTGGACTTGCAAGTTGGAGGAGCCGACGTTTCAGCAAGAATCCACTCGTCTTGTTCACAGCAGACGTTCAAGTGAAGAGGAACCTCGGAAATTTCCAAGTCATTGCCACGTGGTCTGTTGACCAATCCAGCGTCCCGTGATGATTGCAGACGACGTGGGACAGATGTAATAGCCTTGTCCCACGTCCGTGACAGGTTACATCGCAAACCGCCCCTTTTGTTGAGAGATGGTGATTCAACTCTTTCTCAAATTGATTCTTTTACACCACGAGCAAAGCACTTTTCTTCTCTACCCAAGAAGACGACTTGACTGTTATCGAAGCTGTGACCGTGCAGGTTCAAATGCGTATTCACAGCAGAGCCTTTTCATAAGCCGGACGACGATGGTGATTCATACGGGCCTGAAGACTTTGCCAACGTTCTCCCATGCGGAGGGCTCAGTGTGTGATGGGTCTCCACATCCGATGCCATACGCCAAGTCACGTTTCCTATCCTTCTGGATCTTGGCCTTATCATGAACTAACTGGCTGCGTGGAATTCTGTGTGGTTCTTATGATGTAACAATTCCAAATTTGGAGAAGGACATTGTTAACAAAATAATCATAACGAAGTTAACACCTGATGTCGTTTCACTAGTCATTTTACTAACAGTAAACCATGTGACCCACATTGATGACTTGGGTTGTGACGACGATTCTGTAATCGACAAGCATCCGTCACCGTGCGATGCGGAGCTGTCCATGGCTTTGCGTTTACGAACGAGAATTCACCTGATGTTTACGATTATGAAATTAAACACAAAAAATAATGAAACTGAATAACATAAAAATAGGCGAAAAACTACGACCGTAAATATAAACGTAGCCGGTGCTAATTCTCCATCCATATCACAACTTTATCTAACAATGGCAATCTTCAGAAACGTGTTCAATATTAAACACGATGATCCGTGTGATGGTGACATTAGCGTCGACCACAAAAGGTGGAATTGCAGTCTGAGTAAGTGGTTTGAATTGGGCAGGTATTACATTAGTCATTGGTGAGCCAGGTGGGTGTTCATCAACAATCAGGGTAAAGGTGATTCCAGCATGGTTTCCAAAAGATTAGTACATATATATATTTATTTATTTATTATTGTCACCTTCATGTCGATTTGAACCCACAACTCTGCATAATCCGTCATCCATACCTGGAATCAGGCAAACCAACGTGCAAGATGAACAAGAGAGGGTCTTCCTCCAATGGGGGGGGGGGGGGGGCGAGAAATCCATGTCCTCTATTGTAAACACCACTGGGGGCGTAGTGAAGCAATTATTTGATTAATGAACATAATTAAATAATTAAATTGATATACGTGAGAAATATGTGTGGGGAAAATGACATGCTCAGTCAGGGTCGCTCAGATAGCTCAGATGGCAGAGCACTGGTACGGTTCACCAGAGGTCCTTGGGTTGATTCCTGGTCCTGGCACATAATTTTCCCACATATGTCAATTTCATTTATAATCCTGTTTACGAATCTAATTGTACCAATAGTATTAACTAGCCAATAGGAAATTGACTCCTCTCATCCATGGATATTTCTTGTATTTCCTCTATTTCCGTGAGTCTGATTTGCATTCAGGAACAGAACAATTATGGTTAACTGTTTTAAAATTTCCTCTCTTTTGTCTAAATCCTTAAATTTATTTAAGCGGATAAACCGCTTCAATATTTGGCTTTGTCCTTCCTGCCATTCACCCATCAAATATGAAGAAGAGCCTTTCTAACCCACCGCGCATATGTAATCCATCATTCAATATCTGTGCCAAATTTGAACAAGATCGGTGAATCCATGTCCGAGAAATGGTTGAGGACTTCTTCAATATCAGGCTTTTTACAACTAAAGTGGCCGCCAGTCTACCAGTCGGCCATCTTTCATCAGATCGCAAAATAAAGTGAGGTGCACGTGTTTGTCATCATGTGCTGTGATTGTGCCAAGTTTGAACAAAATTGGACCATGCATGTCCGAGAAATTGTTGGAGACATGCTTAAGTAACAAAATGGCCACCAGTCTACCAGTCGGCCATCTTTCATCAGATCGCAAAATAAAGTGAGGTGCACGTGTTTGTCATCGTGTGCTGTGATTGTGCCAAGTTTGAACAAAATTGGACCATGCATGTCCGAGAAATTGCTGGAGACATGCTTAAGTAACAAAATGGCCGCCAGTCTACCAGTCGGCCATCTTTCATCAGATCGCAAAATAAAGTGAGGTTCACGTGTTTGTCATCATGTGCTGTGATTGTGCCAAGTTTGAACAAAATTGGACAATGCATGTCCGAGAAATTGCTGGAGACATGCTTAAGTAACAAAATGGCCGCCAGTCTACCAGTCGGCCATCTTTCATCAGATCGCAAAATAAAGTGAGGTTCACGTGTTTGTCATCATGTGCTGTGATTGTGCCAAGTTTGAACAAAATTGGACAATGCATGTCCGAGAAATTGTTGGAGACATGCTTAAGTAACAAAATGGCCGCCAGTCTACCAGTCAGCCATCTTTCATCAGATTGCAAAATAAAGTGAGGTGCACGTGTTTGTCATCATGTGCTGTGATTGTGCCAAGTTTGAACAAAATTGGACCATGCATGTTCGAGAAATTGTTGGAGACATGCTTAAGTAACAAAATGGCCGCCAGTCGGCCATCGTGGATTTGATCTCGAAAAACAATGGCGTGCATATGTAAGCCATAATTCATTTTCTATGTACTAAGTTTGATAATAATAAGGGTAATAAAGGAGGGTTTGAAACGGTGCACTGATCTGCTCGTGGGTTCACGTTCTGTGCGGCATTTTAGAAATGGACATTGTTCGGAAGCTGCTGGGATGCTATTGCTGCCAACGGTCTGTCTCTGTTAACAGGATTGAAAGCTACTCTTGCAAGATGGCTGGAGATGACAAGCAGATGTTCAAGCAATTTTGTCTGGAAGGAGAACCTCACCTCATGCAGGCCTTGTCTCCACCACAGGCTCTGGCCGTGAGCCCAGGAAGGAGTTATACCTAATTATTGTGCACAATCAGAGCTAAAATGTTCCCATAATGCAATGTCCTGCTTCCTTTGATGCGTATTCAAGCTTTTGTTCGCTCGACACAAAAATATTCCCCACTTTTTGTCGCGTGTCAGAGTGCAGAGGAAGGTGGAGACGGCCCCTTGTGTGACACTTGCAGTCGAAAGACGTTGTACTACCTGATGTCGACTCTGAATTCCGCCTTTCGACCACATTACGACTTCAGCCATGCCCGCTCGCACGAGTTCAGCCATGCCCGCTCGCACGAGTTCAGCCATGCCCGCTCGCACGAGTTCAGCCATGCCCGCTCGCACGAGTTCAGCCATGCCCTATCGCACGAGTTCAGCCATGCCCTATCGCACGAGTTCAGCCATACCCGCTCGCACGAGTTCAGCCATGCCCGCTCGCACGAGTTCAGCCATGCCCGCTCGCACGAGTTCAGCCATGCCCGCTCGCACGAGTTCAGCCATGCCCGCTCGCACGAGTTCAGCCATGCCCGCTCGCACGAGTTCAGCCATGCCCGCTCGCACGAGTTCAGCCATGCCCGCTCACACGAGTTCAGCCATGCCCGCTCGCACGAGTTCAGCCATGCCCGCTCGCACGACTTCAGCCATGCCCGCTCGCACGTGTTCAGCCGTGAACCGTCGCTGTCCTGGGTTTGTGTGCAGTTTGATTTTTGGGCATCACTAGTAAGATGGGACAAAGTAGTGAAAGGTAATGTGTCGGCGCTTGTGGGCCGTGTCTGCAGGTGGAGAATGCAGTGAATAGTCCCCTTGGCTCTGCTGCTGGCTCCCGCTTCACCGAGCTCGGACCTGCGCTTTGGAAGGCTATCGACGATGAGATTGTGCTGTCTGAGTGTGACATCTACAGGTGAGAGCAATTTTTTTTTAACCCTCTGCCTCCAAGTTTAGAGGTTCATGGAGGATGTTCTTTTTGGAACTGATGACATCTTCCCCTGTGCTTTGGACTGATTGTCGGTCGTGATTTGGCTTGCATCACCTGTGCTCCCACCCCATCCAGCTACAATCCTGACTTGGCTTCTGACCGCTATGGTGAAGAGGGTAGCCTCTGGTCCTTCAACTACTTTTTTTTACAACAAAAAGTTGAAGAGGATCGTTTTCCTGACCTGCCGCTCCGTCGGGTAGGCACGCCATTTTGAAATGCGTTGTGACACTGCAAGTGTAGTCCGTCTTTTCATGAGACGTGCGGATGTTCCATCACACCTGGATGCGCGAATGATCGTGTGCAGCAGTTTCTCATTGCTGTGTGACTCTCGTCTACCCTGGAGTCTCGACATGGTATTGGACGAGGAAGACTACTTACAATGTGAAGGGTAGTTTAATGGTAAGTAGCGTCCTTGTATTTAACGAATGTTGTGGAGGTGAATGCTCGCACCCAATTTCGTCTGTCGAAGAATGTTTGTTTGTATATCCATATCTATTTATTTATTGGGTGAATGCGGTTGCTAAATGAAAGTGAAGTTGACAGGCCTTGCCGTGTAAGATGCCCATTGACTTGTGCTTTCACCGCAGGATGTGCTTCCCCTCGTACTCCACCCAACTGCTCCCCATTCTGGCATGGCCTCTCATCGTTCACCTTCACCGGACGATGTTCTACTTCCTGGTTTTACATTTGGAGAGCATTATACCGTTTGTTTTGAATATCAGAAGTCAAATGACTACGTGACCTTTTGACTCGAAACTGGCCTCGTTTTGAGTATTTACCTTTTGCACCTCTCGGTCCACTCTGCCACAGGAAGTCAACAATGTAGAGATTACCTATATTGCACCTGTCCAGGTTGACCGTTAGATTTATTCAAGCATGATTTGCAAAACAAAATGATTTTTGGTATTTTTTGGGGGGTGTGGAGGATCATTAGTTGTAGTAGTACAGGAAATGGAGGCAGACGATTATCCACGAGGACTAGGGACAAGCGTTACGCCGAGGTCCCCCGTCGGTGAAATGATGAGTTGACAAAGTGGAAGACGCAAGGCGGCCATCTTGGATTTTGACGTGACGACCCAATTTTCCATAGCGTTCTCACTTATGCGTAGATACACCCAAACACCAGATTAGACGTTAGTAGTTCGTTTATTTTTCAAGATATTTCGCTCACAAGGTTCAGACATATATATGGTGGTGGCCATCTTGGATTTTGACGTGGCGACCCAATTTTCCATAGCGTTCTCACTTATGCGTAGATACACCCACACACCAGATTAGAAGTTGGTACTTCGCTTATTTTTCAAGATATTCCGCTCACAATGTTCAGACATACATGGATGGCGTCAGACATACATGGCGGTGGCCATCTTGGATTTTGATGTGGGTTTCACCCACACACCAAATTAGAATTCGGTCCTTCGCTTACGCACGGACGCACACACAGACGGAAAAACCATAGTCCCCCTTTCGCTCCACGGTGCGACGGGGGACAAAAACCCGCATGACCCTTTTTCGATTTTCCTCCATCACGTGAACTTTTAAATCGTCGCCCTGTGCATGTAACTTCGCTCTTCATCGGGTTCGTTTGTGCAGCAGCTAACAGACTGTTTTTCCCCAGCAGCCCAGGAGTGGAGCCGGGCCGATGTTCCAACACGACTCTTCCTCACCCATTGAGTGACCGCGTGCAATCTTAAAGTAGTGCTGTCTGGGTATCTCTAACACTTACCTTCAGCAAATTGTTTGAATACCGTTTGGGTTTGTAGCCGGCTAAGCCGGTGTTGTGAATGAACGCGTACGTATTATGTTGAAAAGCCAGATTTTGCTGGATCCTTTGAGAATTCCAAGCTTTGACGCACCAAATCACTCGATGGAGGCCGCCATCTTGC
Organism: Myxine glutinosa; assembly: GCF_964187855.1. Taxonomy (NCBI): domain Eukaryota; kingdom Metazoa; phylum Chordata; class Myxini; order Myxiniformes; family Myxinidae; genus Myxine; species Myxine glutinosa. The sequence continues at coordinate 153,271,243 of NC_136262.1, forward strand.
GGATGCGGAAGTGTGCATAAAAAATTGCGAAAAAATTCAATAGGAGTTTGTTTCAGTTTCACCCGTCTTTGTTTGATTCACCATCTTATGCACCTCTAATTTGTAATTAAAATACTTTAAGACCAACCTCGTTCCCGGGCCCGCATGGGCCCTGGTTATCTTCAACGAAAATCGTCACCCATCACAGGAACCAATGAGATTCGAGCATTTGAAAAAATATTTCAAAAACCAAATCACTCCATGGAGGACGCCATCTTGCGGATGCAGAATTATGCATAAAAATTGAGAAAAAGTTCAATAGGAGTTTGTTTCACCCATCTTTTTTTGATTCACAATCTTATGCACCTCTAATTTGTAATTAAAATACTTTAAGACCAACCTAGTTCCACTGGCCCGCATGGGCCCTGGTTATTTTCAATGAAAATCGTCACCAAACACCGGAACAAATGAGATTCGAGCATTTGAAAAAACATTTCAAAAAAGCTTACCGGTACCACGTTTCGGAGGCTGAAAACGGCGTCAAATATTCTAAAATTGACGAAGAAATATTTTTTCGAAATCTCGCGGCCGTAGGGGGTAATTTTTCACGGCCAGAAATATCCGAAGTTGAGACGGAATTCACCGAATTAATCAAGAAGGAAATTTTATAAATTTTAATCTCACCCAGAATGCAAATGGTGTAATTTTGAACAAGGTACGGTACCTACTACACCTACCTACTACCTAACCTACGTAAGCCATAGTGATGGGTAAAATAGTGGCAAGAGGCTTTGGCTTCGCCGGCTCATTGCGGCTTTGCAGTGGGGTACTAGTACTGTTAGGTTGTTTTCCTTTTATAAGCAGCTTGTTTCAGCCACGTGATAGTGAGGATGCACCTCTGTTGTCGCCGCGACATGTGCAGCTGGGGTTATGGTACTGGATTTACAAATGTTGTTTTGGCAACATTATTTTAATGAACAAATTGATCGTCCGTGCTAATTTCAGATCAGAACCCGTCCTCCGCACTGTAATTTTAGACACTTGCTCCAGACTAGTCCAGCTTCCAGGAAACAGTTACTCGTGAATGAGAACAGGCAATTGTTTGGTGATGCAGCTAATGCAGGCATAGTGGTGTCAGACCGTAAGTTGTTGAGTTTTTAAAAAAAAATTTGCATTTTGTTTGATTTGATATTAACTGCTTTAAAGTGTCTCCAGCTCGGCGAGGATCCTCTGATCCTCCTGCCATTGAAGCCACGACCACCGACAAATTGTGAAGCCCAGCGTCGCGCCGTCCGTAAAACTTTTATCCTTTGAGAGAATTCGCTAGCTTTAAAACGTCATCAGACATTCTTGTTTGGAATTTCCAGTGATTCGTTAGCTGGTTCCAGGACATTAAACAAACCAAAAAAAAAAAAATGGTTTCCTTTGGATGAGTCGACCGTTCCGGCAAGGGAAGCAGATTCAAACTTCTTCTTCTTTCGTGTATCATCAGATGGCCAGCTCAGTGTCGTGCAGCCATGCCCTCGTCTCTGGTCCTACGTCGAAGAGGCCGGCTTCTGAATGTGGTCTGTATAGGGGGCAGGTGGTAATTATGTGTTCGGCAGTCTGCTCAGGCTCGCCGCACTCGCACGCGGCGCTGTCTGCCAGGCCCCACATCTTCAGCGATGATTTGAAGCGGCCGACCCCCGTACGTAGACGGTTCAGCAAGGTCCATTGCAGGCGTGGTAGGTCTTCTCCTATGACACCACCTCCCTGGGTCCCAGATGTAGCGGTGGATGCGGGTGGGCCCGGCCGTTTCCCACACCTGCTTCCAAGATGCCGCAAGCCATGCGCTTCTAGACAGGTCCTCGGGGATAGAACTGAGCATCTCTTGTGCCGCCTTGTTGTAGGAATGGCGGGACTTGAGTCTGCTTGGAGGCGCCACTATCGTTGTGGTGTTGTGCAGGATGTGCCAGTCGTGTTTCTGGGCATTCCTTGCCAGGGCGAGGGTAGCAGCCTCCCGTCGGAGGCCGGCCAGGGCGAGTCCCGCTAGGACTGGCAGGTGGAATGCCGGGGCAGGCTTCAAGCAACCAGCTACAATGCGGAGGGTGTTGTTCATGGCAACATCAACCTTTCTCACGTGTGGGCTTCTGCTCCAAGCTGGGGTGCAGTATTCGGCTGCAGAGAAGACCAGGGCTTGCGTGGATATTCGTAGGGTCTTGGCGGAGGCTCCCCAGATTCAAACAAACAAGCGTTACGCCTAGGTCCCCCGTCGGTGAAGTGATGTGTTGACAAAGTGGAAGACGCAAGGCGGCCTTCTTGGATTTTGACGTGGCGACCCAATTTTCAATAGCGTTCACTTATGCGTAGATACACCCACACACCAGATTAGAAGTTAGTCGATCGTTTATTTTTCAAGATATTTCGCTCACAAGGTTCAGACATATATATTGTGGCGGCCATCTTGGATTTTGACGTGGCGACCCAATTTTCAATAGCGTTCTTCCTTATGCCTAGATACACCCACACACCAGATTAGAAGTTGGTACTTCGCTTATTTTTCAAGATATTCCGCTCACAAGGTTCAGACATACATGGCGGCGGCCATCTTGGATTTTGACGTGGGTTGCACCCACACACAAAATTAGAATTCGGTCCTTCACTTACGCACGCACACATGCCCGCACGCACGCACGCACGGACGGAGGGGAAAACCATAGTCCCCCTTTCGCTCCGCGGTGCGACGGGGACAATAAATCGATCGTTTATTTCTTCGCTTCAAATTGAATACCACAATCTGCACCCTCCTCTGTTGATGGACCGAGCAGGTATGCGTAACGTTGTACGAATTTAAACATGTCACAGTGCACTTTTCTTACATTAGGAGGTAACGGTCTTGATTTTTAAACTCATTCTCGATGCAGTAACAACGTCCCACGCAATTCGAGAAAACTAGCCAATGGCAGTCGTATTCAAGTGGGGCATAGTGGACTCAGTACAAATAGCGTGTGTAAGTGTTTTGATGGCCTAGTTGGTACCACAAAAATACTGGACAGTCCCCAACGCTGCCTTGGCAATATTTCCTCCCTTAAACCTATTTCTCCCGACCCGACCTAAGACCTCCAATCTTTGTTCTTCTCAAAAATGGATTCCTTTTTTCCCTGAGTGACTTGTGTCAAATAGTTGCATTCTTTTGAAGAGCATTGACATTTGTCTGACAATTATATAAATGTGTGCACATTTATTATTTTCATATGATTAAAAAACAAAACATTTATCAACTTTGTGTGCATGCCATCAAATTATTATGCAGAGTTAAGCAGAGGGTGTCACGTACAGGTCTTTTACAAATGGCGGAAGATGACTCGGTAATGGTGTGATGAGATCGTGGCCACACGGCTTTGCCACGCTCAATGGACCGACAATGCTCAAATGTTATTAAAGTTGCAAAGTATACAAGTCCGAGTTCCACGTCGAGTACAAATCTAGCGGCGGTCAGTGAAACACCAGGCTCTCACATTGGAACATTCATCCTCGGGCTGTTATAAGGGTTAGTTGGCTCCATTGTGTACACATTTAATGACCCACAATATATCTTAAAGCCCTCATTCGTGCTTGACTCGACTCAGGGCCACGAAAAATTCGTGTGGTACAATGGAGGGGGAATGCCAGCCAATGGGCCCGGTCCCACAATCTCCACAAGCCAAGTAGCGGAGCATGGTTTCCGAACCAACTGCAGCTCCATTTGCGGCTTTTGTGAAACCCACATTTTCAAATGTATACATGTCCTCTACGATCCAGTGGTGCTCAAGTGTCTCTGTCTGTGGCTCCTCAGCTTCAGCCACTGCCTTCTTCTGGTACACGCAAGGCAAGGACATCTAAATGTGTCAAAAAAGGACAAAATTTAATATTTGTTAGCATGTCATGCTGGTAGAGTGAGAACATGAATCAAGCAGAACGACACACACACACACACACACACACACACACACACACACACACACACACACACACACACACAGTCACACACACACACACACACACACACACAGTCACACACACACACACACACACACACACACACACACACACACACACACACACACACACACTGTTACAGTTTTTAGAACCTTCACGAGTAGTAAATTTTAGTAAATGTTTCCCTTATAAATGTTCCCCTGTAAATATCCCCATCAATTGGCTTGTTAAAGATCGCACCCGAGTTAGTCCATGTACAACACGCAGCGAACCATAGGACCTCTCCGTGGTTATTTCATTATTATGTGTTTCAGTTAAGGACCTGTTCCCAATAGTTGAATCTGCGTTGCATTAATCAAATAAGATAGGTCCCTTTCAATTCCCCCAATCGTCTCCGCAAAGTAACAGTCGGGCGGCGTTCGCTGCTCCTTGCCTTGATTCGGTTGTGGGCCCCAAACCGCCATTAGCCATGCGGTCAAGCCGAGGAGGAAGGGGGCGGAGCCGCCAGGTCACGGGCGTGGCACGCCGACGCACCACCAGAGGCAGGGCCAGCGAGCCCCCACCAGCCAACCAGGGCTGACGAAAGACCATCACGGGCGTGGCTCTATGAAGCGCACATTGATTTAGAAGCACGTAATATAAGCGCCAGCGCGAAGCCTTTTTACGGAGATGAACGGAGATGAACGAGAGTCGACTTGGGTTGGAGACGGCACGTGGTGAGGTCTGGCTGAGAGAGACGAAGCTGCGCGGAGCCCTTTGCCAAGCTGCTTTGGAAAGCCCTACCGCGTGAACGAATACATGAAGCTGCCGCTGGCTGTTCGCTTCCAGCCCGGAGCATGGACCTGGAGCGGACCTCCTTGCTGTGCCTCTGCCAAACCTTCCAGCCCTGCTGTCCCACCTGGACCCTTCTCCTTCTTCCAGTCATTCCTGCCTGCTATTCCCCTTTCATGTAAGTCTGTTTGTCTGTCTGTCTGTCTTGGGCGTTGATAATATAAGACTGTTTAAGGCTGCCCTGTGTATCTTCTTCTTCTTCTTCTGTATATTACTTTCGTTTCTTCTTTGGTTCTGGTTTTGTATATAGTTAATAAATGTCTGTTATTTCTTACCTTTGGTTTCTTCTTTCCCCCGATCGCTTTCGTCCTGTCTCCAATTGAGTACCTGTGGCACGATTTGGCCAACGCTCGGAATCGGGTTAGTCAATTGCTAACGGCTCGAATCGCGGATTGCTAAACCACTCGGCAAATACCATCTTGTCCGTGGTTCGAGCGGTACTTGTCTCCCTGTTTTGCGGAGGGATTGGTAAAGGTATTCGGGAGAACACCTTGACCAATAACCCTGACCAATTTCACCCGCAAAAGAGCGTTATAAGTACCAGGACTAGAGACGGCCAGCTTAACAGGCCAAGGGGATTAACCCCCCCCCCTTGCTAAGGGGAGTGCCGTCTCTGAGATCCGTAACAATTGGTGTCGTGGAGTGGATTTGGACCCGAACCCCCCCCCCCCCCCCCCCCAAAAAAAAACCATCTAAAAATTTGGTCGAAATTTTGAGCGGCCGAAATTTTATTTAATGTCCTAAATTAAAATCGTGCCATGGATAGTCAAGGTGATCGGGTGCCGGTAGGGGAGAATGAGGAGTTAGAGGCAATCCAGGACCCCAGGGAGGAGAAGAGCAATGAGTAGGCGGTAGCGGGGGTTGCAGGCGCACAAGATGGTGGCGCCTCGCACATGGCGGCGACGAGGGCCGCACCCGCTGCACCAATGGGGGTGGGCGAAATGCAAGCCTTCATGGCCCAATTCATGGCGGAAATGCAGAAAAAGAACGACAGTATGGATAAGGTGGGAGAACAATTGGAACGAGTGGGAAACCAAATCGGGCAATTGAGAAATGAGATGGGAAGCCAAATCGGGGAATTGAGAAATGACATGGGAAGCCAAATAGGGGGGCTCGAAGGCAAATTAGGGGGCCAATTGGAGGACGTGGGTAATCAAATTGGGGAAATGAAGGATGGGTTAACGGGGTTGGAAAATAGAATGGCCACCCAGGAGAACCAAATGGAAAGGGTGAAGAATGGGTTAGAGGGGCTAGAAAACAATATGGAAGGCAAATTGAGGGAAATAGGGGAGCAATCCACCCGGGAAATTAAACAGATGGGGAATCAGATAGAGTAGGTAAAAAATGGGTTGGAAAGTAAATTGGATGCCCAAACGAATGATTTGGAGCAGATGAGGGCGGCATCTACCAAAGAGATGGGAGAGGATATAAGGTGCGGAGTGAGCGAAGAGGTCGCGGGAGTACGCGACGAGGTGAAGCGGGGTGAGGAGCGCATGGAGAGAGAGGTGAGGAACAGCATGGCTAGGTTACAGGGGGGTATCGAGGAGTTGACGCAGGGAGTAGGGCAGCTGACAGTGGGACAGAAGGAGCTTGGGGAGAAGGTGGAAAAGAACACGGCGGTGATAGGAGGGTTGAAAGCGACCCAGAAGGAAATAAAGAAAGAATTAATAGCGACGAAGAGGGAATGTCAGATGGTACATGAGGGACTGACGAAGAGGTTAGAGGGGGTGGTAGAGGCAATGGAGACAAAAGAACGGGAAGTCAGGATGCACATAGAAACGACCAAGGTGGCCTTAGAGGAAGAAATTGAGGGGGCGCACCGGGAAATAAAGGAGGTGAAGCAGAAGCTAGAGGAAGTGGAAGAGGGGGTAAGTGAAATTAAGAAGAGATGGAGGGAGACTAAGAAAGCGATAAAGGAGGAGGTGATGGAATTGGTGCAAGGTCTGTGCTCACAGAGTGATGATGTGCTTACTGACCAAATAAAGAGTTTGCAGGTGGCGGAGGAGAAGCGAAGGAGAAGAGGTGCCGAGGTGAGTGGCGATATGCTCGGCAATGTATATGGTGTGAGGGGAGATTCAGCGAGCTTGGGTGTTGGTCTAGACCCGGGCGTTCGTGAGGGGCCGCTGGTGAGTTGTGCGACTGGTGCAGAGTGCGTGGAAAGAGGGTGTGTGCAAGGATGTCCGACCATGGGGAGTGCGAGAGGTATTGGTGAGCAAGGGTGTGCGGGTATGGAGTGGGTAGCAGGTTGCGGAGGGGCGACCCAGGCATCGACACCGACAGGGGTAGTGTTCAGAGGGACGGGGGATGCACGAGAGCCCCCCGGGAATAGTGTACTGTGGGGGCCCGAACGGTTCGGCCCCGCGCTAACCCCGCAAGGAGCGACGCACGGGGTCCTGCCTTCGGGCACCCACAAGGTCCTACTCGCGCCATATGACAGCAAGAGTGATCTGAGGGCGTACCTGGCGCAGTTCGAATATGTATGTGGAGGCAACGGTTGGAATCCAGACGAAGGTGGAGTACACCTTGTGGGGGCACTGCGCGGCGCGGCGGCGGAGGTGCTGACAGCTTTACCACGGGGTGCTCTCACCCTGTCAGCCCTCCGCGCAGCCTTAATTAATCGTTTCGGCATTGAACAGCAAAGCGAGCTTGTTAAAGCTCAGCTTGCTCAGCGAAAATGCAAGCCCCAGGAGACCATCGGGGAACTTGCCCATGGAATTCGCCGCACAGTAGGAATCGCACACGCTGACATGGCAGCGCGTTCCCAGGAAAGCCTGGCGCTGGATCACTTTATCCAGGCTTTTCCGGATCCGAAGCTCCGACAACAGCTCGCCATGTGACGCCGTCGTGGACACAGGAGCTGGCGCCACGATCATCAGCCCTGTGATCCTTAATTCGAGTGCAGACGGCTGGGATAAAATCCAGCGTCTGGAAAATCATAGTTTGCAGCTGGCTACCGGGGTAACGGCTCCGATCATAGGGCGTGGTTTTGTGACCCTCAAGTTGGGGTCAGTAAAGAGCGAGATAGAGGTTTGGGTGGCGGAGGTGTGCGACCCATGCCTAATAGGGTTGGATTTGTTGACTGCTAGCGGTTGTAAAATCGATTTGTGCCGGGGACCCTGCAAGTGGGAGTCGAGGAGCTACCATTGGAGGGGTGAGCACGGCCGAAAGGGCGGAGCTGGAGGCTCCTGAGGCCGTGACCATCCCTCCGAGGGCCGAGGCCATAGTGCCGGCCCGGTGGTCAGCTCGCCCAACATGGCAGGAGTCCTGCGGCCTAGTCGAACCGGTGGCAGCGCAATCCATACCTGGTTTAATCGTGGGCCACACCCTCGTAAAAACGGACGGGCCGGTGGTGGCCGTCCGGGTAATTAATATTAGTACAGAACCATGCACCATCGTAAGGGGCACGAATACAGCCGGCTGCACCCCAGTTAACGAAGTCGTGCCAGTGAGGGGCGAGAACGTCCAGCCGAGTCGGCCCCAGAGGGAACCTTCAAAAAGTATTAGGAATTGGCCCGATCGCATTTGTGAGATGGTAAATCGTAGTAGTGTAGAGTTGGAGGTACCCAGAGGGAGGCGTTACACAAATTAATTGAATCCCATTTGGATATCTTCTCCTTGTCCTCCGAGGATATTGGACGTACGGGCCTGGTGAAACATCAGATCCACACCGGTGAGGCCCGGCCTATTCGTCAGCCCACCTGACGGCTCCCTTGGAGCAAGAGGGAGGAAGCTGACGAGCAGGTAGAAAAAATGTTCGATGCAGGTGTCATCGAGCCCTCGGGAAGTCCTTGGATGTCACCTGTTGTGCTGGTCAAAAAGAAGAATGGGACCACGCGTTTCTGTGTGGACTATCGCCAGCTAAACAACGTGACACTCAAGGACTCATATCCCCTGCCAAGAATTGACGATACCCTCGATGCCGTTGCGGGCTCAAATTGGTTCTCAACCTTGGACCTCAAGAGTGGGTATTGGCAGGTGGAGATGGATAGGGCAGGGAAGGAGAAAACGGCATTTTCCACAGGTAAGGGGCTGTATCAGTTCACTGTGATGCCGTTTGGTTTGTGTAACTCCCCCGCCACCTTTGAACGATTGATGGAGCATGTACTGGGCGGCATGCCATGGCAGTCATGCCGGGTGTACCGGGATGACGTCCTGGTGCATGCTAAAACATTTCCCCAAGCCATAGCTAATTTGGACCAGGTGTTTGGGTGCCTCAGACAGACAGGGTTGAAGTTTAGCCCGAGTAAGTGCACTTTGTTTGCAAGAGAGGTGGCCTATCTAGGTCACGTTATCGGTCGCGAGGGGGTAAAAACAGACCCAGGCAAAATTACAGCGGTGGAGGAGTGGCCCGCACCACGTACCATCAAGGACGTGCGGGGATTTTTGGGACTCTGCTCCTATTACCGGCGTTTTGTGGCGAAATTTGCAGAGTTGGCCCGGCCCCTTCACCGGCTTACGGAGAAGGGGACGAGATTTAATTGGACAAGGGAGTGCCAAGAGGCCTTCCTAGCATTGAAAGGGTGTTTGATACCGCACCCGTTTTAGATTACCCCACTAGTGACGGGACATTTACCCTGCACACGGATGCAAGCCAGGAAGGATTGGGCGCAGTTTTGTCTCAGACACAGGAGGGCGTGGAGAGAGTGATCGCGTATTATAGTCGGGCCACGAGTAGGCCCAAGCGAAATTATTGCGTCACTCGCAAAGAGTTATTGGCTATGCTGGCTGCTGTGAGCCATTTCCACCCTGACTTGTACGGGCGGAAATTTTTGGTTCGAACTGACCATTCCTCTTTGCAATGGCTCCTTCGGTTCAAGGAACCGGAGGGCCAAATTGCAAGGTGGTTGGAAAAGTTGCAGCAGTACGATTTTAGTGTGACCCATAGGGCCGGGAGGGCCCATGGGAATGCTGATGCACTCTCTCGGCGTCCTTGTTTGGGGGAAAACTGCAAATTTTGTGTGAGACACGAGGAGAAGGAACAATTGGGCGATTCCACCCCTATCCTCGTCGTCCGTGCAACCCGGGTGAGAGGGCCAATTTTGCCACTAACCGCAGATGAAGAATTTGGAACAATGGCTTGGAGCACGGCCCAGCGGGAGGATCCCGTCCTGGACCCGGTGTACGAATGGGTTCGATTGGGACAAAGACCTAATGGGGAAGAGGTCACCCCCCTCGGGGCGCCAACAAAGGCATATTGGGCTCAGTGGCAGACCCTGGAATTGAAAGGCAACATCTTGTATCGCAAATGGATGGAGGTTCCCTCTGAGAGAACTTCCTGGTTGGTAATAGTCCCTGACAAATTTAAGAACACAATATTACAGCAGGTGCATGGTACCCGCTCCGGCGGCCATTTGGGCAGGACAAAGACAACATCTCGGGTCCGCCGGAGGTTCTATTGGGTAAATATAGGGCGCGACATACAGGACTGGTGTCGGAGATGCGACGCCTGTACTGCTAAAAATGGACCAGCACGGAGGATGAGGGCCCCCCTTCAATTACACCAGGTGGGGGTCCCCCTTGAGCGGGTGGCCATGGATATTCTAGGAAGGCTACCCCACACCCGCCAAGGTAATAAGTACATCCTCGTTGTAATGGACTATTTCACCAAGTGGCCGGAGGCCTACGCCCTCCCCAACCAAGAAGCCAGGGTGGTGGCACAGGCCTTCGTGGAAGGATTTGTATGCCGGCATGGGATTCCACAGGAGCTGCACACCGATCAGGGTCGAAATTTTGAGAGCCAATTGCTAAAAGATGTGTGCAGACTCCTGTCAATTAGAAAGACGAACAACGCCCTCAATACCACAATCTGATGGGATGGTGGATCGGTTTAATCGAACATTGATCCAACAACTGGCATTGTTCACCACCACCCGTCAGGATGACTGGGACGAACATCTCCCGTATTTGTTAATGGCCTACCGAACCAGCCAGCATGGGGCCACCGCATGCAGTCCGGCGTTGCTTATGTATGGGCGGGAGTTGGGGCTCCCGCCGACTTGCACTGCGGTCCCGTGCCAGACACCACGGATATCCCGCCGAGGGAGGGCTATGCACGTCACTTAAGAGGAAGGCATGGAGAGGGTCCATGCCTTCGCCCGCCACCAGCTCCAGCTGGTGGGGGCCAGGATGAGGCACAAGTACGACCACCGGAGCCAGGGGAGTCAGTACGCTCCGGGGATGAAGATTTGGTTCTTCAATCCCCGGAGGTGGAAGGGTAGGTGCCCCAAACTCACCTCTCCCTGGCAAGGCCCGGGGGTCGTCCTGTCGCAAGTCTGTGACGTGGTCGTTAAGATCAAGATGGGGCCATGAGCCCTCCCTCGGATCGTCCATGCTGATCAGATAAGACCCTACACCGGCGAGCAGGCGCCCTCATGGATCGCCTTGGCTTTAGATGCCGAGGTGGGACCCAGTACCTCCAACGAAGGAGGCTCGTAGTGTGAGAGGACTGGGGGGTGATAGTGGGAGATGCCCGAGGTAGAGGGATGGTGGCTCTACCATCCCTCACCTCCACTAATTTGGGCAAAGGAGCTATAGATTTATGGGGATTGGCAGTACCAAACTAGCTCGGGAGGGTTAGGATAATGTATAGGGAACTAGAGATGACTATAGGTGACCAAGATTTAAATAGTAACATTGTATAGGTAGTGGGGACGTAGCCAGGTTAGATGGTTGATAACGACGAGGGATGTGCAATAGTATAAGGGGTGACAGGGAAGCACTAATCTTAGAAGGGCAATAGATAGCCAGATGATGCGGTGTGTATGAGCTTTAAGTTTTGGATGACATGAGGAATTGAGAGGCAATGCTTATGAAAGATGTGTGTGTATTGATGACATTGAGTGCATTGGCTTGCTTGGTGTGCAAGTGCAGTACAGGTGTGTGGAATGAATGGTGTGGAGTGAGTATTGTGGAATGAGTGGAGTGGAGTGTATGGTGCGAAGGAGTGGATGGGGGAAGGATGGACCCCTTCATGAGTACCCGGGGAGGGTAGTGTAAAGGTAGGTAGAGGCAGTAGGTAAATTGTGGTTGGATATTGACATCTGTAGTGCGGAAGTAGCAGAGTACTGCTTGAATGGGTGCAGGAGTGTATGGAATGGCTGGGCGTGTGGCCTGTTAGTGTGTGTGATTGGTTGAGCACTCCGCCACTGGTAGTCTGTCGGCCAGGTGAGGCCGCAGGTAGGCTCTGGGAGCCAGCTAGAGTTCAATGGGGCCCGAGGATCCAGAGAAGGACCCGGGTAGCCCGACGCCAGAGAAGGCGGTAGCGGGGTGAGAGAGCCAGAGGGCCTTCCCCAGGTTAGGGTGAGGAGCAGGTAAGCTCGGGTGGCAACTGCAGTGGCAGAGGTGTGCAGGTGAGCGGACCTGCTGGTGAGCCACACGACCCAGCCCAGAAATTGTGCGAGGGCACAGGTAGAAAATCGGGGGAGTGAGACCCCAAATTGGGAGGCACCACAGTTTGGTCAATGGGAATTGATTTTTAGAACCACATAGTGTAAAGTGGCCAATGGTTTGGCAGGGCAAGACCCCGGGTAGTATAAAGTGTTAATGTCATTTAGAAGGTAGATAGGAGAAAATCTCTTCGCACCATCCGCATCCACTCAACTAAGGTGATGAGACTCCACACCATGTTTTTGCAAGCATTTGGAATGAAAGACGCATCTCGACGTGGGTGAGACATTGTTCGATATTCCATCTCTTCCTCCTTAGGAGGGATTGATGACGGATTCGGTTTAGAGGGGATGGGAAAGACAAGACGTTAGAGACGAATTTGTAATTTGTAAATTGTGTAAATACGGGGTAGGGGCAAGGGTAGAGTAGGTGACATGGGGGGTGACGAACGGATAGGGACGGGCTTTCTCGGCTCGCTCTCCCGCGCCCTTCATGTTGCATTGCTTTGTATTGATGTGTACCCTTGCGCCCCTGCCCGCTGATCTGCTTGTCCTTCCTTCCCCACTCACGGACCATTGTTATTTTGAGCCCGGCGGGGGGGGGGGGGGCGTGGGTGGGGGGGGGGGAGTGTGCAGGTGACCACAGTTGTGTGCCCGCACCTTTGCTGCCTCCGGCCTGCACTGATGCACCATATGGACCACACGTTCTGTGGCCTAGCACCACCTTATGGACCACACGTTCTGTGGCCTAGCACCACCTTATGGACCACGCGTACTGTGGCCTGGCACCTCTGCTGGGACCAACCATTGTTGCCAGCGGTATCTGGTTGCGGACCACTGTTTTCAAAGTGGCCTCCATGCCATGCAGGTGGACCTCCGGAGGTGGCCCTGCTGGCCCTGAGTAATAAAAAGCGGACGCGGTGTGTGCCCTTTTAATAAACAACATCAAGCAAGAAGACAACCAGAAGCAGCGGCCCAGCAGAGAAGACATCACAAGGCATCATTTATTATTTTAAAAATGTTTGTTTTTGTGCCTTTTTCATTTATGGTGCTTTTGGTGCATTCATTATTTTTGGTGCATATGGTATGGTGTATCAGTGCAGTGCAGTGCAGTGCAATGATTTTCCTCTTCTCAAAACATCTTGTTCTTGTTTCCCACAAAAGACAGGTCCTGGGTGACAGTTTGTAAATAATTAGTGTTTTTGTAAATAATGCTCCCCACCGGCTAAATGTGTAGTTTCGATATAATTCCGCAATTCGGTTAGTCTGTGGGCATGAGTCAGTTAGATAGGATGCAATGCAGCAGGTGGGACATATTTAGTGTTAAAACTGTCGCACTCAGGGTGAGGTTAAAAGTAGAGGGTAACCACACCTAAGTGTCACACTAAGTTAAAGTTGTTTCGGCCCGGGCCGGGCCTGGAGGAAAGGAGGGTGCAGTGTTGCAGTTTTTAGAACCCTCACTTGTAAATAATTCTTGTAAATATTCCATCATTTAAAAGGTTAAAGGTTGCACCCTTAATTAGTCCATATGCAACACGAAGGCCACCATAGGAACTTTAGTTATTTCCTTATTATGTGTCAGATAAGGCCGTGTTCCCAATAGTAGAATCTGCATTGTGTCAATTAAATAAGAATAGGCCCTTCCGTTCATTTTGTAGCTGCTCTCTCCAAGCTACGCCATTATGCGCCCCTACAGTCGGGGCTTGTCTCTCCCCAAATTGTCACGTGGTTTGATTAGCAGCGTTCGCTGCATTGAGCCTTCGTCGCCTTAGCGCTCGCTCCAAACGCCATTGAACATGGGGTCTCAGGCCGAGGAAAAAGGGGGCGGGACACAAGAACGAGGCGAGGCCCTGTCAACTCGCCGTCAAGGGTGGAGTTGGTGAGCCCTCGCCAACCAACCAGGGCTGAGGTGAGCTCACTGGCAGGCGTGGTTTGATGAAGCGCGCATTGATCTGTGAGCGCATTATATAAGCGCGCGCGCAAAGCCCTTTGACGGACTTCTTTCCACGGACCTCATTCGGCGGGCTCCTTTTGCACGAACTTGGGGACTTGAGGAACTGCGTGAGGGAGCTCGTTTGATACGAACTGCCTGTGATACGAACTGCGTTTGATACGAACTGCCTCTGATACGAACTGCCCTTTTTGACAAACATTAATCGGGAGAGAGAGAGTGTTGGCATGAAATACGTATAACGTCCGTAGCCTCCCAGTCCCCCCGATATACGTAAGGTCCGCTCGCGGTCAACGACAACGACGCGCTGCCGGCCTGCTTCCATCACCACCACTGCACGAGTCGGGACTGGACGAGGAGCCTGGACATCTGCTTGGACCTTCCTCCCCTACCAGCTACCATCCCGTGTGAGTGTGTCTGTTTGTCCTGGGGTCGTTAAGTTAAGATTGCATAGATAAGATTGCCCTGTGTCCTTCTTCTTCTTCTTCCTCCTGTATATTCCTTTCGTTTCCTCTTCTTCTTGATTGTAAATAAATTCACCTGTTCTTCCTATACTCTGGTTTCTTCTTAGCTGATCGATTTCGTCTTTTCTCAATTGAGTACCTGTGGCATGATTTGGAAACCGCTCAGAATCGGGTTTAGTCATTTGTTAACGGCTCGGACCGCGGATTGCTAACCGCTCGGCATTTACCATCACGTCCGTGGTTCGAGCAGGAGTTATATTCCTGCTTTACGTCGGGTTAGTAAGTAGGTATTTGGGACTTCCTTGACCAATGACCCTAGCTAATACCGACCGGAAGGAGCGTTATAACTTCAAAGGACTCGGGTCGGTCAGTCACGGACAAGGGGATTAACCCCCCCCCCCCTTGATAAGGGGAGTGCCGACCCCCAAATCCGCAACAATATATATATACATACATACATACATACATACATACATATATATATATATATATATATATATATATATATATATATATATATATATATATACAGTGAAACCTTGACTTACGAGTGCACCAACTTACGAGTTTTCCGAGATACGAGCCGTCGCTCGGGCGGTTTATTGCTTTGAGATGCGAGCCGAGATCTGAGTTACGAGCTTACGCCACCTGCCACCAAGTGGGTTCCGGTCACGTGGTTATCTTGCCGTGCAAGCAGCTCTGCCGTATATCGCTGCTGCTTTGTTTTCGCATTTTGGTTATTTTGGAGCTTACGTCACCGCCACCAGGTGGGTTCCGGTCACGTGGTTATCTTGCCGTGCAAGCAGCTCTGCCATATATAGCTGCTGCTTTGTTTTCGCATTTTGGTTATTTTGGAGCTTACGTCACCCGCCACCAGGTGGGTTCCGGTCACGTGGTTATCTTGCCGTGCAAGCAGCTCTGCCGTATATAGCTGCTGCTTTGTTTTCGCATTTTGGTTATTTTGGAAAATTTCTTAGTTTTAACCATGGGTTCTAAGAAATTGAATGCCAAGGGCAGTACTGAGAAGAAGAAGAGGATGATGTGCTTGGATATAAAACACGCAATCGTCGAAAAACATGAGTGAGGTGTGCGTGTTGTCGACTTGGTGAGGCGGATGTGAAGGCAGCTGAAGATTTTATTATAACTTTTGCCGAACTGATAGAAGCCGAACGATACATCCCCCAGCAAATCTTCAACTGTGACGAGACAGGGCTCTTCTGGAAAAAGATGCCGAGGAGGACGTATATAACGGCAGAGGAGAAGAGCATGCCAGGCCACAACTTGTTCAGAGTGCCGGCGATAGCTCGCCTTCTCTTTGTGGAAAACACGGTGAGATCCTTAACATCCAACAACTAATGGGACGCAAACGGGGCGCCCAGTTTAGCGGTACACACATTGATGAATCACCCTGCCTGTGATTCACCCATGACAGGTTATAGCTGGGTCGGGATTCAAACCCAGGCTGGACAGTTTAGAGTCAAGTGTGCGTACCTCCAGTCCAGGCCATCCTGCCAACTTGTATGCTGCATACAGGTGAAATATAAAGCGCGAGCTATTTTTATATATACTGTATATTTAAAAAAAAATTGGTGTGGTTTTTGGCGGGCTGGAACGGATTAATAGCATTTCAATTCATTTTAATGGGGAAATTTAATTTGAGAAACGAGCAAATTGAGTTACAAGCTCGGTCACAGAACGAATTAAACTCGTAAGTCAAGGTTTCACTGTATATATATATACAGTGAAACCTTGACTTACGAGTTTAATTCGTTCTATGACCGATTTGTTAACTATAATATATATATATATATATATATATATATATCGATATATATATCGATATATATATATATATATATATATATATATATATATATATATATATATATATATATATATATATATATATATATATATATCGATATATCGATATATCGCTATATATATATATATATATATATATATATATATATATATATATATATATATATATATATATATATATCGATATATATATATATATATATATATATATATATATATATATATATATATATATATATACATACATACATACATACATATATATATTAGGCGAAGGTGATTCTGTCTGTCTGTCCGGGGGTGTGGCTTACTCCGTTTAGACAGTAGCTCCACCCATTCTTGGAGAGGCTTCATGTAAACAAATATCCACCATTTTATTACCTCAAATAGCTTTGAGGCCTGTTTAGTTAGGCCCGTGCTGTCTTTCTCTCTCACACAGGTTTATTTCAACTCTAATTCGATATATCATTTCATTTTTAACAGTCGCTAACATAGTTTTAGACTCGGTTGAAAAAAAACGGGAAGAGAATCCCATGAAAGTTTCCGTTTATAGAACGAAATGATTTCTCAAAGGCCTGTAAAATAAAGCCCATTCATTGAGTCACCCTCACGATTTTATCTCGAATTCATCATCTGCTTTAATTTTTATCGATGGTTTTAGACTCGGTGTCAAAAATAATTGAGAACATTCACGCACACACGGGAAATTGCCGAGATATATTTTTTAAAATCGCGCCACCATTATACACGATAATACACCGCCTAAAATAACAGTCGGGGAAAATGTCGACAAATATTAAAAATTCGCTTTTTCTTTTCCATTAAGATATATTACTTTTACTTTTGATGACAGTCGTCACAAAACGACATATATTTCTTCGTTCTTATTTCATTCAACATTACTATCTGGAAGTACAAACTAAAATATGCTTCAGGAAATTACCGAGAGATATTTCTTCGTTTTTTAAATTAGTTTTGTGCGCATACACTTTAAATAGGCTTATTTTAAATCTTTAATTTTCACAATGTAATTTACTTGCCATTTGATGATTACGAGACACTTCCTCTTGAGGATTGTGACAATTCATGCATTGTGTGGAAACTTCCATTTCCAAAATGAATGAGACGGGAGAGGAGCGAGGGGTTGGAGAGCGAGGAGCGAGGGGATGGAGAGCGAGGAGCGAGGGGTTGGAGAGCGAGGAGCTAGGGGTTGGAGAGCGAGGAGCGAGGGGTTGGAGAGCGAGGAGTGAGGGGTTGGAGAGCGAGGAGCTAGGGGTTGGAGAGCGAGGAGCGAGGGGTTGGAGAGCAAGGTGCTCGGGGTTGGACAGCGAGAAGCTAGGGGTTGGACAGCGAGGAGCTCGGGGTTTTAGAGCGAGGAGCTAGGGGTTGGAGAGTGAGGAGCTAGGGGTTGGAGAGCGAGGAGCTAGGGGTTGGAGAGTGATGAGCTAGGGGTTGGAGAGTGAGGAGCTAGGGGTTGGAGAGGAGTGAGAAATTGGAGAGGAGTGAGGGGTTGGAGAGTGAGGAGTGAGGGATTGGAGAGCGAGGGGTTGGAGAGCGAGGATCTAGGGGTTGGAGAGCGAGGAGCTAGGGGTTGGAGAGCGAGGAGCGAGGGGTTGGAGGGCGAGGGGCTAGGGGTTGGAGAGTGAGGAGCAAGGAGATGGATAGTGAGGAGCGTTTGGAGAGGAGAGTGAGGAGCGTTTGGAGAGGAGAGTGAGGAGCGTTTGGAGAGGAGAGTGAGGAGCGTTTGGAGAGGAGAGTGAGGAGCGATTGGAGAGGAGAGTGAGGAGCGATTGGAGAAGAGTGAGGGACTGGAGAGGAGTGTGAGGGATTGGAGAGGAGTGTGAGGAGGTATGGGAGGGGAGTGTGAGGAGGAGAGGGATTGGAGAGGCGTGAGGGTGGAGAGAGGAGAGTGTCAGGTGGAGAGGAGTGAGGGGATCACATATGATGTGAAATAAATAAATTGTGTTCATTGCACCATTTCTGGATCTGATGAATTGCCAGTAACCATTTTGTAAAATTTAATGTGCAGCATCTAAATCAAGACGTCCAAATGTCACACACGCCCATGCCCATGGAATTCCCACGGGTGACCCCACTCGTATAATAGTATATATATATATATATTGTTACGGATTCGTCACTTCCATCTTTGTGGTTGTCATCCACTTGAAGCATTTTTAGTTTCATGTATTATTATTGTTACAGTTTCGGTGTGAAATGGAGATAACTGTCTTCAAAGGTAAAATTAGTGTTTCAAAAGAAAAACGAAATGGATCGGGAGAAACCGGAAGAGGAGGAAGAAGAGGCTGGAGCGGATCAAGTGAGATCAGGAAAGAAAGGCCGATCTGCTTTGAGGTGTCGAGCGGACGCTGGTCACGAGCGAATATTGGTTTCCCCAGGAAAGGGATTCCTGTGACAGTGTCGTTATTGCTGGGGCAGATAAACCTGCGTGATGGGTTTTGCTGTTGGTTCCGAAAGTGAATCATCGTGGGAGAGCCGGTACGTCATTTCACCTCGCACCAGCCATTTCACCTCGCACCAGCCGTTAGCCTGGTGCTCGTGTGTGTCGTGGATTTCGCTTGGGAATTCACGGTTCTCCGCTTGGGAACTGCTGTTCGTTCATGTCAGCGTCATTGTCTGGTGAACCGAAGGTGTGAATTCCCAGTCGCCTTTTGGGTGAACTTTTGCCTGACCGATGTCGGCCCGACACCGCACCCAGCGGCTCTTCTGCAGCGTCGACTGTCGGCCGTCCTGGGTTCAGGTCTCAGTGCGACCTTTTTTCTTGTGATCCCCAGAGCGTGGATTGACTTTGACCTGGTGTCGTGACAGTGACTTTGGGGGTGTTACAGTTCGCTCACGTGGAGTACCGTGAGTTATTGAGTTAAGAAACTGGTGGTACCATCATAGGAATTATATGGTGTTTGCTGTGCAATTGAGGTTCTTGTACTTGCGCAAGTTGTTATTATTGTGTGATGTTAATACAATACGTGGGTTTTGTAAC
This sequence comes from Myxine glutinosa, assembly GCF_964187855.1. NCBI lineage: Eukaryota > Metazoa > Chordata > Myxini > Myxiniformes > Myxinidae > Myxine > Myxine glutinosa. Next base: position 153,290,635 of record NC_136262.1, read on the forward strand.
AACTGATTGGTGTGGTTTCACCATTGGTCATTGGCACACATAATAGCACATCTTTCTGCCGTGACTCCTTTCGGGGCTCGGAGGTACACCGTGACCGGGGTTTGGGGAGGAGCACGTAACAGAAATTGGGGGCTCGTCCGGGATAGAATTCCCTCACATTCCCAAAATTGGAATTTTCTAACATTCCCAAATTTGTATTTCTGAAAATTTGGAATTTTTTGTGTGAAGGTTAACAGGTGTTAACTAATAGTCACCATGGTGTTTCAAGTAGAAAAGTTTGCGACGTCCCTAACGAGGCACAGTTCCAGGCGTTAAAAATATCGGAACTCATGATATTGGCCAAATATTGTAACTTGGAGGTCCGAGTTAGTATGAAGAAAGCAGAGATTCAGACATTGGTGGTAGAATCTCTAGTGGGACAAGGAGCATGGGAAGAGGTAGCCTTGGATTGGTTACCAGAGGAAAAAGGAAATATGGAGCTCTGGAAAATGGAGATGCAACTGCAGAGCCAGGAAAGGTTAAAAGAGTTGGAATGGAAAGCAGAAAAGGAAAGAGCAAAGGAAAGAGCAGAGGAAAGGAGAGCCGAAAAGGAAAGAGCAGAACAGGAACTCGAACTCGAGGAGAGAAGAGCAGAGGAAAGAGCAGAGGAAAGGAGAGCCGAAAGGGAGTTAAGGGAACGAGACATGGAGTATCAGAGGGAACTGAAACTCAAGGAGCTTGAATTACTGGGGGAACGGAGAGAAGTATTATCCATGCCGGCTAGTTCGACAACCAGTCAGAACTCTTGGGATGTTGGTAGGCATGTGAGGCTGGTTCCACCCTTTAATGAAAAGGAGGTAGCCAAGTTCTTTTTACACTTTGAGAAGGTGGCTCAAATGTTAAAATGGCCTGTGGGGTCATGGACTATGTTAGTACAAAGTGTTCTGGTGGGTAAAGCTCAAGATATCTATTCGGCCTAACCGATTGACCAATGTGCAGATTATGAGATAGTGAAGAAAGCCATTCTCAAGGCCTATGAATTGGTCCCTGAAGCTTACCGACAAAAATGTAGGAATGCCAGGAAGAGGGAGAGTGAGACCCATGTGGAGTTTGCCAGAATGAAGGAAACTATGTTTGATAGGTGGTGTGACTCGAAGGATATTGGGAAAGACTTCAACCGTTTTCGACAATTTGTATTGGTGGAGGAATTCAAACAGTGTGTCCACATGGACATTAAAGTGCATCTGGATGAAAAAAAGGTACCGGAGTTGTATGAGGCAGCAACAGTGGCAGATGACTATGCCTTGACACACCGGATGGGGTTCCACAAACCTAACTTCCCGCCTAGAGTTAGCCAGGGGAGTTACGGTAAATCACGTTCAGAGAACAAATTTTCATGGAGGCGGCCTGGAGAGGACTATGGGGAAAAATCTGATACCGTGACTTTTAGGGATCAGAAGACTGCAGTTCCATGGCAGACCTATCTTCCGGGGGGCCCGAGGCAGACCACGAGTTTTTCCTCCGGGCCTACTTGCACTTTTTGCAAGAAACCTGGGCATTTGATGCCCCAATGTTACGCCCTGAAAAGGAAAAATCAGGAGCGGAGTCAGACTAGTGCAACTCCGAATGCGTTGGCCAATGCGAGAAATCGTCCTTGGAGGACAGTGCCTTGTGAAGGTTCCCGTGCCAAAGTTACGGCATCACAGAACGACCTTGTCCAAGAGGGTTAGGGTATTGAGGGACACAGGAGCACATCAATCTTTGATGCTTGAGGGCATTTTGCCATTGTCGGAGAAGACGGCAACGGGGGTTAGTGTTCTCTTTCAGGGGGTTGGTGGCTATGTTAAAGCTCCTCTTCATGTCATCCATTTAAAGTCTGAGTTGGTGTCAAGACCGGTCACTGTGGGGTTACAAGCCACTCTTCCTATAGAGGGAATATCTTATTATCGGGAATGATTTGGCCAGGGGTAGAGTTTCTGGAAAATCCGATGTTGGTTGAAAAGCCCAGTATGGAAAATAACACAGCACAGTTAGAGCAGGAGATTCCGGGTATCTTTCCATCCTGTGCAGTGACTCGTGCTATGGGTAGGAAGTGCTCTGAAGAGAAGGAGACGGAAGGTGATGCGGATATGGGTTCCATAGAGATATTGGAGGAAAAGTCTGGAAGAGGTAATAGGAAAGGGAGTGACATCAAGGAACTTAAGGAAAAGGTGCCATCTGGACCAAAAGAGAAAATGGAGTGTCCGTCGGAGACATCTGGGAACGAGGCTGAACAAACGGTGCTTGTCCGAAAGAGACTTGTTGAAGAACAACACAGAGATTCGGAGCTCCGGAGTTTGATTGGTAAAGCCATTACAGAGGAAGAGGCTATGAAGGTACCTGTTGGTTACTCATGAAAGGGGAAATACTCATGAGAAAATGGAGACCACCGGAGGTGCCAGCAAATGACGAGTGGAAACTTCATTACCAAATTGTGGTGCCACCGCCGTACCGGAAGGAGATATTGAGACACCTTTGGCCGGGCACCTTGGAGTGAACAAGACATGTGACAGAATTTTGGTACATTTTTTCTGGCCAGGATTGTGACGTGATGTGGCGGAGTTCTGTAAATCTTGCCATTCTTGCCAGCTGGTGGGAAAACCTAATCAGAAAGTCCCTTCTGCACATTTAAAACCAATTCCAGCTTTTGAAGAGCCATTCAGCTGTGTCATTATTGACTGTGTAGGCCCTTGACCTAAAACTAAGGCTGGACATCAGTATCTGCTGACCATCATGTGCGCTTCCACAAGGTTCCCAGAAGCAGTGCCTCTTAGGAAAATTACTGCGGCAGTTATTGCGAAGGCCTTGATTACATTTTTCACTTTGGTTGGCTTACCTAAGGTCGTCCAGTCTGATCAGAGTTCCAATTTCATGTCAATGCTTTTTCAGCAAGTGGTACACCTGTTGGGAGTGGAGCAAGTAAGATCAAGTACTTACCATCCCGAGAGCCAAGGGGCCTTGGAAAGGTTTCACCAGACAATGAAGAATATGATCAGAACGTACTGTTTTGAATGTGACAAGGATTGGGATGAGGGAATACCCTTATTGTTGTTTGCTACGAGTGAATCTGTTCAGGAGTCATTGGGATTCAGTCCTTTTGAACTTGTGTTTGGACACACCGTTCGAGGACCATTGAAATTGGTGAAAGAACAGTGGCTACAGGAGGAGTCGCAGTCGACAGTGGGAGAGTATGTGTCAACGGATAGGCACAGATTGGCAAAGGCTTGTGAAGTTGCGAGAGGAAACTTGAAAGTGACACAGGATAAAATGAAAGTGAGACATGACAAGAAATCTCAGATAAGAAATTTCAGTCCTGAGGACCGGGTGTTAGTGTTGCTTCCTGTTTCAGGTCAGCCACTACAGGCTAGGTATTTTGGTCCCTATGCAATCGAAAGGAGGGTTAATGAAACAGATTACGTGGTGACAACTCCCGACCGACGGAAAAAGCGGGAGCTGTGTCACGTCAACCGACTGAAGAAATATTATGAGAGGAAGCCTGTGGGAAAAATGGTTTTTGTCTCACCTGTCGTGCCTGTAGTCGGGGTGCAAGAGAATCCAGAGGTTGAGGCCGGTGTGAAGTTTGATAACATTGATGACCAGGCTTGTCCCAGATTGACGAACACGGAAGTGTTGAGTAGTTTAGACGAGAAATTAGGTCATTTGACGAGGGAACAACAAGGACAACTATCCAGCCTAATTTTTGAGTTTGCACATTTGTTCGCAGATGTACCTGGTCGTACTGACTTGGTATATCATGATATTGAGGTGGGGGAAGCCACTCCTGTGAAAAATTCCTGTACCCCTATCGGATGAACCCTGTGAAGATGGATTATCTTTGGAAGGAGGTTCAGTATATGTTGGAGAATGACATCATCGAACCAAGCAGCAGAGAATGGAGCTCACCATGTGTGTTGGTTCCAAAACCCGATGGCAGTTTTCGCTGTTGTACGGATTTAAAACGGGTTAATGCAGTGACCAAGACCGACTCATATCCCATCCCGAGGATTGATGACTGTATTGATAGAATAGGCCCAGCTAAATTTGTAACTAAATTTGACTTGCTGAAAGGGTATTGGCAGATTCCTCTTGCTGATCGAGCCAAGGAAATCTCTGCTTTAGTCACACCAAATGGGTTGTATCAGTACAAGGTTCTTCCCTTTGGATTGAAAAACGGGCCTGCTACATTTCAACGGCTGATTAATAAGCTTATTGCAGACCTTGAGGGGGTGGAGGCTTATCTGGATGATATCATCCACACCATGACCATGGAAGATCATCTTAAACAAATTCAGGCATTTTTCAAGAAACTGACCGAGGCAGGGTTGACCATCAACTTATCTAAGAGTGAGTTTGTAAAAGCCCAGGTGGTGTTCCTCGGCCATGTAGTAGGTCAGGGTCAGGTGCAACCGGTGACAGCCAAGTTAGAAGCCATTGATCGCTTCCAAGTTCCAAAAGGGAAGAAGGAGCTTATGAGATTATTGGGTATGGCTGGTTGGTACCGGCAGTTCTGCAGGAATTTTTATGATATGGTAGCCCCTTTAATGAATTTGCTGAGGAAAGAGACCAAGTTTGTTTGGGATGACAAATGCCAGGCTGCCTTTGTCCACGTCAAAGCGATATTAATGAGCTCTCCTGTCCTAGCAGCACTGGATTTTCAAGAACCTTTCAAGTTGGCCATTGATGCAAGTGATGTGGGGGCTGGGGCAGTTCGATTACAGGAAGATGATGATGGCGTGGATCACCCGGTGTGCTACTATTCGAAAAAGTTTCACAAACATCAGGCAAATTATGCCACTGTGGAAAAAGAGACCCTTGCTCTCCTGCTAGCGCTTCAGCATTCTGAGTTGTATCTGGGAACTACTACCTTTCCTATAAAAGTCTTCACTGATCACAACGCCTTAACCTTCATTCAAAAAATGAAAAATAAAAATCAGAGGTTTATGAGATTGAGTTTGTCTTTGCAGTTCAACTTGGAAATTGAGCATGTAAAGGGCAAGGACAATGTCATTGCCGTTTCTTTATCCAGAGTGAACTAACTTAAAAAATTCCTGTAGGTTGTTTGGAAGTTTTGTTGCTTTCTTCTGAGGAATATTAGTTATTGCTGCTCACGTGAGTTGGTCAGCCATAGGTTGATTGGTAGTGTTTGGGTGTGAGTTTTACTTGTGTTTGTTAAAGCGGGTTTTTGCATGAAAAGAAAGTTTTCACTATGTTCAAACTTTCTTTCTTGAGGGTGGGGAGTGTTACGGATTCGTCACTTCCGTCTTTGTGGTTGTCATCCACTTGAAGCATTTTTACTTTCATGTACTATTATTGTTACAGTTTGAGTGTGAAATGGAGATAACTGTCTTCAAACGGAAAAATAATGTCTCAGAAGGAAAACGAGATGGGTGAGGGCGAAAACGGAAGAAGAAGAAGAGGAGGGCTAGTGGATCGAGTGAGATCGGGAAAGGAGGCTGATCTGCTTCGAGATGTCGAGTGGACGCTGGTGGACATTGGTCACGAGCGAATATTTGTTTCCCCGGGAAAGGGATTCCTGTGACAGTGTCGTTATTGCTGTGGCAAATAAACCTGCGTGACGGGTTTTGCTGTTGGTTCCGAAAGTGAATCATCGCTGGAGAGCAGGTACGCCCCCATTACGGGCCCGTCCGCCATTTCACCTCCCACCAGCCATTTCACCTCGGACCAGCCATTCGCCTGGTTCTCGTGTGTGTCGTGGATTTCGCTTGGGAACTCGCGGTTCTTCGCGGTTCTCCGCTTGTGAGCCACTGATCGTTCATGTCAGCGTCATTGTCTGGTGAACCGAAGGTGTGAATTCCCAGTCACCTTTTGGGTGAACTTTTAACGGACCGACGTCGGCCCGACACCTCACCAAGCGGCTCTTCAGCAGCGTCGACTGTTAGTCGTTCTGGGTTCAGGTCTCAGTACGACCTTTTCTTGTGATCGCGAGAGCCAAGGGGATCGATTTTGGCCTGGTATTTTGACACGGTGACTTTGGGGGATGTTACTGATTGCTCACGTGGGAATACCGTGAGTTATTGATTCAGGAAATTGGTGGTACCATCATAGAAATTATATGGCGTTTGCTATGCAAGTGAGGTTTTTCTTGAACGTGCGTTACTTGTTATTATTGTGTGGTTTTAATACAAAACTTGGTTTTTGTAACAATTGATTGGTATGGTTTCACCATTGGTCATTGGCACACATAATAGCACATCTTTGTGCCGTGACTCCTTTCGGGGCTCAGAGCTACACCGTGGCCGGGGTTTGGGGAGGAGCACGTAACACATTTTAAATCAAAATGGTGGTGTGTATAGTCAGCCATCTTACACCATGATGACATCACAGACATAATCACATCCCATCATCCCTGTCATGTGACCAGATCCTCAGCTCTGATTGGTGGGTGTACCTTTGTGAAGGACATACAAACATACGGACAGACAAACACTGTTCCAGATGGCTTTGCCCGACGCCATAAAAACTGGTGTGTTTGTGGAGACTCAGGTTTTGATTTTATTAATGTTTAAAAGTTCCGTGCTTTTAGGCGTCACAAAGCTAAAGCATTTTGGGCTCTTCTACGATTTATTCTTATGATGTCATCGTTTTGTGATATCATTTTTGCACTGCTGTTGACAAAATTTAAGACTCGACTCAAACAAATCCCGAGAAATCGGAAAACATTTGACTTTTCAAACAGAAATATATATATATATATATATATATATATATATATATATATATATATATATATATATATATATATATATATATATATATATATAGCACCAGTCCGTAGGAAGCGGTTCAGTTCAGCATTTTTCATATGAAATTGGCAAAGCCGAGAAACGCACAAAATCCGTTAAAATTACCCTTAATAAACCGATAGAACCAGCCTTTAGAACCATTTAGAATTACCCTTTCGAACCTATTAGAATTATCCTTTAAAAAACCTTTAGAATTGCACCTTCGAACCAATTAAAATTACCCTTTTGAACCTTTAGAATGAAAAAAGGGTTCTTCTTCTTCATTTAGGCTTACGAACATAGCCATCTATATTGAAGCGGCTTCACCGCTTAAAAACAGTAGTGACTTGATTTTGAAGCCCCTTCCTGAACGGACAGACAAACAGACTGGCGGAGAATAGATAAATAGACTAGAAAGGGCATTCAGTAGAGCCAATACCTCTTCAAGGTTCAGCAGTTTATGTTTTGTATCCCACCAATAGGCCGGAGCCGATTCCGGACGTGAACCAAAATTGAATTGGCTTGTTTTTGACACCTATGCAAATCATGCACCTAGTTTTGCTCTAACCTGTCCACAATATCATGCTAAAAATCGTTTTTGGCATTATCACTCAATGGTAAAGAATCACTTAAAAGAGTAAGCAAAGGAAAGAGGTAGCAAAGGCGCAGGAGGTATTTAGGAAAATGTTCGGAGAACGCTTGGATTCGGAAAAGAGGGTCAGAGAGCGGTATTCAGGATTGCAAAGCAGATAGCGAAAGAGAGGTGTGATGTGATGGGGGTGAGTTGCTTGAAGGATGAAGTGGGACAAATCGTTGTGGACCCAGATGGAATTAAAGGAAGATGGAAAAGATATATGGAAATGCTGTTAAATACAGAGAATGAATGGGATGGCAACATAGAGAGTAACCCAGTTTTCGGACCGGCAGAGAAGATAACTGAGAAGGAAGTTGAGGAAGTGATAAAAGCAATGAGGAGTAGAAAAGTGGGAGGGCCGACGGGAGTTGTGGGAGATATGTTGAAGGCAGCAGGAAGTTGGGGTGTGAAGAGAATGACAGAGATCTGTAATCTGGTGGTGAAAGAAGGCCGCATTCCAGTGGTTTGGGAACTGAGTACCCTCGTCCCTCCATACAAGGGGAAAGGTGACCCTCTGGAGTGTGGCTCGTACCGAGCGATAACGTTATTGGAGCATGGAATGAAGGTATTGGAAAGGGTGTTGGAGAGGAGGATAAGGAAGAAGGTGAAGATCGACGAAATGCAGTTTGGATTTATGCCAGGAAGAGGAACGACAGACGCGCTCTTTATTGTGAGGCAGATGCAGGAGAAGTACATGGAGAAGAGGAAGAAGTTGTTTCTTGGGTTTGTTGATCTGGAGAAAGCATTCGATAGGGTTCCACGCGAAGTATTGACATGGGCATTGAGGAAGTTAGGAGTGGAGGAATGGTTGATCAGAGTAGTGATGGCAATATACAAAAGAGCGTGCACAGCTGTAAGGACGAAGGACGGAAACAGTGGTGAGTTTGAGGTGAAGGTGGGAGTGCATCAGGGGTCGGTACTAAGTCCACTACTATTTGTAGCTGTGATGGAGGTGCTGGCTCAGAACGTAAAGGAGGGTTTACCGTGGGAGTTGTTGTATGCAGATGATCTGGTGTTGATTGCAGAAAGTATGGATGGACTGAAGGAAAAGATGAACAAGTGGAAGGAATGTATGGAGACAAAAGGTCTGAAGGTGAATATAGGAAAGACGAAGGTGATGGCAAGTGGTAAAGCATGTGGTGAGGTCGAAAGAACTGGGAAGTGGCCATGTGCTGTGTGCAGGAAGGGTGCCGGAGTGAACTCCATTCAATGTACAATATGCGCTGAGTGGGTTCATCAAAAATGTAGTGGTATGAGAGGGTCATCAACCAGTGTGGCAGCTACATTCAAATGTAAAGTGTGCACAGAGGGAGCTGCAGGTGGAGGAAATGTTGAGTTGGATCTTCGAGATGGCGTGAAGCTGGAAGGTGTGAAAACATTTTGCTACCTCGGAGACATGCTGAATGGAGAAGGTGGATCTGACACGGCAACGGTTGCTCGAGTGAGCAGTGCATGGAAGAAGTTTTGGGAACTGAGTGGCGTGCTGATGAGGAGGGGAGTGTCGTTGAAGCTAAAGGGTATGCTGCATGTGTGAGAAGTGTTATGATTTATGGGAGCGAGACATGGGTCATGAATGTAGAGCAGCAATGAAGGCTGGAAAGGATGGAAATGCGAATGGTTCAGTGGATGTGCGGAGTATCGTTGAGAGAGAGGAAGACAAATGATGAATTGCGAAAGATGATGGGAATAGAGCCTGTGATTGATGCTGTGAAGAGGAACAGGTTGAGATGGTTTGGTCATGTGTTGAGGAAGGATGAAAGTGACTGGTTGAGAAGAGTGATGGAAATGAATGTTGAAGGAGGTAGAGGATGGGGAAGCCCGAGAAAGACTTGGCTAAAGATGGTGGAAGAAGAAATGCGGGCAAGGGGGTTAACAAGGAGAGATGCAGAAAATAGGGCAAAATGGAGAAGATTGTCATGGGAACCGCAAGGCTAAACCCGGCTCTAGCAGGGAAAATGGCCTTAAAATGCGTGTTGTTGTTGTTGTTGGTGAAGAATCACTTAAACATAAAAAATTCTCATTTTGGTATTCGGATATTCATCAAATTTGAATAAATTCTGCAATATATCTGATTTAACATGAGCTTATCACTCAATGGTCGGAATCACTTTTTAAACTCTCAGATCCGGATCATCACCAAAATGTCATCCTTGTCACACACTCAAACCCTCCACCAAATTTCTCCGAATCCATCCACAACTCTGAGATATCCTGTTCACAGACAAACAAACAAATAGACAGACAGGAGTGAAATTCCATAACCTGTGCCCACCGATGGTGGCAGAGCTACAAACATGGAGAGACAACGGATCTGGTCCGAACACATAGCTTTGATAAACTTGAAGGACACATGGCACGATTCAAGCCATTAAGAGTGTGGTGATGCGTGAGCTGGACGGAAGTACATGTTTATTTTGTTCAAGACTTGACCTGCTGCCCTATCATCAGTTCACGCTCTCTCTCACCATGCTCTTCCATGAGCATCCATGTTGCAGAGAAACAATAACAATGGAAGATGTAAAAACAGAACAAAAGGAGTGCCGGTTACCTTTAATATTTCATGGGGCGATTTTCATTGAACCAAGTGTGGTTCACAATCTCCTGCAAAACAATGGATGTGTTGGAATCAAACATGAACACGATCATGAAACACCTCCACTGGTGAGCAATTGCATTTTGATCCACAACAACAGGAGGGCAGTTACCCCAGCATGTGTGAACATTCATGTTTATGCAAATAAAACACTGCAGATGAAAACTGCATCAATCCCTCACCGTCATAGTGAGCCTCTCCATTGGATCCTCCCGAAGCATCGCAGCCAGAAGGGAAACCAATGTTTCCCTTGCAAAGGTTGGTGGACTGTTTCCCACATTTAAGTCAGTCTTGACATGTGACTTCTGCAAAGAAGTAAAACAAATGTATTCATGACCGAATCCCAAACAATAGTCACAATCGAATACTAACATTTGCATAATAAGCACATTCCAAACAAGCACTCACTGATGCAATAACCAAGGTTTGACTCGAAACTAATAAAATACATTTTCATTCATCAAATAAGTTATGGTGTACAACACAAAAGTTTTTTTCTTCGCTGAAAAAGAAACCCTGTCAACTCAATAATCGGATAATTTGAGGGTGAGATGCAAAATTGAGGGAGAATTTTCTGAAGCCATGGTGGACAATGGGGCCAGTGACACCATTATTGATCCAGGTGTGTCGAAGATTTGAATCCACATGTACAGGCAGACACACACCAACAGACACACTGACATTGTTTAACTCAGTAAGGATGTTACAAAGGAGAAACGTATTTTAATTGGATAATTTTAAAGGTGATTGATTTATTGGAGACTATTTAGTTCATGAAATCTCCTCTAAGAGTGTTGTGCCCCAGCAGTGCTGTTGGTGAGATGGCAGCGTGGAGTGAAGGCCAGCCAACTCCTCACTTGGAGTGTTTGCAGATGTCTGGAGCACAGCGGCCTCTGTTTTGAACTGATAAATGCAAACACCTTTGTACGAACATCTCACAAAAGGAAACATTTGCCCTATTAATATGCAATTTATATGTTACATCTTAAATGCTAAACGAAATAGTGTGCCGTTTTACATGGTTGTGAATTCGAATTAAAATGTTGGCAAACTTGTCAATTGTATTGTGGTTAATAAAAATCAAAGGTGGGCGGTCCGCTTCGAAAGTCCGCTTATCCGCTTATCCGCTGCAGCGGACTAACGTTTTCGAAGCGGATAAGCGAATCGGAACAACCCCCGGAAACCGAAGCGGATAAGCGTACGCGGACTACCGAAAAATTAAAGCGCATCGCGATTCGCCAAATCAGCTGTTAGCCTGAGCCCTTACTCTAGAATTGTGAATATTTATTTAAGTGAATAATAAGTGAAAACTGAATATTTTATTGGACGCTAGAGCGGCAATAACGTCAAGATGGAGAGATTTCTGACTCTCCAGCCCAGCGGCAGTGCCAGGGACAGGCACACGAGCGACGCAAACCAGCAGTCCCAGCACAGCGACATCCACAACCCGGTCGCTCCCGAGCTCTGCCTCGGTCGAGCGCGTGTTCAGCTACGGGTCGGACATCCTCAGGCTTAAGAGGTCGGCCCTGGCTGCACCGAACTTCGAGGCCCTCGTCTTCATGAAGGGCAACCTCCAAATCCTCAAGAAGGCCCACGAGGTGGAGGAGGAAGACGAGGACTAGTCAACAGACTGCTAGTCTGTTGACTCGTAGACTCTCTTGTCAAAGAAAGGATGGGCAAATTGATTTTTCTTTAATGTAACTTGCATATATTAAAATTATATTTAAATTAACTGTAGAGTAGAGTAGAGTCGAGTGGAAAACTTTATTTCAATAAATTTTGAATAAATTTTATTTAAATAAAAATGTATTTTTTTGATCTTAAAAGCTTTGTTTGTCTTTGTAGTAGTTAGAAATGGCTATTTAGGCTTAAAAAGCATTAAATTCCCTTTATAAACGTCAAAAATCGCTTTTAAAACGTCGAAGCGCTTTAAAAAAATCGAATCGAAGCGGATAAGCGGATAACCGGTAAGCGGCCTAAGATTTTCGGCCGCTGAAGCGGATAAGCGAATCGGAATACACGGGCTAGCGGAGCGGCTAAGCGGTAAGCGGACTTAAAATTTTCCGAATCGCGCCCACCTTTAATAAAAATGGTCTTATAACTAAATATATGAATGTCCATACAAAGGTCAAGACGCCCTGGGCTCCAAGATGTCTGCAATCCCTATCGCTTGTACGTGACACAACCTTTGGTCTACTGCGGCATAATTCAAAACATTACATCTGCTGTGGCCTTGTTGATGAGATAATCGGCCATGTTCGAGAGTATAAAATTGAGACCACTGAGAGAGGGAGGGTGAGAGAGGTCCTGGCCTAAATGATGTTACTGTTCTGTATTTGATGTTATTTTAATGTACTTTTGAAGGTACTCCAAGTACCTCTGTATCTTTGGTATGTTCTTTGTGCCAGACCCCCTCTCCCGAGTGTGATGAAATGAAGGAGGAGATCCTCATTGTAATTCCCTCTCTAGTAGTGGGGCTTCCCTATAAGAGGGACGGCTTTGGGAGTGAGGGATTACTGCGCTATTAAATGTGACTGGACTTGAGTTGGTAAGTTGACTAATGTTGCTTATGGGCTTGCCTGAGAAGTGCTCGGGAATTATGTTTGGAGTTCTAATGTATTGCTTATTCCTTGTTGTAGATGATGTGGAGATTGCTTTCCATAAAGCTCTATATCTTGAGAGGTTGTGGATTAAAATTCTACCACACCGAGAATTAAAAATATTCTTCATTGTAATCCCATGCAGAGGACAATCGATTATTTCATTACAATTGTGTTGACCTAATACGAATGATCGAAATTAATCCTTGTTAGACCAAAGTGTTGGAGGCTGGGAAAAAAATTGATAGGTATTCAGGACACAGCCTTCAAATGGCTATGGTGGTGACGGCGCCAATATTGGGATGCGGAGTTGTAAAAACAGAGTTGGGCAGTCTGGAGGTCAATGTGGTGGTATGGGTGGCCGAGGTGTGCGACCATGTCTTCTGGGATTGAGTTTCTTGGTTGAATACGACTGTCAACTAGACCTTTGGTGAGGTCAAATGTGGTTGGACACTGGGGGCTGCACATGTGGTCGAACTGGGGGATGCGAGGAGGTGCAGGGGACATGATGGGGATGCCATGCACTACGACAGTGCTCCTCATGTCTGAGGCCTTGGTAATGGCGAAGTTGGTGGCAGGTGCTCACCACGTTGGCCAGCTTGGGCCAGTGGAGCTGTGGTCCTCACAGGAGGCTGAAGGATGGATGGTGGGTCAAGCCCTTGTGGACACTTGTTAGCCATGTTGGCGGTCTGGCTGTTCAACTTGTCCCGATAGCCCTCGCACGGTAGAGGGGCAGAGCTGTCGTAACCAAGTTTAGTCGTGTAATAAAAGTCACCGGAGGAGGCGGATCCACATGCTTGTCAGTACAGTTGGATAAAAGGAAATTTGTAGGAAATTGGTTGGCCCCATGGGTAAATTTGGAAATTCGGCAGGGTGGATGACACTCTTGGACCCGACCAACCTGTGACTACCTGCACTTTAGGTAAGGCCTTAATGTTTACTGTCCCAAGTATTTGATACTTGCTCACAAATTGGAAAATGAGTCATTTGGAATGGGGAGGATGAGAGTGACGACATGGTTGGTGAGGGAATCGGTTTGAGCGCCACAAAGTGTCTTTTGGGTGGCGATTGTATATGTGTAAACGTTTTGGTGTTTTTGTATTGTCGTGAGAATAAAGATTGAATTGTGTTTGGAAGAGTGAATATGGGAAACACAACATGTAAGCAGGCCATGGCAGTACACCAACAAATACCAACATCTTTATTGCGTGACTGTGTTGAGAATTGAATGGCAGCAGGGGAATGAATGTCATTTTGGATTTTGTGGGTGGGGAAGGTGAGTGTGTCCATAGGAATGGATCAAGCTCTGGATGAGTGGTGACTGCGCCCCCCCTCCTCCCCCCCCCCCCGCCCCCCCACCCCGAGGTAATTTGTCCCTGGCAGCCGGTGGTGTCGGAAATTGGAAACCGGTCAGAGGGGGTCTGGTTGGGCCACCAGCGGGTATTGAGACCCCTGGCGGCCCAGAGGCTGTGACAGCCTGAGGCCAAGGGAGTCTGGTGCGGATACCGTTCCTGGCAGGACGACAGATAAGGAGCTGTTTGGCTGTCAGGGGCATATAGTTAAAAGAGGGTAAGGGGGAGTGAAGAAGTCAGTCAAAATGTACACCTTTTGGACTGCGGGCACCAAAGCCTGAAGTGCCCCCACCATCTTGCGTGTACGGTACCGCCCAGCTACGTAATTGAGGTTCACACTTGTGGGTAATGACACGGAAGCCATGGTTTTGCAGGGGGGTTGGAAGAAGTGTTGTGATTATTGAAATGTGTATGATTGATTATCGTGGGTTTATGTGAGTGAATGGGGGAAGATCCAGCGCATCATGTCACTCACCTGTTCCACCAAGACAGGGCCCGCAGAAATTTGCGTACATTGGGATGGCTCCGCAGGTAATGTTGGGCATTGTAGCATCTTTGTTGGGCATTGTGGAAAGTGGTCTTTAGAGAGATACAGGGGTTGTACAAATGTTCATGGTCTTTGATTAAGGTGTGTGAGTAAGAAAGAGTGGTTTTGTGTGGTGACATTTTTCTTCCCGCCCAGGAGTTAGGAGCAAGGACTCAACTCAACTCAAATATTTGAATGGTTGCTAAGGGGGGTAGAGCGGAAAGAACAGGTAAGTCAGCTACGGCTCATTTCCCACAGCCCCTCCTAATTTTTTTTATTTTTTTTTGTATACAAGATCGAGGCTCGTGAAAGAGCGAACATTAATCACACAGAAAGACAAACAGACACACAAAACAAATAACATCGGGAGCGGTAGACAAGATGGGGAGAGAGGGGGAAGGACACAAACACAACATTTGAGAGCAGGGACCGAGAGACATGGAGACATCGAGAGAACTGTGGGAGGGAGAGGGCTTTGGGGGGGAGGCATGGGAAGGGGGGGGGGGTGGGAGAGGTATAAAACATATGGACACTGCCAAGACTTCCAGGAAAGAAGTTGGAATTTCAAACAAGGTGGATATGGGGTGAATTAGTGGGGGTAGAAAAGATCAAGGTTTTGGATGGGGGAAGATAAGAGATGGTGGTGAACAGCTGTTTTGAAGACCTGGAGGGAGGAGTGTGATTGAAGTGAGTGTGGGAGTTTGTTCCAGAGGCGGGAGAAAAGAGGAATGAAAGAGTGAAGGTGAGCAGAGAGCCGAGATTTCGGCAGTTTAACCATCAGAGGGTGGCTGGCAGATCTTGTGCGACCTGTAGGAATATTTGGGGGACAGAGCACAGAGAGAGCTGGGGGAGCAAGGCCGGAGAGGAGTCGGTAGAAGACAGAAGACCACCTACCTGCCTGCGGTGAGTGAGTGAAAGGCCCTCAGAGATAGCTTCATCGCGGGAGATTCCAATGATTCTGAAAGCTTTGGATTCAACAGCGTGAAGCCGAGCCAGGTGTGAGGCAGGAGCACCATAGGGGAGAACAGTATTCCATTGAGCTGCGGATGAAAGCCTTGTATGTGGTGAGGAGCTCACGTGTGCCTAGGAAGGACTTCGCACGACGGAGGATGCCCAGTCGGCGACTGGCTTTGGAGGCCAGCTTGGAAATGTGGTTTTCCCAAGAAAGATCATGGCAGATGGTGAGACCCAAAAGCTTGAGCGACAGAACTTCTTGGAGAGGATTGTTGAGAAAGTAGATGGGAGGGTTGTCCAGTCGATCTTTTCGGAGAGACATAGTAAGAGAGTGAGATTTGTCAGGATTGAAAGACATGTTCCACATGTTTGACCAGTCTGTGATTTTGTCCAGGTCTTCAGAGAGTGAGGAGGCTGCAGACTGCCGATCTGAGGGAAGAGGAATGGAGCGGCAGAGAGTGGAGTCATCAGCAAAGAGATACAGAGGATTTTCCAGAGAGTCGGAGAGATCATTGATAAAGACCAGAAAAAGCATAGGGCCCAGCACACTGCCTTGGGGAACTCCAGCCTGAACGGGAAGGGGAGATGAGAGAAATCCATTCAGGGCCACACGTTGACTACGACCAGAGAGGAAGTCCGCAAGCCATGCATGGAGATTTCCATGGATACCATAGGAGGAGAGTTTGGTGAGCAGAGCTGGGTGCCAGACCGTATCGAAGGCACGTGATATGTCAAGGGAGACAGCTCTGATTTCCTGTTTGGCATTGAGGACCTCCATCCATTGTTGAGACAGCAGAAGCAGCATGTCCAGAGTAGAGTGACCTGGTCTGAAACCAAATTGATGATCAGAGATCAAGCCATTGGAGAAGAGGAAAGATTTCATATCCGAAGCAATGATGGATTCCATGACTTTGCTGATAATTGGGAGCAGGCTGATTGGTCTGTAGTTGCAAGGATCTGTTTTTGCACCTTTTTTGTGTAAAGCGGTAATGTTTGCTGATTTCCAGGATGCTGGCAGATGACCTTGAGCAAAAGATAGGGTGAAAAGAACAGAGAGAGGGTGAGATAGAGCGGCAGAGCAGGATTTTAGGACCCGTGGGCTGATGCCATCTGGTCCAGTTGCAGAATCAGAGTCGAGGTTTGATAAAAACTTCTCCACCTTGTCAGGAGAGAAGGTCACAGAGTCCAGGAGCAGTTTGGTTCGACTGGGAAAGGTGGGAACAGAGAGAGATGGGTTTGGGACTAAGGATTTTGAGGCAAACACAGAGTTGAGGCATTCGGCTTTGTCACGTGCGATGTCAACTGTGTGGCCATTTGAGGTAAGGGAGGGGATGGAGGGGGAACAAACACCAGAAACGGATTTGACCAGACGCCACCAGGATTTGGAGGAAGGAGACAGGTTTGAGAGTTCATCCTTGAGTGAGGAGAGATAGTGCTTCCTGGCACTCCTGAGGGTAGACACACACTTGTTCCGAGCTTGGTGGAAGGAACTGAGATTTCCTTCAGTTGGATTAGCCTTCCAAGAGGCAAAGGCAAGTTGTTTCAGGGCAACTGCCTCACCACAAGATTCAGTGTACCATGGACGGGAGGAAGGGTAAGACAACTGAAGGCGAGATGGGATAAATCTGTGCATGAGAGAGATCAGTTTGCTTTGGAAGAATTCCCAGGAAGAATTGATGTCAGAGGCAGTGGAGATGGGAGACCAATCCAGACGATTGATGGCTGCTTGAAGACCGTCCCAGTCGGCCTGAGTGAAATGCCAGACTCGTCGACGCTGAGGAGGCTCTCTGAGAATGGCCAGAGAGATGTCCACTTTGACAAGCACATGATCAGAAGAACCGATTGGAGCAGAAGAAGAGCAGCAGACATTAGCAGGGAAGTTAGTCATAACCAAGTCTAGAAGAGAAGATACTCCATTGGCTGAGATCCGGGTCGGGAAATTGACAGATTGTGTCAATCCCAGTGAGTCACAGAAGTCCTTTGCTGAGGTGCCATGACTGGTGAGAGAGGAACCCACACCCAACCAGGTGGCATGATGACAATTGAAGTCACCACATATGAGGAAGAGAGAGTTGGGATGAGTGGATAGAAGTTGGTCCATGTTGTCAGACAGTGAAATGTAGATGGAGTCATCACTGTTTGGGGGACGGTACAGAACACATATGAACAAAAGGTGGGAGCGGAGAGGAAGCCGTAGCCAGAGGTACTCCTGGGGGTGAGGAGGAGAGAGGGCAGTGCAAGGAGAGTGAGGAAGAGAGTTTTTGATAAAGATAGCCACCCCACCACCAGGCCGAGGCTCAGGTCTATCATACCGGAGGAGGGAGTAACCAGGCAGAGATATTAAGGAATCAGAGACATCTTGAAGGAGGAAAGTCTCTGTGAAGCAGATCAAGTCTGGATTGTCAGAAGCAACCTGTATGGAGAGATCAGTCAGGTTTGAGCGAAGGCCCCGGATGTTTGAGGTCCATACCGTTAATGAAGAGAGAGGGGGAGCATCGGGTACAGGACAGGGGAGGGGAGGAGTAGGGTAAGATGAAGGATGAGAGGGGGAGGTAGGGAGAGCAGTTGTTAGTGTGTCAGCGATTGCAGAAGAGTTCCAAGAAAGGGAAGGATGAGGAGGATGAAAGGTTTGAAGGTGAAGGGATGAGGCACAGTGAGGGGTTGTTTGAGGGGGGGCAGAGGAAAGAAGAAGGTTGGGGGGGGTGGAGGTATGAGATAGAAGGGAGACGAAGTGGGGAGGAGGCAGCTTTGAGGAGGAGGGGGGAGGAGGGAGAATTGGAGAGGAATGGTATGGGGGGAGATTTGAATGGGAGGGGTTGGGGGGAGTTTTGAAGGGGAGGAGTGAGGGGGGAGTTTAGGAGGGGAAGGGCAAGGGGGGAGTTCAGGAGTGGAAGGGCAAGGGGGGAGTTCAGGAGTGGAGGGGCAGGGGGGGAGTTTAAGAGTGGCGGGGCAAGGGGGGAGTTTAGGAGTGTAGGTGCAAGGGGAGGGATTTGGATGGGAGGGGCAAGAGGGGAGTTTAGAAAGTGGATGATTAATGAAAGACGAACATTGAAAACAAATTGGGTTTGTTGTGATTTTCAAGTTAGCAATCCGGTTCAGAATGATGGAGGAGGGATGGAATGAATGTGAATTTAGACCATGTAGTGAGGGAGACGTATAAGATATTGAATTTCTTTTTTTTGAGGTGGAATGAGTTGGAGAGGAAATTGAGAAAAGCCTTTTAAATAGGAAGAAAAACAGCGTGTTGTAAAATACCACTGAGTAAAACACTGAAGGGGAAAGGTTATACATATTTAAATAATATTTAAACAGAACCGTGAACAATCTTATGTGCACAAAAATACCAATGGGGGGAGAGCCGAGAGGGACCACCACGAGTCACGTGAAGGGCAAACGGTGGATGAATTTATTTCAAAGGCTAATTAAGTGCGAGTCGGTAAGTGTTAAGGCTGGAACGGCAATGCCTGCATTGAACCTGGGGTGAGGGGCGGGGGGGGGGCGGGGGGTGGGCTGTGTTACGTGTGTGGGTGTAGGCATGACATATCTTATTTGATATATAAATTGTGTCAGCTCGCGTTCTCCGAATATCGTGTAGAACCACCTAAGTATCTAAGTAGGCCGAATGTCCGGGGTAGATTGTATACGTCTCTCCATGTGTGGAGCTATGCTGACAAGATAGGGTCCATCAGGCTAAACCCAGTGTGTAATTGCCCTGTGGTTTTTCCCTTCGTTGTTATTGAATCAAAAAAGGCACTTGACAAGCAAACTGCAACAAGCACGGTAAATGGATCAGTTCACTCAACGCTACCAGGTCCGACAAACCTAGCACATTCGCCAATCGGCAAGGGAAAGTCATGCGAACATTCCCAAAAGACTGGGCTCTGCCCCCTCGATGGCCTGTAGCTGAGAGGCCACGCCATCTTGTCGTCTTCTCGGTGCTAGATAATGAGCTGTCGCATTCTTGCTTCTCTCCTGCTGAGTGGGCCACGGAGGTCGCTTACGCTCGTGGTTGGAGTGATTTGTGGGTCGAGGACGATTACGTTGGATACGTCGTGTGCTGAGGCGTTAGTTTCAAAACAGCTGGAGCTCGGAACGGCTAAGGAAGGAGAAAAAGGGCTGAGGTGATATGTGCCATCTTGGGTACCTCCCTGCGCACGGCTTTGGGTCGCTGTGAACCCCGATTGGAATTTGACGCCCTTGTTTGGACATGGGGCTGAGTTTGGCCGATAATAAAACGTTTATTTTCTTTACTTTATCATTCCCCCTTGTTGGTTGTGTGCGTCAGAGTGTGGAGACGTTTGTATAGTTTTATGAGTTACCTCACGTTTTCCTTTGTTCATTATTTGTGTAAATAAATTTATTTGTACATTTTATTCACTGTGTCTGTGTAATCGGATGACCACGTGTGTTTCCGATCAGATAAGACCTCGAGCCTTTCCCACGAGGTCCAAAGACAATTCCGCCAGAGATTGGAGTCTTCGCCTCGGAGTGTGAAGCTCGTTTTTGGCCATCCGTCACCCTGAGGTGTTCACGACAGGGTCGACGCGACAATACCTTCTCAAGGCACTGTGTGTGAAACACTCGACTCCCTTCGCGCAACACACTCAGAGTCTCAGCATTTCCTTTCACACCACATTCATAATCATGACACCAATACAAACTAGAACGGCACTCAGTTGAGAGCATACCACCGCCAGGTGAAAAGTTTACGTTTTGTATCCCAGAGTAGACCAGAAAATCACAATACAGAATCACATTTCATCAAAATCATCTGTCAACAACTTTTTGAGATCTGCTGTATATAGTTTTTGGCCCTATCTCCCAATGGTGAAGAATCGTTAAAAAAAATTATACTTGCCGGGTCCGAATCCGGATCTTCACCAACATCTAATCATTTCGTCCTTGTCACATACGCTACCTTTCTGCCAAATTTCGTCAGAATCCGTCCGAAACTTTTGGAGATATTTTTTTCACAAACAAACAGACAGACAGGGGTGAAAACATAACCTCCATCCACCTTTGGTGGCGGAGGTAAGAATACTCACTTCAATAATATTATGTCCATCAAATCGAAGTCCATCAAATAATTTTGTGAAGAGGACGCCAAGTGCCCACACATCGACTGGGGGACCTTCGTATCCATGCTCTGTGATCTCAGGTGCCATATAGGCAGGTGTGCCCCAGTCATCGTAAAATTTTTTACGATGTACGAAAGGTGTGGCCATGTTGAAGTCGATGACCTTCACGATCCCCTCATTGCTGAAAAGCACGTTTTGTAGCTGGAGAATAAACAGAAGTCAATGTGTGAAAAAACATGAAACCTTTGGTGATATATTACACTGAAGGAAAGACGTAAATGTAAATGTGAAGGGAAGGCAGGAAAAAAAATTCCAGAAAGACAAAGGTTTTATAAAAACATCCTCTATCAATTTCTGTCAGGAGTTTACATAATATGGAGGCAGCTGAAGCGAGAGTAGAAAGCGAGGTTTACAAACGATATCCAAATGAGGAGTACAAAGTCACAGGAAGTGAGACTTTGTTGAGCTAAATGACAGGAATCGAAGGCCACAAGATGTGGTGTGAAAGGAAAGAGAAACTCAGAAGAAGTTTCGCAATCTCGGTAAGGGACAATATTATATCAAGAGAAAAAGGCGATCTGAAGCATGGAATTAATGAAGTGTTCTGTGTGGATAGAGATTAGGGATGGAAGAGTAGTTAGTCACGTATAATCAGGCTCCTGGTGTGACGGAAGAGTAAGATTGAAAGATTCATGAAGAATTCAAAAAGTATTGTCGTGTGGCTGGCTCAGGCAACACCGAGAGCACGCCACGGATGGATAATCGAACTTAACGAGGCGTTTCCCAATTGATGGCGGATCATACACGAGAAGGGGATTGGGGGATTATGCCGATTACCTTCACGGTCCGATGTCTTCTCCCTGTGGAAATTAACTTACGAACGAACACGGAATTTATGGCACAAAAAGAAATATTTATTAAACGGAACCGAGAACAACGAAACGCGACAAGATAAATGTTCCAAATCGGGACGGCCCATTATCTCACTTCAAAAAGACGGATGAAGGAATATTCAAATAAAAGAATCATCGTGTAGTGTTCTGTGGTGCGTCTTATCTATCTGCAGCGTTGGTCGATCAGGCTCCGTCCGACGCGGCTCTGCTCAGCGCGAACCGCTTGGTTCCGTCTGCTCTTGTTCCTCCGCCCCCGCCCCCCCTGACCCAGGCCTGATACCGATGCAGATCTACCTAAATCGATATATGCCTACCCCAAAATTCATAACAGTATTGTGGTGAGGGAAGAGTGCTGATTGTGGGTGATATTAATTTGCCAGGGATAGACTGGGTTCAGAAACGGGAAGGGTAGAGGAGAAATTTCATGATCTTCTCCAGGATTTCTTTTCAATTCAGTTTGTCGATAATCCCATGAGGGGCAGAGTATTAGACCTCTTATGAGGTAATAATCTGAATAAGGTGGAGAAGGTTAAGGTAGAACAGCATTTATGGACAAGAGACCATAAGATAGTGTGTGTAAGTGGATTCTGGGACCACCGTGAATAGATATCAAAATTACACACAAATTCCAACAGTGTGTGGCAGTCTTTTTCACAGACTACAACCGGGCTGGAATGGGTATTTAATTTTTATTTCTTACTTTCTATTTATATTTGAAGTTTAAATCATTCTATAATGAACACAAAAATGGTCCATATGTGACAGATCCCGACCTCTTTCCCTCCATTGTAGGTTTCACCCAACAATATGAATTTTGTTCTTTTCTGCCCCCTCCACTTCCCACTTCATTCCTTCCTTTGCTGCACCAAAAATGGTTTTCATTGTAGTCTTACGTAGAACGTATCACGGTCTGCACTGGTGTATTTGGTTACCTTTATATCCCTGTGCACAATGTTCTGGGAGTGCATGTACTCAAAAGCATCAGCCATCTGGAGGGAGGAGGAGATGAAATAGTCAAACATGGACACAGATTGTGGTTGTTGAGATTTTACAATTTTGAGTTTAATTATTTCTGTCACATTTCAAACCATGACATAAACATCACAATGAGGGTGGAATGAGGAATGGAATGGGTATTTTACCAAGTTCTGCTCCAACCTCTGCTCTAAATAGTAACCAACTTCTGCTCACCTGTTTCATGGGAAACCACAACATTCTTTCTGTAAAGTTCCTCAGAAAATGAATTTGGGAAGCGAGTGAACCTGCACACAGCAGACAGAAACATACAATGGCAAGGCAATGAGATTAAAAAAAAAAGTGTGTACAGAATCGAGGCTTCTGTGGAGCGAACACATTAAACATGAAAACATGCTCAGACACATAAAACATGCAATGAAGGGAGCGAGCGACAAGAGGGGAGTGAGAGGGAAGCACACAAGCACAAAAACAGCAGAGAACAGGGACGGCGGTCGATCTGTGGAAGGTAGAGGACTGGGGAGGAGGGAGTGGGGGGGAGTACCCTGTATAACGCAAATGAACACGACTCGGAATTACAGGAAAAAAGTTAGAGATTCAAAGAGTCAGATTTGGAGTGTTTTATCGGGGGTGGAAAAGATCAAGGTTTTGGATGGGGTAAGATAAGAGATGGTGATGAACAGCTGTTTTGAAGACCTGGAGGGATAAGTGGGATTGAATAGAGTGAGGGAGTTTGTTGCAGAGGTGAGAGAAAAAGGAATGAAAGAGTGAAGGTAAGCCGAGAGTATTGATTTTGGTAGTTTCACCAGAAGAGGGTTGCCTGCAGATCTTGTGCCTCCTGCAGGAATATTTGCGGTGCAGAGCACAGACAGAGCTGGGGGAGCTAGGCTGTAGAAGAGTCAATAGAAGACAGAAAGACCACCAACCGGCCTGCGGTGAGCGAATGAAAGGCCCTCAGAATCAGCTTCATCACGGGAGATTCCAATGATTCTGAAACCTTTGGATTCAACAGCGTGAAGCCGAGATAGGTGTGAGGCAGGAGCACAGGTCAGAGGGGAGAGCAGTATTCCATTGAGCTGCGGCTGAAAGCTTTGTACATGATGAAGAGCTCAGAGGTGTCCAAAAAGGACCTCTTATGACGGTGGATGCCCAGTCGGTGACTGGCTTTAGAGGCCAGCTTGGAAATGTGGTTTTGCCAAGAAAGATCTTGGCAGCTTGTGGGACCCAAAAGCTTGAGTGACAGAACTTCTTTGAGAGGATTGTTGAGTAAGTAGATGGGAGGATTATGTAGCGGTATTTTTGAAGAGACAAAGTGAGAGTGTGAGATATGACAGGATTGAAAGACATGTTCCACTTGTTTGACCAGTTTGTGGTTTTATCCAGGACTGCAGAGTGAAGAATTTTGCATGAGAGGAAAAGTTCTTTTGTTTTTGAAGATTTGAATGTTTCATTGCTAAAATAAACACAAAATGATAAAGATAAAAATTTGCTTGTAAAATCAAAGGTCATTGAAGAGCAAGGTGATAGAGGGCCACAGCTGGATACAAGTAGGGGAATGAATAAACCACCGTTTAGAGGCCATTTTTCCCCGCAAAGCGGGGGTTGGCCTTTTCGGGGACCGTGGTAGTTGTTGTTTTTTTGTTTTTTTTTTGGTCCCCTTTTTGAAGCAATGTTTTACGGCCGGATGCCCTTCCTGACGCCAACCCTTTTTGCCGCCTTCAACGACAAACAGGGAATTACCAGTGAACTGGTACTCAATTAGCCGACCTCGGAAGGATGACAGGCTGAGTCAACCCCCCTGGCGTTAATTCAGCGATCGACCGAGATTCGAACCCAGGATCCTAGGATCCTAAGCCGGCACCCTAGCCGCTAGCCCAACACCAGGGTCTGCGGTGAGCAGTAGGGGAATGTTAAAGTGGAAAGTGGAAAGTGGAAAAGTAGGGGAATGAATGAACAGTGGAAATGAACAGTTAAAGTGGACATCTCTCTGGTCATTCTCAGAGAGCCTCCTCAGCGCCGACGAGTCTGGCATTTCACACAGGCCAACTGGCACGGTCTTCAAGCAGCCATAAATCATCTGGACTGGTCTCCCATCTCTCCCGCCTCTGACATCAACTCATCCTTGGAATTCTTCCAAAATAAATTGCTCTCTCTCATGCACAGATTTATCCCATCTCATCTTCAGTTGTCATACCCTTCCTCCCGTCCATGGTACATGGAATCTTGTGGTGAGGCTGTTGCCCAGAAATAACTTGCCTTCACCTCCTGGAAAGCAAATCCAACGGAAGAAAATCTCATTTCTTTTCACAAAGCCAGAAACAAGTGTGTGTCCACCCTCAGGAGAGCCAGGAAACAATATCTCTCCATTCTCAAGACCGAACTATCAAATCTGTCTCCCTCTTCCAAATCCTGGTGGCGTCAGGTCAAATCTGTTTCTGGTGTTTGTTCCCCCTCCATCCCCTCCCTTACCTCAAATGGCTACACAGCTGACTCCGCACGTGAAAAAGCTGAATGCCTCAACTCTGTGTTTGCCTCTAAATCTTGTGTCACAAACCCATCCCTCTCTGTACCCACCGTACCCAGTCATAGCCAGATGCTCCGGGACTCTGTGTCCTTTCCTCCTGACAAGGTGGAAAAGTTTCTGTCAACCCTCGACTCTGATTCTGCAACTGGACCTGACGGCATCAGCCCACGGGTCCTAAAATCCTGTTCTGTCGCTCTTTCACTCCCTCTATGTTCTCTTCACCCTCTCTTTTGCTCAAGGTCATCTGCCATCTGCTTGGAAATCAGCCAACATCACCACTTTACACAAAAAAGGTGCAAAAACAGATCCTTGCAACGACAGACCAATCAGCCTTCTCCAAACTATCAGCAAAGTCATGGAATCCATCATTGCTTCAGATATGAAATCTTTCCTCTTCTCCAATGGCTTTATCTCTGATCACCAATTTGGTTTCAGACCAGGTCACTCTACTCTGGACATGCTGCTTCTGCTGTCTCAACAATGGATGGAGGTTCTCAGTGCCAAACAGGAAATTAGAGCCGTCTCCCTTGACATATCATGTGCCTTCGATACGGTCTGGCACCCAGCTCTGCTCACCAAACTCTCCACCTTTGGTATCCATGGAAATCTCCATGCATGGCTTGCGGACTTCCTCTCTAGTCGTAGTCAACATGTGGCCCTGAATGGGTTTCTCTCATCTCCCCTTCCCGGTCAGGTTGGAGTTCCCCAAGGCAGTGTTCTGGGCCCTGTGCTTTTTCTGGTCTTCATCAATGATCTCTCTGACTCGCTTGAAAATCCTCTCGATCTCTTTGCTGATGACTCCACTCTCTGCCGCTCCATTCCTCATCCCTGAGATCGGCAGTCTGCAGCCTCCTCACTCTCTGCAGACCTCGACAAAATCACAGACTGGGCAAACAAGTGGAACATGTCTTTCAATCCTGACCAATCTCACACTCTCACTATGTCTCTCCGAAAAGACCGACTGGACAACCCTCCCATCTAATTTCTCAACAATCCTCTCCAAGAAGCTCTGTCACTCAAGCTTTTGGGTCTCACTATCTACCATGATCTTTCCTGGGAAAACCACATTTCAAATCTGTATTTCAAAGCCAGTCGCCGACTGGGCATCCTCCGTCGTGCGAAGTCCTTCCTCGGAACACCTGAGCTCCTCAACACATACAAGGCTTTCATCTATAGCTCAATGGAATACTGCTCTCCCCGATGGGGTGGTGCTCCTGCCTCACACCTGGCTCATATTGACGCTGTTGAAAACAAAGCTTTCAGAATCATTGAAATCTCCCGCGATGAACCTAACTCCGAGGCCCTTTCACTTACTCACCGCAGGCAGGTTGGTGGTCTTTCTGTCTTCTACCGACTCCTCTCCGGCCTTGCTCCCCCAGCTCTCTCTGGGCTTTGTCCCCCAAATATTCCTACAGGTCACACAAGATATGCCTGCAACCCTCTTATGGTTAAACTGCCAAAATCTAGGCTCTCTGCTCCCCTTCACTCTTTCATTCCTCTTTTCTCCCACCTCTGTAATAAACTCCCTCACTCTCTTCAATCCCACTCCTCTCTCCAGGTCTTTAAAACAGCTGTTCACCACCACCTCTTATCTTCCCCCATCCAAAACCTTGATTTTTTCTACCCCCACTAATTTCACCCCAGATCCACTTTTTTGAAATACCAACTTCTTTCCTGGAAGTCCTTGCAGTGCCCTTGTGTTTTATACTTCTCCCACCCCCCCCCCCCCCCCCCCCTTCCCACGCCTCCTCCCCCCAAGCCCTCTCCCTTCCACAGATTTCCCGATGTCCCTGCTCTCAAATGTTGTGTTTGTGTGCTTCCCCTTCTCTCCCCATCTTGTCTACCGCTCCCCTTATTAGATACCTTGTGTGTCTGTTTGATTTTTTTGTGTGATAAATGTTAGCTCTTTCACGAGCTTCGATTCTGTATGCAAAAAAAAAACAAAAAAAAAAACAGGAAGAGGGGTGGGTGAAGAAGAGAGAAAGAGAGAGAGGGGGGGGGGGGGAGGGTTAACACAAGACACTGGAAGTCAAGGATAGAATGATAAGAGGGTTCATGGACAAAGGCAAAATATTGAAGAAAGGATGGAGGGTGAAATGAGATATTCAGGAGATCTCGCGAGATATTCGGGATATTCAGGAGAATGAGATATTCAGGAGATATTCTCGAGGAGATCTCGCGAGATCTTGGAGACGGCGGCAGGGATTTTCGAAGCTCCACACGGTCTCCACGTTTTTCGAAGTTAAGTCTGTTCACAATTGTATTTTGTCGAAACTGTATTTATCTTTCGGTGTGTGAAGTTATTGTGTGCAACTTTGGTTGTTTCTCGGTGTTTATCTTTCATAAATTGATCGTCTGTTTGCCGTGTCGCGAGCAAGGCCTTGTACAGTGTGCACTGTACAACCTTGAGGCTTTGTTTTTCTCTCAGTGGTCCGTCGTTTGTGATCCAATAACTTTCGTTCTCTGTATTCCAAGTCTTTTCACCCATAGCCTACTTCCTTGTGTAAATCTCAACTCAAAAAAAAAAAAAAAAAAAAAAAAAAAAAAAAAAAAAACATTTCCTTCTCTGTTCTCATTCGTTTATTCATTCTTATTCGTTCGTTCGTTCTTCGACCACGTGTTTCTCCCCCATTTCCCCAGATAGTTTTCACTCATTAACCTTCAATGTTTACATTTTCCCCTCAAGTTATGTATTCCGTCATATTTTATAACACCTTTTTCTTCTTCTTCTTTAAAAGGCTGCTTTCGACTTGCTCACCAAATCAATTCATCCCAAAAAAAATATCCATCTCCTATAGTGCCTTTGTTCTACATTCCCTAAACTCTCCTGCACTCCATCCTCCATCCAGCGTCCTTAAACGTATTTTTAACTCGAAGGTCACAAGAAACTCATTTTGCAATAAATGTTCGTTTCCCATAAATCATACACTTTCAAAAATCCAATCTCACCCCTCCCCTCCAAATCTTCCCCATAACCCCTCCCCTCCAAATCTTCCCCATCACCCCTCCCCTCCAAATCTTCCCCATCACCCATCCCTTTCAAATCTCCCCCCTTGCCCCCTCCCTCCTAAACTACTCCCTCACCCCTCCCCGCCAAGACGCCCCCTCGCCCCTCCCCTCCTAGACTCCTGCCTCACCCCTCCCCTCCAAATCTCCCCCATATCCCATCCCTTTCAAATCCCTCCCCTTGTCCCTTCACTCCCAAACTCCCCCCTCACCCCTCCCCTTCAAATCTCCCCACCCTCATTGCTTCTCAATTTCCCCCCGCTCACTCCCCCTCCTCAAAGCGTCCTCCCCGCTTCTTCCCCCTTCAAACTCTCACCTCCATCTCCCCCAACCTTCTGCCTCGCTCTTCCCCCTCCTCAAATAACACCTCATTGTGGCTCACCCAATCACCATCAAACCTTTTGTCCGCCCCATCCTTCCCTTTCTCCGAGCTATTCTGAAATCTCTGACACACCTTCAACAGCTCTCCCTACCTCTTCCACCTCTTCCACATCTTACCCTACCCCTCCTCCCCCCTGTTCTGTATCTGATGCTCCCCCTTCCTCTTCATTAACGGTATGGACCTCAAACATCCGGGGCCTTCGTTCAAACTTAACTGATCTCTCCATACAGGTTGCTTCTGTCAAACCAGACGTGATCTGCTTAACAGAAACTTTCCTCCTTTATGATGTCTCTGATTCCATAGTATCTCTCCCGGGCTACTCCCTCCTCCGGTATGATAGACCTGAGCCTCGTCCTGGAGGCGGGGTTGCTATCTTTATCAAAAACTCTCTTCCTCACTCGCCCTGCACTGCACTCTCTCCACCTCACCCCCAGGAATACCTCTGGCTACGGCTTCCCCTTCGCTCCCACCTCTTGTTCATATGTGTGTTGTACCGTCCACCAAACAGTGATGACTCCATCTACATCTCGCTGTCTGATGATATGGACCAACTTCTATCTACTCATCCCAACTCTCTCTTCCTCATATGTGGTGATTTCAACTGTCATCATGCCAGTTGGCTGGGTGTGGGTACCTCTCTCACCAGCCATGGCTCCTCAGCAAAGGACTTCTGCGACTCACTGGGACTGACACAATCTGTCAATTTCCCGACCCGGATCTCAGTCAACGGAACATCTTCTCTTCTGGACTTGGTTATGACTAACTTCCCTGAAAATGTCTGCTGCTCTTCTTCTGCTCCGATCGGATCATCTGATCATGTCCTTGTTAAAGTGGACATCTCTCTGACCATCCTCAGGGAGCCTGCTCAGCGTCGACGAGTCTGGCATTTCACTCAGGCCAACTGGCACGGTCTTCAAGCAGCCATCAATCATCTGGACTGGTCTCCCATCTCTACCACCTCTGACATCAACTCATCCTGGGAATTCTTCCAAAGTAAATTGCTCTCTCTCATGCACAGATTTATCCCATCTCGTCTTCAGTTGTCATACCCTTCCTCCCGTCCATGGTACACGGAATCTTGTGGTGAGGCTGTTGCCCAGAAACAACTTGCCTTCGTCTCCTGGAAAGCAAATCCAACGGAAGGAAATCTCATTTCCTTTCACAAACCCCGAAACAAGTGTGTGTCCACCCTCAGGAGAGCCAGGAAACAATATCTCTCCGTTCTCAAGACCGAACTCTCTTATCTGTCTCCCTCTTCCAAATCCTGGTGGCGTCTGGTCAAATCCGTTTCTGGTGTTTGTTCCCCCTCCATCCCCTCCCTTACCTCAAATGGCTACACAGCTGACTTCGCACGTGAAAAAGCTGAATGCCTCAACTCTGTGTTTGCCTCTAAATCTTGTGTCCCAAACCCATCCCTCTCTGTACCCACCATACCCAGTCGTACCCTGCTGCTCCTGGACTCCGTGTCCTTTCCTCCTGACAAGGTGGAAAAGTTTCTGTCAACCCTCGACTCTGATTCTGCAACTGGACCCGACGGCATCAGCCCACGGGTCCTAAAATCCTGCTCTGCTGCTCTATCTCACCCTCTCTCTGTTCTCTTCACCCTCTCTTTTGCTCAAGGTCAACTGCCATCTGCTTGGAAATCAGCCAACATCACCGCTTTGCACAAAAAAGGTGCAAAAACAGATCCTAGCAACTACAGACCAATCAGCCTTCTCCCAATTATCAGCAAAGTCATGGAATCCATCATTGCTTCTGATATGAAATCTTTCCTCTTCTCCAATGGCTTGATCTCTGATCATCAATTTGGTTTCAGACCAGGTCACTCTACTCTGGACATGCTGCTTCTGCTGTCTCAACAATGGATGGAGGTCCTCAATGCCAAACAGGAAATTAGAGCTGTCTCCCTCGACATATCACGTGCCTTCGACACGGTCTGGCACCCCGCTCTGCTCACCAAACTCTCCTCCTTTGGTATCCATGGAAATCTCCACGCATGGCTGGCGGACTTCCTCTCTAGTCGTCGTCAACGTGTGGCCCTGAATGGGTTTCTCTCATCTCCTCTTCCTGTTCAGGCTGGAGTTCCCCAAGGCAGTGTTCTGGGCCCCGTGCTTTTTCTGGTCTTCATCAATGATCTCTCTGACTCTCTCGAAAATCCTCTCTATCTCTTTGCTGATGACTCCACTCTCTGCCGCTCCATTCCTCTTCCCTCAGATCGGCAGTCTGCTGCCTCCTCACTCTCTGAAGACCTGGACAAAATCACAGACTGGTCAAACAAGTGGAACATGTCTTTCAATCCTGACAAATCTCACACTCTTACTATGTCTCTCCGAAAAGATCGACTGGACAACCCTCCCATCTACTTTCTCAACAATCCTCTCCAAGAAGTTCTGTCGCTCAAGATTTTGGGTCTCACTATCTGCCATGATCTTTCTTGGGAAAAACCACATTTCCAAGCTGGCCTCCAAAGCCAGTCGCCGACTGGGCATCCTCCGTCGTGCGAAGTCCTTCCTCGGCACACCTGAGCTCCTCACCACATACAAGGCTTTCATCCGCAGCTCAATGGAATACTGTTCTCCCCTATGGGCCGGTGCTCCTGCCTCACACCTAGCTCGGCTTCACGCTGTTGAAACCAAAGCTTTCAGAATTATTGGAATCTCCCGCTATGAAGCTATCTCTAAGGGCCTTTCACTCACTCACCGCAGGCAGGTAGGTGGTCTTTCTGTCTTCTACCGACTCCTCTCCGGCCTTGCTCCCCCAGCTCTCTCTGTGCTCTGTCCCCCAAATATTCCTACAGGTCGCACAAGATCTGCCAGCAACCCTCTGATGGTTAAACTGCCGAAATCTCGGCTCTCCGCTCACCTTCACTCTTTCATTCCTCTTTTCTCCCGCCTCTGGAACAAACTCCCTCACTCCCTTCAATCCCACTCCTCCCTCCAGGTCTTTAAAACAGCTGTTCACCACCATCTCTTATCTTCCCCCATCCAAAACCTTGATCTTTTCTACCCCCGCTAATTCACCCCAGATCCACCTTGTTTGAAATTCCAACTTCTTTCCTGGAAGTCCTGGCAGTGTCCATATGTTTTATACCTCTCCCACTGCCCCCTTCCCACGCCCCCCCCCCCCAAAGCCCTCGCCCTCTCTCAGATCTCTCGATGTCTCCATGTCTCTCGGTCCCTGCTCTCAAATGTTGTGTTTGTGTCCTTCCCCCTCTCTCCCCATCTTGTCTACCGCTCCCTATGTTATATGTTTTATGTGTCGGTTTGTCTTTCTGTGTGTTCATGTGATTAATGTTCGCTCTTTCACGAGCCTCGATATTGTATACAAAAAAAAAAAAAAAAAAAAAAAAAAAAAAAGTCCTGGAGGGGAGAATGTGATTGAATAGTTTTCAGAGGGCAGTTACAGAAATGGGAGAAAAGAGGAACCAAAATGTGTGTGTGGAAAGTGTGCACTTTGAGTTAAATCAGGAGGGGATTACTGGAGGAACTTGTGTCGTGAAGGAGCGGCAGACTTAACAGTATCTTCCAGGACACTCTGGGTCTTTTGACAGGCCGCATAAATGAGATGAGCCGCTCCGTCTGTCACGTGAGGAACTGGCAATGTGTTTCAGCCTCATCACATGACATGATAATGATGTTGAGAGCTTCTTATTTAACAGAAACCAAATTAGGTTGTGATGCTGCCATCTCTTCACCTAAATGAGAGGTTGCACAATCACAAACGGGTTTCCTGGATTATGTGGAATATAAAGCTCTGACGCGGTCCCCATTGACCAACACAGACACCTTGTAGGCTTTGAATTTAAGGAATTATTTGGAATGATGGAAACCGCAGCTCAGTTTGGAAGTCAGCTGTGATATGTGATCCACATCATTGGTGATGGTGAAGCCTATAAAGTCAAGAAGCCGAACCACTTCCTGTGTCTGACCAGGAAAATAGATCAGTTGGTTGTTTTTGACAATCGTGCGGGAGTGACAGGGTGAAACTGAGATTTGTCAGAACTGAATGAGATGGTCCAGCAATCAGGACATCATAATTCATGTTTTCTAATTACTAAATCATTTAGCTACGAAAGTAAAATTGGACGTGATAGACACAAACAGTGGATCATTAGCAAAATGACGTCAGAAACCTCACCTGCTTCCACACACTCCATAACGAGGACCACGCAGTCATTGTGTGGATCTTTTGTCGGGATGTCGATCAACTTCACTGAAAGGAAACAAGATGGTGGAGCACAAGTTAATCTGGCATCAGAACCTCATGCAAAGTCAAACACCTTTAAACAACATGATAAACATGCACATTTTGTGTGATGACAAGAAGTGAATAGGTGAGCCCACATCGTCCTTTCACCATCACCATTCATGATCTTGTCTGCAAACATTTGGGCAAAACGGCACCAATCATAAGTACATCGATTAAATAAGCACAGGTGAGTGGTGCAGGAAGTGTTGAGACTAGTATACAAATGGTCCAAACGTGGTTGGAAGAGTGGGGGGGGGGGGGGGGGGGGTATCTGGGTAGTGTGTGTGAATGTGTGAATGAATGAATGAATGAATGATCGTTTTAAGGCCATTTTCCCCGCTGGAGCGGGGATTAGCCTTTAACACGTTAATTAAGGTATGGAACACAATTCATATCGAGCAGATTTAGGTTCAGGCAAACAACTGATGAGAATTATTCCGATAACACGACATTTGGCAAACACACAACTCAGATTCGGTTGGCGGATAACATTTGATTTGCAGTGTGTTGGAGTCTCATTATTGTGAACACAAAAGCGAATGAAAGAGAAAAGCTTGATTCAATAATTGATTGATTCCAAACAGGGTGATTCAATAATTGATTGATTCCAAACAGGGTGATCCAATAATTGTGCCATCCCATGGAGGGAGGGAAAACTAGCATCCCGTGTGCCACCCTTGTGGTGGATAAGTGTCCGCCCCACTGAGGTGTGGATAAGTGTCGAAAGGTGTGGATAAGTGTCCGCCCCACTGAGCTAATACTTGGTGGAAACACCTTTGACAGCAATTACAGCTGAGTCTATTTATATATAAATAAATATTTTGCACATGGAGTTCATAGAAGTGATCAGAGAATTTGCTTATCATAGTGATCATATTCTGTGGAATTCCATAAGATCTCAGCATCTTCCACAGGCTTGCTCGATGAACACAATCGAATTCCTTCTTGAAGTCAATGAAGTTGATAGAAAGAGGTGCATTGCATTCTAAGCATTTATATCATTATATCATTAATAAAATTACACTCAAACTTCATCATGTTTGAGTGAAATCCACACTTACTAATGTTTGGGTGATTCAGCGCCTTCATAATCGAAGCTTCATAACAAAGCTGCAAAAAAAAAAAATACATGTATATTAAAAGAAAGAAAGAGAAAAGAGAAAGAGAAAATTCAACACATTGCTTCAATAAGGTGGATTAAGGTGAAGTCACACCATCACAATAACCACAAGATTGTAGCTCAAACACACAGAGACGCACAGCCTCAGGGGTCAAGAGACAAAGATGTATCACAGACAAAAGTTCTGCCAGGACAGTTCAAGGGTTAAACTGTGTTCTTACTTCAGCAGTTCAAACACCACTATCCCCACATAAACACAAACTTACTTCCGTTGAATCTTCCAAAGATCCTGCCTTCTTCAAAGCAACCTGAAAGAGGGGCCAAGAGATCGTATTATAACATCTCAGCTACAATGTGGGAAAATGAGTAAAACATATGATATTGGTGTGTCGTGATGTACAATTATTGTTTCTGTTTATACTGTAGTCAACGTAGGAACTAAATGAGAGAAAGGAACAACTTCACAAAGTCGGGTTATAAAAAGGGGAATCGGAAAACAATTACATCAACACACCACAAGTGAATCTACTCCAGTGGTAGGAATTGGTAGAAGGACAAAACATTGAGGTACAAGGAATGAGGGAGTAGAAGGAAATGGGGGGGGGGGGGGGGCAGTGAGGGGCATCAAAGTGTTAATTGGGGGAAAAAATAAAAGAAAAAGCAATGGTAGGAATGAAGAAGCCCCCTCGACTTTGTATCAAGTGGTTTTCCCCATTATGTTTGGTGAGATTTCTGACACACAACCATCACCTGTCACAGATTACACATTATTTGTTCATTGTAATTACATCTATGATGTAATGTTCTACAGGAGTGATGTGAGGCCTGCAAGTCAAAAGAAAAAGCATCGTTCATCTCATCAGAAAGAGAGAAGACACATTCAGATGCAGGACAATTTCCCGATCCCTTCGCTCTCATCCTTCCTCCATGTGTCTCTCTGCCGTATCCCTTTAACCTGCTGTCTGTATTTTCCACCATGTTCTGTTCTGTTTCTGTCTCGCTCTCCCACGAGCTGTTCCATCTCCCAGAAAGTGAAATGAAGACAGAGCACGTATACCACAAGCTCGTACCTTTTCTGCTGTGTTGACATTCTTTGCTTTGTAAACAAATCCAGTACTTCCTTCTCCAATTTTGGAGATAACCTCCCACTTCCCGAACTGAAAACAAAGGCACAAACAGAGCTTCACAACAGTGCTTCTGAAATAAAATAGAAATAACAAAGCCATGTTTAAATGATTATTTCACATCAACTCGATAATTATCATCATCATCATCATCATATTCATGTTCCATGGCCTCGTCAGAGGAGATACTTGGCCACAATGCTGGTCACGTCACCGCTCCAGCTCAGGAACCTAGGGCACGAATTTGAAATGTGTTCATGGTGCCAGCCATAGTTTGCCTCCTCTTTGTGAAGGACACCATGGGATCTTTTATGTCCACCAACGAATTCCGGCATAAGGATGACGAGTGCAACGTCCATCCGAGTGACGGCACACACATTGATGAATCACCCTGCCTATGTAACACCAGAATGACAGTTCATAGCTGGGTTGGGATTCAAACCCACGCAAGGCAGCTCACATCAACGACTAAGATATCTCATGGGAACTAAAAAGGAGGAAATAATTGGTATAATAAATAAATATAGCAATACCACCAATTATGTCGCAATGTAGGAGTTGCGGACAACGAGAGAGCGAGACATTTCGTGGCTTGATCAAAGCTCCTTTATTCCAACAGAACTAAACTAATACCGGAACTGACGCATTTTTTATCACACAAAATCACTCTTAAGGGGGCGTGGCTCCAACAACTGAGCGCACGCCACGCCCATACCATCAATAGCCCCACTGGTCCCATGCCTGTGGATTATGTCCCAATGGGGTAACCCCCACATGCACCCCCCCAGAATTCACTCGCACGGGCAATGTCAGTTTTCGGGGGGCCTTAACCACCCGGCCGAAACGACACCTGATGACCCGAGCAGGGACTGTTAGCGGCTTGGCGGTAGGCGGGCCAATCGGGGACTTACCCGACGGGGGACGGCGCCGCCGTGCGGGTTGAGCCAACCGAGGGGGCTGGTCTAGGTCCAAGTGAGCCGGCTTGAGGCGGTCCACCGAAAGATGGTCCGGTTTGCCGCCGATGTGGACCACAAAGGACTTGTCCCCTGCCTCCAGAATGCGGAAAGGCCCGTCGTAAGGCACCAGGTCCACGTTAACCTGGTCAAACCGTCGCTCGGGCACTGTGAATGGCGCCAATGGGTCCTGGGTATGGCGATGCACCTTCGAGCGTTGACACTCGACACAGGTGTTGGCCCAGTCGCGCACATCCTTCCTGAGCCCGTGCCAAACGAACTTCGCCGCCACCAACTTTTGAGACGCCTTCCTGCCCAGGTGAGAAAGACCGTGGACGGCATCGAACACCATCCATCTCCAGCTGGTGGGTACGACGGGGCGAGGCTGTCCCAAAGATGCGTCGCACAGTAGCGTGGTGCCCGTGTCCTTGAACGGCATGTCAGACAGTCGAAGCCCCGTGACCGCCGCCCTGCAGGCCTGGACATCCGGGTTGGCGATATGGTCGGCCGCCATGCGGGCGTAGTCGATGCCAAGGTGAACCGCGCCAACTATGGACCTGGAAAGACAATCGGCGACCGTATTATCCTTCCCAGCAACATGTTGGATGTCCGTCGTGAACTCGGAAACGAAGGAGAGCTGGCGTTGTTGATGGGCAGACCATGGCTCCCAGACCTTGGCCATGGCAAAAACCAGGGGCTTGTGGTCCACAAACGCCGTGAACGGGCGGGCTTCCAACAGGTAACGGAAGTGTCGGACCGCTCGGTAGACGCCTCGGAGCTCACGATCGAAGGTACTGTACTTTCGTTCGTTAGGGCGGAGCTGCCGGCTAAAAAAGGCAAGCGGCTGCCAGGCCCCGTTGACCCACTGCTCATGCACGGCGCCAACCGCGTAGTCCGAAGCATCCGTGGTGAGAGCAATCTGTGCGTCGGGCGACGGATGCACCAGCATGGTTGCGATGGCGAAGGCCAGTTTAGCGTCCGTGAAAGCCTTGGCCATCTCCTCGGTCCCGTCAATGGCGCGTTTGGTAGGCTTGCCCTTGAGGGCCTCATCAGCTGGGCCGCACAGGGCACGAAACGATGGTAAAAGTTCACCATGCCCAAAAACTCCTGCAGGGCCTTGACGGTGAGGGGGCGCGGAAAACTCTTCACAGCCTCCACTTTAGACGGCAGTGGGACGGCCCCCTCCCTCGTGATGCGGTGGCCGAGAAAGTCAATTGAAGCCACCCCGAACAAGCACTTGGCTGGGTTAATGATAAGGCCGTGCTGACTAAAGCGTTCAAAGAGCGCTCGGAGGTGAAGCATGTGCTCCGTCCTGGAAGCGCTGGCGATGAGGATATCGTCCAGGTAGACGAACAGAAACGGCAAATCCAGCAACACGCTGTCCATCAGGCGCTGGAAAGCCTGGGCCACGTTCTTGAGCCCAAAAGGCATGCGTAGGAATTTGAAAAGCCCGAACGGTGGAATCACCGCGGTCTTAGGAACGTCCTGTGGCCGGACGGGGACCTGGTGGTAACCACGAATGAGGCCCACCTTCGAAAAAAAAACTTTACCGGCCAAGCGGGCAGAAAAGTCCTGGATGTGCGGGATTGGGTAGCGGTCAGGGGTAGTGGCGCCGTTAAGGTGGCAATAATCCCCACACGGGCGCCAACCACCACCCGGCTTCGGTGCAATGTGGAGAGGCGAGGCCCACGCGCTGTCGGACCATCGCACGATGCCAAGACGCTCCAACTTGTCGAACTCCGCCTTTGTGATAGCGAGTTTCGCCGGGTCGAAGCGTCAAGCCCGGGCGTAGACAGGCGGGCCGGTGGTCGGAATGTGATGCTCCATTCCGACATTCACCGAACTCCGCCGACATTCACCGAGAGAACCGAATGTCGGAATGTGATGCTCCACCCCGTGCTTGACGGAAACGGCCGAAAAGGTGGGCCGTGTAAGGGCCGGGAACTCGGTGAGGAGGCGGGCAAACTCATCAGAGGTCGAGAGCGTGCACGCAAGCCTCGTCGAGGCGGACCCGCTCAGCGAGCATGGAAGAGAACTGAATGTCTCAGCATTAATGAGCCGCCAATTTTTAACATCCATCAATAGGCCGTTGGCGCAGAAGAAATCAGTGCCCAGCAAGGGGGTGGACACCCTCGCCGTGACAAAATCCCATGTAAACCGCTGCCCGCCCGAGCACAGTGCCACGGTCCGTTTGCCAAAAGTCTGAATAGCACTGCCGTTGGCGGCTTCCAGGGCGGGGCCGTGACTCCCGGCCTCCCGGTCCGATGCTGACGCAGGTAGAAACTCACCTGGGCCCCTGTGTCGCAGAGGAAACAATGTCCGGAGTCTGTGTCCGACATGAAGAACAAACTGCCCGAACGGCCGACACTCATGGCAGTTAACGAGCGCCGGCCATCCCGTTTGCCGACTCGCTGAAGCTGCAGGGTGGCCGGCATGCCTTGGCCTTGGGCCCAAACCTTGCGTGGTAAAAGCACAAGCCTGGGGCCTTCCGCCGCTGGGCCGTAATGGCGGCCGCGACGGTGTCCACGAGCGGTGGAGGTTCGACGGGGCCGGGGTCCCATGCAGCCGCACTACATTGCTGTCTGGCGGAGAAATACTTGTCTGCTTCCCTAGCCAGGGCGCGGAAATCCTTAACAGACGAGTTGGCCAGGGCTGTCCGTACCTGACCTGGCAGCTGTTGCAGGAACAGTTCTTTGAAGAGGAAACATGGCCGGTGGCTGCCCAGGAGACAACATGTGGTCCATCAGCTCCGACGGCTTGGAGCCGCCCAGCCCGGGTAGCGAAAGTAGCTGGCGGGCACGCTCGGCCTCAGTGAGCTCGAAGGTTATGAGTAGCAGCACCTTTAGCATCTCGTACTTGCGGCCCTTCGGAGGATCTTGGAGAAGGCTTACCACTCTGGTTGCAGTGGAGCCACTGAGCGCAGACACGACATAATAATACTTCGTGTCGTCCGCAGAAATGCTCCGAATGGCGAATTGGGCCTCAGCTTGTGCGAACCAAACGGCAGCTTGTCGTTCCCAAAACTCCGGCAGTTTGATCGAAACTGCGCTCGTCGCCATGTTCGTTTGAAGCACCAAAAACGTTCGAGAGCAAGACGGACTCACCAATGTCGGAGTTGTGGACAACGAGAGAGCGAGACACTTCGTGGCTTGATCAAAGCTCCTTTATTCCAACAGAACTGAACTAATACCGGAACTCACGCATATTTTATGACACAAAATCTCTCTTAAGGGGGCGTGGCTCCAACAACCGAGCGCACGCCACGCCCAAACCATCAATAGCCCCACTGGTCCTGTGCCTGTGGATTATGTCTCAATGGGGTAACCCCCACAGTAACGTAATTACACCACCACCCGACTTGCATCGCCTCAACTCACACTTACATCGATTTATAAACCATATCTTTTATTCTCGAACGGTTTCAGAACTGCCAAGACTGATAGAAACGTCATAATACATTGCAAAGTACAAAATTGGGAGATTGCAAAATCGTACACAGAACAACTGTACGTATGTGTACTTGACTACAGCTGTCATCTATCTATAATTCCAGTAATCTCTGTGTGTATGTATGTATGTATGTATGTATGTATGTATGTATGTCTGTGACCGCTGTTTCTCGACAACCACGGGTCCGATATACTTTAAACTTGCCAGGTATATTGCTGGGGACCCGAGGATGTGCCTTTTCAAGGTTTCATATTAATCGGACAAGTAGTTACCGAGCTATGTCCAAAAAACGATTCAACCAATCAGAGAGCAGCGAGCTATCACGTGTGCCGAACGTGGCGAACAGACTCTGCCTCGGACGGCACATTTGAGAGCGTATTCATTTATTTCACGTTGGAAAACTATGTTGCCGTTAAACTATGTTTTAAAACTAAATAAAACTAATTTGCGATTCATCGTAACTGCGATTTGCGACCTTCCGGACAGTGAAGACTTCACTTCCGGCAGCCAATCACAGAACGCGTTGTTGCGAGCCGAGCCGAGCGCGTGCGCCATTACGGTTCGTAATTCGATTTCTTCCGGAGAAAATAATAATTGCTCGATTTCTTATGCGCATTATTTCTCCCAGAGCGAAGGGCGGAAGCGAAGAGCGTTGTTTTTTTTGTTTACGGGCGTACGGGCGTACGGGCGGGGTAGAGCGTACGGGTAGCGTTTTTTTTTTTTTTTTGGCAAGGAACGGGCACCCACGTACGGGCATGCCCTAGTCTATCTATAATTCCAGTAATCTCTGTGTGTATGTTTGTATGTTTGTATGTTTGTATGTTTGTATGTCTGTATGTCTGTGACCGCTGTTTCTCGACAACCACGGGTCCGATATACTTGAAACTTGCCAGGTATATTGCTGGGGACCCGAGGATGTGCCTTTTCAAGG
The DNA here is from genome assembly GCF_964187855.1 of Myxine glutinosa. Lineage (NCBI taxonomy): Eukaryota > Metazoa > Chordata > Myxini > Myxiniformes > Myxinidae > Myxine > Myxine glutinosa. The sequence continues at coordinate 153,330,739 of NC_136262.1, forward strand.
TTTCATATTAATCGGAGAAGTAGTTACCGAGCTATGTCCAAAAAACGATTCAACCAATCAGAGAGCAGCGAGCTATCACGTGTGCCGAACGTGGCGAACAGACTCTGCCTCGGACGGCACATTTGAGAGCGTATTCATTTATTTCACGTTGGAAAACTATGTTGCCGTTAAACTATGTTTTAAAACTAATTAAAACTAATTTGCGATTCATCGTAACTGCGATTTGCGACCTTCCGGACAGTGAAGACTGCACTTCCGGCAGCCAATCACAGAACGCGTTGTTGCGTAGGCGTGGCCGATGTGAGAGCGAGCCGAGCCGAGCGCGTGCGCCATTACGGTTCGTAATTCGATTTCTTCCGGAGAAAATAATAATTTCTCGATTTCTTATGCGCATTATTTCTCCCAATTCAGTCAGAGCGAAGGGCGGAAGCGAAGAGCGTTGTTTTTTTTGTTTACGGGCGTACGGGCGGGGTAGAGCGTACGGGTAGCGTTTTTTTTTTTTTTTGGCAAGGAACGGGCACCCACGTACGGGCATGCCCTAGTTAATCATAATAAGAGGAATATCACCGGTAAAAAGTGAAATACAATACGGGAAGTGGCGACGTTAGGAACGCGCCCCACGCTTATCTTATTAATGCTGATGACAACTAGAACAACACTCTTCGACGTCATGACATCGACTGATATGCCTCCACCCATATTATTACAACATAATACATACTTGTACCAAGTTTGATTTAAATCCCTTCAGCTGTTCTCAAGTTATGACATTTTTACCTGACATGCCCTCTGAACATTGAACATTGATGCCACAATCCAAACAGTTCATGTTAGCATCATATTTACCAATACCAAGTTTGTTCAAAATCCCATTGCTGGTTCACGAGTTGGTGCAGCAACATAATTTTTACTTAACATGACCTGTGACCTTTGACCTCTTGACTCGAAAATCGAATCAGTAAATCTTTAAATCATTAAACATACCTGTGCCAAGATTCAATTAGATCGCTTCAGTCGTTCTCAAGCTATAGACATATCACAGACTTTGACCTTTGACCTCTTGACGTCAAAATCAAATAATTTCATCTGTGCATCATAATACATATTTGTCCCAACTTTGGTCAGAATCCCATCACTGGTTCACAAGTTATCGCAGTAAAGGATTTTTAACCAACATGCCCTCTGACCTTTGGTCTTTGACCTCGTGACCCCAAAATCAAATCAATTCATCTTTAACTCATTATACATACCTGCACCAAGTTTGACTAAGATCCGTTCAGACGTTCTCAAGTTAACGCGGTGACGAAATTATATCTTGGACGAATGCACGGACGAACGGATGGTCATACGGACGGATGGACGGACGACCGGATAAGAAACATGAAAACATAATGCCCCCCGCAACTTTGTCCGCGGAGGCATAAAAACTGTTTTGATTTACGTCGTTTTGATAATCGTCGCACTTTTCAGAACGCATCCCCAATGCAAACCGAACAATTACTGTAAAAAGGGAATATAATGTATTGCTTACCACGACCTCCCCGCAATTGTACTCTTCATGCTCCTCACTGTCAGGACTCCCATCACTGTAAGTACTCTCATCATCTTCATCATGATGGAGAGAAGATCCTGGAAAGAAGAGGCAAAATTAACATAAAACAGATATTGTGACAGAAAAAGATCAATGGACAGAAAATCACGTGTTCAGATGTGTGTGCATTGTGCAAATTAGACATCAATTTCACAAATTCGTCTTCGTCTTCTTCTTTGCCAGCCAGGTGTTCACCTACCATATCCTCTAGTGAGAGATCAAGGGCTGAGAACATGCAGAATTGGCCCAAGTCTTTCAGGAACTGGTTGGCTAGGCCTGACATGATTGTAGTGGGTAAAGGCAGGAATTTGTAGTTTGCTCAAGGTGCTGGCATTGACTTGCCAACTCTTTCTTCATGAAAGACACTGAGAGATGTTTCATGTCTCCAAACTAATGCTACCAGACAGAATACCCAGCACAAGGTCCATCTGAGGGACCACACATTTGTGACCAAACACACGACTTGTGAAGCACCATTTGATTTTATAAAACGGATGGAATCACCAGGAAAGACATTGATCAGGCTATGCTTTCCACAGAAGCGAGGGGAAGCTGACATTCCTGGCATCAACCCTTCGTCGGATCATAAAAGCCAAAACAGTCCGACATAGGGCCTCACGAGCAAGACTAGCTCTTGATTCGACAGTGCATGGTCAGGATGAGAAGCAAAGCAGACTGGACAGTTCAGAGGTAAATTCGCTACGTCTGTCCAGCCCTGTTGGACACAGTACAATTTATAAATGGGGGATTCCCTTCAGGAAAAGGATAAAGGAATAATGGTGGAAAAAAACACACAGAAATGCATCGGAGACAGTGTTGGACAACAATAATGAAGGCAAATTTAGGTTTGTAGATGGATATGAAAGGGATTTATATTTCAGAATTAGACAAAGAAGTCTTCTTCCATGTTCATACTTAGCAAAAGACTGTGGAGGAGCAAGCACCATTGGCTGAGAAGGCGGATGTACCACTGATGCAGTGCCCTCTGCTGGTTATGGCAGGAATTTGGAATTTGTCCAGGGTGCCAGTGACACTCTTGGCGAAGGTCACCTACTCTTGGCGAAGGTCACCTACTCTTGGCGAAGGTCACCATGTGATCTTTAACGCTCACCACCTCATGCCGGTACACGGGACACCCAGTTTAAGCACCATCTCATGCCATCCATCCTCATGACCATGATCTTTGTAAACCAATCTTTAACTTCCTCATCTGTTCCATCATCTTGTCTGTCCATTTTAATCCTTGCCTTCCTCCTCTTCCATCAATATTACCAATCAGTATTGTTTTGTATTGGTTCAGGTGATGCTCAGTGTGGGTGCTTCTGCACCATGGTTACACCTGTGACCAAGTGGCACCTGTGACCTGTGACCAGGGCACCTGTGACCAGGGCACCTGTGACCTGTGTTACACCTGTGACCTCAACCCTTTGACTTCCGCTTCCGGTTTCTCGATCGAGGTGGCGACTTTTGCTCTCTCTGGACATCAAAAGTGAAGTTATTTTTCCATTCGTGCGTTTGTCAAATTTCCACTCGTTATTTCATCGTCTATGCATTATTGTTTGTTTCCAGTTCGTTTTGGTTTGAATTTCCTGTGACTCGTAATTCATTAATCGTGTTCTGTTTGCTCCGCGTGTGCGGCCTTGTACCCTGAGGCTACCCCCGTCAGTGGTTGTTAACTTAAGTTCCTTACTTCGTGTTTTGCTTGGCTCTTAGATTTTTCCCTTCTCCCCCGAACATCTACTCTTTGTCTAACAGTTTGAACCCCCCCCCCCCCCCAAAAAACAAACAAAAAAACAAACATTTATTTCCTTTTCTCCACGTGTGCTGTTTCGTGTGCTTCTGTCCACGTGCGCTGTCTCGTGCCGCCCCCATTATCTCCTTGTCTTCCACCTTTTGCCCTGTTCACGTGACTCGTGGTTGTCCCACTAGGTCCTCTCCCCGTTGGTATTTTGTGAATATAAGATTGTTCTTCACGGTTCTGTTTAAATATTATTTAAATATGTTTAAACTTTCCCCTGCAGTGTTTTATTCAGTGGTATATTGCAACACGCTGTTTTTCTTCCTATTTAAAAGGCTCCTTTCAATTTCTTCTTCAACTCATTCCACTTCAAAAAAAAAAAAAAAATTTTTCTCTTACAATTGCAGAATTCTATCTCCTCACTCTCCTTGCACTGCCCTCTCTCCACCTCACCCCCAGGAGTATTTCTGGCTATGGCTTCCTCTCCACTCCCACCTTTTGTTCATATGTGTTCTGTACCGTCCTCCAAACAGTGATGACCCCATTTACATTTCGCTGTCTGACGACATGGACCAACTTCTAGCCACTCATCCCAACTCTCTCTTCCTCATATGTGGTGACTTCAACTGTCATCATGCCAGCTGGCTGGGTGTGGGTTCCTCTCTCACCAGAAATGGCACCTCAGCAAAGGACATCTGCGACTCATTGGGACTGACACAATCTGTCAATTTGCCGACCCGGATCTCAGTCAATGGAGTATATTCTCTTCTAGACTTGGTTATGACAAACTTCCCTGCAAATGTCTGCTGCTCTTCTTCTGCTCCAATCGGTTCTACTGATCATGTGCTTGTTCAAGTGGACATCTCTCTGGTCATTCTCAGAGAGCGTCCTGAGCATCGACGAGTCTGGCATTTCACTCAGGCCGACTGGCATGGTCTTCAAGCAGCCATCAATCATCTGGACTGGTCTCCCATCTCTACTGCCTCTGAAAGAAATTCTTCCTGGGAATTCTTCCAAAGCAAACTGCTCTCTCTCATGCACAGATTTATCCCATCTCGTCTTCAGTTGTCTTACTTTTCCTCCCATCCATGGTACAATGAATCTTGTGGTGAGGCAGTTGCCCTGAAACAACTTGCCTTCGCCTCTTGGAAGGCAAATCCAACTGAAGGCAATCTCAGTTCCTTCCACCAAGCTCAGAACAAGTGTGTGTCTACCCTCAGGAGTGCCAGGAAGCACTATCTCTCCACACTCAAGAATGAACTCTCAAACCTGTATCCTTCCTCCAAATCCTGGTGGCGTCTGGTCAAATCTGTTTCAGGTGTTTGTTCCCCCTCCAACCGCCCCCCCCCCCCCCCCCCTTACCTCAAATGGCTATACAGTTGACACCGCATGTAACAAAGCCAAATGACTCAACTCTGTGTTTGCCTCAAAATCTTGGGTCCCAAACCCATCTCTCTCTGTTCCCACCTTACCCACTCAAACCCAACTGCTCCTGGACTCTGTGTCCTTCTTTCCTGACAACGTGGAGAAGTTTTTGTCAAACCTCGACTTTGATTCTGCAACTGGACCACACGGCATCAGCCCACGGGTCCTAAAATCCTGCTCTGCCGTTCTATCTTACCCTTTCTCTGTTATTTTCACCCTCTCTTTTGTTCAAGGTCTTCTGCCAGCATCTTGGAAATCAGCAAACATTACTGCTTTGCACAAAAAGGTGCAAAAACATATCCTTGCAACTACAGACCGATCAGCCTGCTCCCAATTATCAGCAAAGTCATGGAATCCATCATTGCTTCGGATATCAAATCCTTCCTCTTCTCCAATGGCTTGAGCTCCGATCATCAATTTGGATTTAGACCAGGTCATTCCACCCTGGACATGCTGCTTCTGCTGTCTCAACAATGGATGGAGGTCCTCAATGCCAAACAGGAAATCAGAGCCGTCTCCCTTGACAAATCACCTGCCTTCGATACGGTCTGGCACCCAGCTCTGCTCACCAAACTCTCCTCCTATGGTATCCATGGAAATCTCCACGCTTGGCATGCAGACTTCCTCTCTGGTCGCCGTAAAAGTATGGCCCTGAATGGATTTCTCTCATCTACTCTTCCTGTTCAGGCTGGAGTTCCCCAAGGCAGTGTTCTGGGCCCTGTGCTTTTTCTGGTCTTCATCAATGATCTCTCTGGAAAATCTCTCTGGAAATGACTCTCTGGAAAATCTCTCTGGAAATGACTCTCTGGAAAATCCTCTCTATCTCTTTGCTGATGACTCCACTCTCTGCCGCTCCATTCCTCATCCCTCAGATTGGCAGTGTGCAGCTTCCTCACTCTCTGCAGATTGGACAAAATCATGCACTGGTCAAACAAGTGGAACATGTCTTTCAATCCTGACAAATCTCACACTCTTACTATGTCTCTCCAAAAAGACCAACTGGACAACCCTCCCATCTACTTTCTCAACAATCCTCTCCAAGAAGTTCTGTCGCTCAAGCTTTTGGGTCTCACTATCTGCCATGATCTTTCCTGGGAAAACCACATTTCCAAGCTGGCCTTCAAAGCCAGTCGCTGACTGGGCATCCTCCGTCGTGTGAAGTCCTTCTGTGGCACACCTGAGCTCCTCACCACATACAAGGCTTTCATCCGCAGCTCAATGGAATACTGTTCTCCCCTATGGGCCGGTGCTCCTGCCTCACACCTAGCTCGGCTTCACGCTGTTGAAACCAAAGCTTTCAGAATCATTGGAATCTCCCGTGATGACTCGAACTCCGAGGGCCTTTCACTCACTCACTGCAGGCAGGGAGGTGCTCTTTCTGTCTTCTACCGACTCCTCTCCGGCCTTGCTCCCCCAGCTCTCTCTGTGCTCTGCACCCCAAATATTCCTGCAGGAGGAAAAATATCTGCAGGCAACCCTCTTCTGGTGAAACTAAAAAATTCTATGGTCTCTGCTCACCTTCACTCTTTCATTCCTTTTTTCTCTCACCTCTGCAACAAACTCCAACATTCTATTCAATCCCACTTATCCCTCCAGGTCTTTCAAACAGCTGTTCACCACCATCTCTTATCTCCACCCATGCAAAACCTTGATCTATTCTACCCCCGCTAATTCACCCCAGATACACCTTTTTTTTTTTTTTAAATTACAACTTCTTTCCTGGAAGTCCTTGCAGTGTTCACATGTTTTTTTTACCTCTCCCACAAAAAACACACAGAAATGCATCTGAAACAGTGTTGGACATCAATAATGAAGGCAAATTTAGGTTTATAGATGGATATGAAAGGGATTTATATTTTAGAATTAGACAAAGAAGTCTTCTTCCATGTTCATACTTAGCAAAAGACTGTGGAGGAGCAAGTACCATCGGCTGAGAAGGCAGATGTCCCGCTGATGCAGTGCCGTCTGCTGGTTATGGCAGGAATTTGGAATTTGTCCAGGGTGCCAGTGACACTCTTGGCGAAGGTCACCTACTCTTGGCGAAGGTCACCTACTCTTGGCGAAGGTCACCATGTGATCTTTAACGCTCACCACCTCATGCCGGTACACGGGACACCCAGTTTAAGCACCATCTCATGCCATCCATCCTCATGACCATGATCTTTGTAAACCAATCTTTAACTTCCTCATCTGTTCCATCATCTTGTCTGTCCATTTTAATCCTTGCCTTCCTCCTCTTCCATCAATATTACCAATCAGTATTGTTTTGTATTGGTTCAGGTGATGCTCAGTGTGGGTGCTTCTGCACCATGGCTACACCTGTGACCAAGTGGCACCTGTGACCTGTGACCAGGGCACCTGTGACCAGGGCACCTGTGACCTGTGTTACACCTGTGACCTCAACCCTTTGACTTCCGCTTCCGGTTTCTCGATCGAGGTGGCGACTTTTGCTCTCTCTGGACATCAAAAGTGAAGTTATTTTTCCATTCGTGCGTTTGTCAAATTTCCACTCGTTATTTCATCGTCTATGCATTATTGTTTGTTTCCAGTTCGTTTTGGTTTGAATTTCCTGTGACTCGTAATTCATTAATCGTGTTCTGTTTGCTCCGCGTGTGCGGCCTTGTACCCTGAGGCTACCCCCGTCAGTGGTTGTTAACTTAAGTTCCTTACTTTGTGTTTTGCTTGGCTCTTAGATTTTTCCCTTCTCCCCCGAACATCTACTCTTTGTCTAACGGTTTGAACCCCCCCCCCCCCCCAAAAACAAACAAAAAAACAAACATTTATTTCCTTTTCTCCACGTGTGCTGTTTCGTGTGCTTCTGTCCACGTGCGCTGTCTCGTGCCGCCCCCATTATCTCCTTGTCTTCCACCTTTTGCCCTGTTCACGTGACTCGTGGTTGTCCCACTAGGTCCTCTCCCCGTTGGTATTTTGTGAATATAAGATTGTTCTTCACGGTTCTGTTTAAATATTATTTAAATATGTTTAAACTTTCCCCTGCAGTGTTTTATTCAGTGGTATATTGCAACACGCTGTTTTTCTTCCTATTTAAAAGGCTCCTTTCAATTTCTTCTTCAACTCATTCCACTTCAAAAAAAAAAAAGAATTTTTTCTCTTACAATTGCAGAATTCTATCTCCTCACTCTCCTTGCACTGCCCTCTCTCCACCTCACCCCCAGGAGTATTTCTGGCTATGGCTTCCTCTCCACTCCCACCTTTTGTTCATATGTGTTCTGTACCGTCCTCCAAACAGTGATGACCCCATTTACATTTCGCTGTCTGACGACATGGACCAACTTCTAGCCACTCATCCCAACTCTCTCTTCCTCATATGTGGTGACTTCAACTGTCATCATGCCAGCTGGCTGGGTGTGGGTTCCTCTCTCACCAGAAATGGCACCTCAGCAAAGGACATCTGCGACTCATTGGGACTGACACAATCTGTCAATTTGCTGACCCGGATCTCAGTCAATGGAGTATATTCTCTTCTAGACTTGGTTATGACAAACTTCCCTGCAAATGTCTGCTGCTCTTCTTCTGCTCCAATCGGTTCTACTGATCATGTGCTTGTTCAAGTGGACATCTCTCTGGTCATTCTCAGAGAGCGTCCTGAGCATCGACGAGTCTGGCATTTCACTCAGGCCGACTGGCATGGTCTTCAAGCAGCCATCAATCATCTGGACTGGTCTCCCATCTCTACTGCCTCTGAAAGAAATTCTTCCTGGGAATTCTTCCAAAGCAAACTGCTCTCTCTCATGCACAGATTTATCCCATCTCGTCTTCAGTTGTCTTACCTTTCCTCCCATCCATGGTACAATGAATCTTGTGGTGAGGCAGTTCCCCTGAAACAACTTGCCTTCGCCTCTTGGAAGGCAAATCCAACTGAAGGCAATCTCAGTTCCTTCCACCAAGCTCAGAACAAGTGTGTGTCTACCCTCAGGAGTGCCAGGAAGCACTATCTCTCCACACTCAAGAATGAACTCTCAAACCTGTATCCTTCCTCCAAATCCTGGTGGCGTCTGGTCAAATCTGTTTCAGGTGTTTGTTCCCCCTCCAACCGCCCCCCCCCCTTACCTCAAATGGCTATACAGTTGACACCGCATGTAACAAAGCCAAATGACTCAACTCTGTGTTTGCCTCAAAATCTTGGGTCCCAAACCCATCTCTCTCTGTTCCCACCTTACCCACTCAAACCCAACTGCTCCTGGACTCTGTGTCCTTCTTTCCTGACAACGTGGAGAAGTTTTTGTCAAACCTCGACTTTGATTCTGCAACTGGACCACACGGCATCAGCCCACGGGTCCTAAAATCCTGCTCTGCCGTTCTATCTTACCCTTTCTCTGTTATTTTCACCCTCTCTTTTGTTCAAGGTCTTCTGCCAGCATCTTGGAAATCAGCAAACATTACTGCTTTGCACAAAAAGGTGCAAAAACATATCCTTGCAACTACAGACCGATCAGCCTGCTCCCAATTATCAGCAAAGTCATGGAATCCATCATTGCTTCGGATATCAAATCCTTCCTCTTCTCCAATGGCTTGAGCTCCGATCATCAATTTGGATTTAGACCAGGTCATTCCACCCTGGACATGCTGCTTCTGCTGTCTCAACAATGGATGGAGGTCCTCAATGCCAAACAGGAAATCAGAGCCGTCTCCCTTGACAAATCACCTGCCTTCGATACGGTCTGGCACCCAACTCTGCTCACCAAACTCTCCTCCTATGGTATCCATGGAAATCTCCACGCTTGGCATGCAGACTTCCTCTCTGGTCGCCGTAAAAGTATGGCCCTGAATGGATTTCTCTCATCTACTCTTCCTGTTCAGGCTGGAGTTCCCCAAGGCAGTGTTCTGGGCCCTGTGCTTTTTCTGGTCTTCATCAATGATCTCTCTGGAAAATCTCTCTGGAAATGACTCTCTGGAAAATCTCTCTGGAAATGACTCTCTGGAAAATCCTCTCTATCTCTTTGCTGATGACTCCACTCTCTGCCGCTCCATTCCTCATCCCTCAGATTGGCAGTGTGCAGCTTCCTCACTCTCTGCAGATTGGACAAAATCATGCACTGGTCAAACAAGTGGAACATGTCTTTCAATCCTGACAAATCTCACACTCTTACTATGTCTCTCCAAAAAGACCAACTGGACAACCCTCCCATCTACTTTCTCAACAATCCTCTCCAAGAAGTTCTGTCGCTCAAGCTTTTGGGTCTCACTATCTGCCATGATCTTTCCTGGGAAAACCACATTTCCAAGCTGGCCTTCAAAGCCAGTCGCTGACTGGGCATCCTCCGTCGTGTGAAGTCCTTCTGTGGCACACCTGAGCTCCTCACCACATACAAGGCTTTCATCCGCAGCTCAATGGAATACTGTTCTCCCCTATGGGCCGGTGCTCCTGCCTCACACCTAGCTCGGCTTCACGCTGTTGAAACCAAAGCTTTCAGAATCATTGGAATCTCCCGTGATGACTCGAACTCCGAGGGCCTTTCACTCACTCACTGCAGGCAGGGAGGTGCTCTTTCTGTCTTCTACCGACTCCTCTCCGGCCTTGCTCCCCCAGCTCTCTCTGTGCTCTGCACCCCAAATATTCCTGCAGGAGGAAAAATATCTGCAGGCAACCCTCTTCTGGTGAAACTAAAAAATTCTATGGTCTCTGCTCACCTTCACTCTTTCATTCCTTTTTTTTCTCACCTCTGCAACAAACTCCAACATCTATCTATAATTCCAGTAATCTCTGTACGTTTGTACGTTTGTACGTCTGTACGTCTGTACGTCTGTACGTCTGTTTGTCTGTGACCGCTGTTTCTCGACAACCACGGGTCCGATATACTTTTAACTTGCCAGGTATATTGCTGGGGACCCGAGGATGTGCCTTTTCAAGGTTTCATATTAATCGGACAATTACTTACCGAGCTATGTCCAAAAAACGATTCAACCAATCAGAGAGCAGCGAACTAGCGCGTGTGCCGAACGTGGCGGACACACTCTGCCTCGGATGGCACATTTGAGAGCGTATTCATTTATTTCACGTTTGCAAACTATGTTGGCGTTAAACTATGTTTTAAAACTAATAAAAACGAATTTGCGATTCATTCGCTTTCCTGCGCGTTTGTGCACGCGATGGCGATTTCTTTACCAAACTCCGGAAGCCGTTCGCTTTGGACCAAACCATTTCATGTAAATAGAGGGGGGGGATATAATTTTAGATATAGATATAGTACGGGCAATGCCCTAGTTCTATTCAATCCCACTTATCCCTCCAGGTCTTTCAAACAGCTGTTCACCACCATCTCTTATCTCCACCCATGCAAAACCTTGATCTATTCTACCCCCGCTAATTCACCCCAGATACACCTTCTTTTTTTTTTTTAATTACAACTTCTTTCCTGGAAGTCCTTGCAGTGTTCATATGTTTTTTTTACCTCTCCCACAAAAAACACACAGAAATGCATCTGAAACAGTGTTGGACATCAAAAATGAAGGCAAATTTAGGTTTATAGATGGATATGAAAGGGATTTATATTTTAGAATTAGACAAAGAAGTCTTCTTCCATGTTCATACTTAGCAAAAGACTGTGGAGGAGCAAGTACCATCGGCTGAGAAGGCGGATGTCCCGCTGATGCAGTGCCGTCTGCTGGTTATGGCAGGAATTTGGAATTTGTCCAGGGTGCCAATGATACACTTGGCGACGGTCACCATGTGATTTTTAACGCTCACCACCTCATGCCAAAGGCCCCCCGACTCTTGGCGAAAGGTCACCATGTGATCTTTAACGCTCACCACCTCATGCCAAAGGCTCCTCGACTCTTGGCGAAGGTCAGTCACCATGTGATCTTTAACGATCACCACCTCATGCCGGCACACGGGACACCCAGTTTAAGCACCATCTCATGTCATCCAACCTCATGACCATGACCTTTATGAACCAATCTTTAACTTCCTCATCTATTCCATCATGTTGTCTCTCGATTTTAATCCTTGCCTTCCTCCTCTTCCATCAATATTACCAATCAGTATTGTTTTGTATTGGTTCAGGTGATGCTCAGTGTGGGTCCCTCTGCACTATAGTTACACCTGTGACCAAGTGAAGCTGCTAAAACACCACCATGGCATTACTGGAGGATCAAAACAAGTTTGGAGCATTCATGGGAAAGGTTACTGTGATGAGAGGAAGTTGTTTGTGTCAGTGTCATGATGAACAAGCAGCCACCACCAGCAAATTGAAAAATAAACAAATCAACAACAAACATTTTCAGGTGTCTCTTCTTGCACTTGTAAATGAGATAATTTATTTTGTGAAAAGATTAATTCTCAAAACTCACCAGTTAGCGTCTCTTCCTCAGCAGATACATTTGTCACTTGGGGTGCAGCATTCTCCTCATCAACAGATTCATTTGTCACTTGGGGTTCAGCATTCTCTTCCTCAACAGATTCATTTGTAACTTGGGGTTCAGCATACTCTTCATCAACGGATTCATTTGTCACTTGGGGTTCAGCATTCTCTTCCTCAACAAATACATTTGTCACTTGGGGTTCAGCATGCTCTTCCTCAACCGATACATTTGTCACCTTAGGCTCAGCATTCCTGCAGAAAATAAAGATTTTGTAAAGCTGTCGTTAAATAAATGTCATAAATAAGAAACAATGTCACAATAAAAATGCAATCAGGAAGGTGATAATCAGACTGCATCGGTTCATTGTGTTTTCTACATTCAGACAGCAAACCACACCCTGCACTGGGCTACCCTCCCAAGTATTTTCAAACACAGTTGACAATGAAGCCAAGAAATGACACATGGTAAAGAGGGGGTAGGGGGGGAAGATAACCAAAGAGTATTATTTTTAACCACACTTTTTTCTTTCCCCTTTCATGTCCCAAGCTCCCACACTCACCTCCGAGCTGTCTTGCCTGGAATTGAATCCTAGAGAGTTCTAAAGATCTAAAGGGTCATTCTACAGGCTGAAAAAGGATAATTATACAGGGTTCCAAAGGGTAATTCTTATGGGTTTTGTTTTTTCTCTCCGTGTTGGTTCTCAGGCCTCAAAGGCCTCTGGTGTACATGAACCGCTGCAGGTTACCAGCATCGGTGCTGTGGTTACGTGATTGGGTGCATGTGTGGATATTTGGAGAGGCGAGTATTTTCTGAGAAGAAGAAAACAAGATTGAAAGTCTACCAGCGGCGTAGCTGGACTTGTTTGATACTTCAGGTGAAAAGGATAGTATGACCTGCATAGGGATACCAGTTAGCAAATAATGTAAGTGTTAAATTTTTTTTGAAGTACTGTAAGTCTTTAAGCTGTCTGTTACCATAGAAGTAAAGAGACTGCACTGATACAGTGGTTTATTCCATATGTTTTGAGTCATCAGTGAACGATACAGCGCTTCAATCCAGTAACTTTGCAGTCACGACAAAGGGATTGCAGTGTTACAATTATATTTACTGTATCATTTTTATTTATGTTATTATTATTATTACGAAAACGATACTACTTTATGAAGAAACCTGGGCTAATTTGTCCGAAACGGCCTGAAGGCGAGCCATGAAGGGATGAAGCCAAAGGCTTATACGAACTATCGTTGGAAGACCCATAACACATATGCTTTCAATATTTGATGGTCGTTTAAACAATCGGTTTGTTTGTGTTTCACACAGAAATAAAAATCTAATGGTAGAGCATAGCGATTCTGATATATGACAGGTTCAACAATATGTTTGTCCTGAATGGCAATTTAAATCAAAATGGTGGTGTGTGGAGTCAGCCATCGTACACCACAATGACATCACAGACATAATCACATCACATCATCCCTGTCATGTGACCAGATCCTCAGCTCTGATTGGTGTACTTTTGTGAAGGACATACATACATACGGACATTCAAACACTGTTCCAGACGGCTTTGCCCGACGCTGTAAAAACTGGTGTGTTTGTGGGGACTCAGGTTTTGATTTTATCAATGTTTAAAAGTTCCATGCTTTGAGGCCTCACAAAGCTAAAGCATTTTGGGCTCTTCTACGATTTATTCTTATGATGTCCTCGTTTTGTGATATCATTTTTCACTGCTGCTGACAAAGTTTAAGACTCGACTCAAACAAATCCCGAGAATTCGGAAAACATTTGACTTTTTAAACAGAAATATATATATACTAGTGGGGTCACCCGTGGGAATCCCACGGGCATGGACGTGTGTGACATTTCGACATATTGAGTTAGATGCTGCACCTGTTTCACAATAACACACACACACACACACACACACACACACACACACACACACACACACCTCGTTTTTTCTTTTCTGTATCTCACAATTCGGTCTCTCTTATTCACACACCCACACAAACACACACACACACACACACACATACACACACACGTATACCGACACACATATACACATACACACACACATATATACACACACACGCAAACACACATACACATATACACACACACACACACACACACACATGCACGCACACGTACACACACATGTACACCGACACATGCATATACACATACACACATATACATATGGATACACACACATTCACACACATACACATATACACATACACACACACAGACACACACACACACATGCATACACATACACACATATACATACATACATACACACACACACACACACACACACACACACACACACACACACACATGTACACCCACACACATGCACACACATATATATACACATACAGACACACATATATACACATACAGACACACACATATATACACATACACACATATATACACACACATACACATGTGTACACACACATGTACACCGACACACATGCACACACATACACATACACATATACACAAAATGTCATCAAACGAAAAAGTAATATATCTTAACGGAAAGGCAAAAGCGAATTTTAAATATATATCGACACATTGCCGTCGGTGTCATGTTGGGCGGTGTATGATACACCATGCCGCGTTTTTAAAAAATATATCTCTGCATTTTCCCGCGTGTGTGGAATGTTTGTGGAAAATTAAAGATTTCAAATAAACCTATTTAAAGTGTATGCGCACGCACGCACACACACACACACACACACACACACACACACACACACACACACACACACACACACACACACACACACAACGAAGAAATATCTCTCGGTAATTTCCTGAAACACATTTTACTTCCGGCTAATGTTGAATGAAATAAAAACGAAGAAATATATGTCGGCATCATTGTTGACGTTTTTGTGACGACTGTCATCAAACGAAAAAGTAATATATCTTAACGGAAAAGCAAAAGCGAATTTTTAATATATATCGACACATTGCCGTCGGTGTCATGTTGGGCGGTGTATGATACATCATGACGCGATTTTAAAAAATATATCTCTGCATTTTCCCGCGTGTGTGGATTGTTCTCAATTATTGCTGACACCGAGTCTAAAAGTAAAACCATCGATAAAAATGAAATCATATGGTGAGTTAGATTGGAGATAAAGGCGTGAGAGAGACTCAATGGCCTTGAAGTTGAAGTTACAGGCCTTTGAGAATTCATTTCGTTCTATAAACGGCAACTTTCATTGTATTTTCTTCCCGTTTTTTTTCAACCGAGTCTAAAACTATGTTAGCGACTGTGAAAAATGAAATGATATATCGAATTTGATTTGAAATAAAACTGGGAGAGAGCAAGACACCACGGGCCTACAAAACAGGCCTCAAAGCTATGCGAGTTAATAAAATGGTGGATATTTGTTTATAATTATATGAAGGCACTCCCAGAATGGGTGGAGCTACTCTGCAAACAGTAAGTAAGTAAGTACCGTAAGTAAGTAAGTACCGTAAGTAAGTAAGTAAGACGTAAGTAAGTAAGTAAGTGTGTAAGTAAGTAAGTAAGTAAACCGAGTAAGCCACACCCCGGACAGACACCCAACAGAATCATCTACGGCTATTATAATATAGACTAGCGGGGTCACCCGTGGGAATCCCACGGGCATGGATGTGTGTGACATTTCGACATATTGAGTTCGATGCTGCACCTGCACATTCAGTTATATAAAATGGTTTAAAAAACTTTCTTCTGATATTTGTGATTTATTTCAAACAAACTGTATTTCCCATCTACACGGGCATGTATTCCTATTAACGTTATGTAAAGTACATAAATTGTGTGGATTACATCATTTGTGGATGTGATCAATTGCCAGTAACCATCTTATATAACTGAATGTGCAGGCGCAGCATGTAACTCAATATGTCGAAATGTCACACACATCCATGCCCGTGGGATTCCCGCATGGATGTGTATGGCGAATTTTAAATATATGTCGACTGTTATTTTAGGCGGTGTATTTTCGTTTATCATCATGGCGCGATTTAAAAAAATATATCTCTGCATTTTCCTCTCCAATACCTCCTCACACTTTACACACACACCGGCCCATGTTTACATATACACACACACACACATATACACCCACACACATATACACATACACACACACGTACATCGACACACATGCACACACACACACACACACACACACACACACACACGTACAGACACATATACACATATGCACATATGCAAATATGTATACACATATGTATCCACATATACACATATATACACATATATACATCTCCATACATCTCCACACACACACACACACACACACACACACACACACACACACACACACACACACACACACACACACACACACACGTACAGACACATATACACACAAACACACACACACAGACATGTATATACACATACAACAACAACATGCATTTTAAGGCCATTTTCCCTGCTAGAGCGGGGGTTAGCCTACATACACATACACACACATATATACACACACACACATATTCACGCGCACACACACACACACACACGTACACACGTACACACACGTACACATGTCCCACATGTATATATCCCACATCCCACATGTATATACATGTTTAAAGTGTACGTGCCCTTCCCCCCTCCCCCGCCCGGCAACGCTGGGTACTTCTGCTGGTAACGAATAAAATAAAAACGAAGAAATAGGTGGAATTGGCTGAAATTCGCTCGGTGAATTCACGCGGTGTATTCGGTTCGGCTCGGTTCACTCGGTTTAAAGAAAAAGCGATAATGTCGACATGTTGCTGTCTGTGTCATGTTGGGCGGTGTATGATACTCGTTGGCTGTTGGGCGGTGTATGATACTTGTTGGCTGTTGGGCGGTGTTGTGCGGTGATATGGTGTATTTTAAAAAATATATCTCTGCATTTTCCCGCGTTGGTGACACCGAGTCGTTCTTCATCGATCGTCTCATTCATTTTGGAAATGGAAGTTTCCACGCAACGCATGAATTGTCACGATCCTCAAGAGGAATTTGTCTCGTAATCATCAAATGATAAATGGCAAGTAAATTATATTGTGGAAAATTAAAGATTTCAAATAAACCTATTTAAAGTGTATGCGCACATAACTAATAAAAAAAACGAAGAAATATCTCTCGGTAATTTCCTGAAACATATTTTACTTCCGGCTAATATGTTGAATGAAATAAAAACGAAGAAATATATGTCGGCATCATTGTTGACGTTTTTGTGACGACTATCATCAAACGAAATAGTAATATATCATAACGGAAAAGCAAAAGCGAATTTTTAATATATATCGACACATTGCTGGCGGTGTCATGTTGGGCGGTGTATGATACACCATGACGCGATTTTAAAAAATATATCTCTGCATTTTCCCGCGTGTGTGGATTGTTCTCAATTATTGCTGACACCGAGTCTAAAAGTAAAACCATCGATAAAAATGAAATCATATGGTGAGTTAGATTGGAGATAAAGGCGTGAGAGAGACTCAATGGCCTTGAAGTTACAGGCCTTTGAGAATTCATTTCGTTCTATAAACGGCAACTTTCATCGGATTTTCTTCCCGTTTTTTTTCAACCGAGTCTAAAACTATGTTAGCGACTGTGAAAAATGAAATGATTTATCGAATTTGATTTGAAATAAAACTGGGGGAGAGCAAGACACCACGGGCCTACAAAACAGGACTCAAAGCTATGCGAGTTAATAAAATGGTGGATATTTGTTTATAGCCACTCCCAGAATGGGTGGAGCTATGGGTGGAGCTACTCTGCAAACCGAGTAAGCCACACCCCGGACAGACACCCAACAGATAGACAGACAGACAGACAGACAGAATCATCTACGGCTATTATAATATATATATATATATATATATATATATATATATATATATATATATATATATATATATATATATATATATATATATATATATATATATATATATATATATATATATATATATATATATATATATATATATATAATATATATATATATATATATATATATACAGTGGAACCTTGACTTACGAGTGCCCCAACTTACGAGTTTTTCGAGATACGAGCCGTCGCTCGGGCGGTTTATTGCTTTGAGATGCGAGCCGAGATCCGAGTTACGAGCTTTCGCCACCCGGTCACGTGGTTATCTTGCCGTGCACGTACAGTACGTATCTCTGTCGTATAGCGCTGCATTTTTTTTTTCGCATTTTGGTTATTTCGAGTTCACGCCGCCAGGTGGGTTCTGGTCACGTGGTTATCTTGCCGTGCACGTACAGTACGTATCTCTGTCGTATAGCGCTGCATTTTGTTTTTCGCATTTTGGTTATTTCGAGTTCACGCCGCCAGGTGGGTTCTGGTCACGTGGTTATCTTGCCGTGCACGTACAGTACGTATCTCTGTCGTATAGCGCTGCATTTTTTTTTTCGCATTTTGGTTATTTCGAGTTCACGCCGCCAGGTGGGTTCTGGTCACGTGGTTATCTTGCCGTGCACGTACAGTACGTATCTCTGTCGTACAGCGCTGCATTTTTTTTTCCGCATTTTGGTTATTTCGGAAAATTTCTTAGTTTTAACCATGGGGCCTAAGAAAGTGAGTGGCAAGTGCAGTGCTGAGAAGAAGAAGAGGATGATGTGCTTGGATATAAAACACGCAATCGTCGAAAAACATGAGCGAGGTGTCGAGGAGGACGTATATAACGGCAGAGGAGAAGAGCATGCCAGGCCACAACTTGTTCAGAATGCCGGCGATAGCTCGCCTTCTCTTTGTGGAAAACACGGTGAGATCCTTAACATCCAACAACTAATGGGACGTAAACGGGGCGCCCAGTTTAGCGGTACACACATTGATGAATCACCCTGCCTGTGATTCACCCATGACAGGTTATAGCTGGGTCGGGATTCAAACCCAGGCTGGACAGTTTAGACTTTAGAGTCAAGTGTGCGTACCTCCAGTCCAGGCCATCCTGCCAACTTGTATGCTGCATACAGGTGAAATATAAAGCGCGAGATATTTTTATATATACTGTATATTTAAAAAAAAATTGGTGTGGTTTTTGGCGGGCTGGAACGGATTAATAGCATTTCAATGCATTTCAATGGGGAAATTTGATTTGAGATACGAGCAATTTGAGTTACGAGCTCGGTCACGGAACGAATTAAACTCGTAAGTCAAGGTTCCACTGTATATATATATATATATATATATATATATATATATATATATATATATATATATATATATATATATATATCGCACCAGTCCGTAGGAAGCGGTTCAGTTTGGCATTTTTCATATGAAATTGGCAAAGCCGAGAAACGCACAAAATCCGTTAAAATTGCCCTTTATAAACCGATAGAACCAGCCTTTCAAACCCTTTAGAATTACACTTTCGAACCTGCTAGAATTATCCTTTAGATACCTTTAGAATTGCACCTTAGAACCAATTAAAATTACCCTTTGGAACCTTCAGAATGAAAAAGAGGTTCTTCTTCTTCATTTAGGCTTACGAACATAGCCATCCATATTGAAGCGGGTTCACCGCTTAAAAACAGTGGTGACTTGATTTTGAAGCCCCTTCCTAAACGGACAGACAAACAGACTGGCGGAGAACAGATAAATAGACTAGAAAGGGCATTCGGTAGAGCCAATACCTCTGCAAGGTTCAGCAGTTTATGTTTTGTACCCCACCAACAGGCCAGATCCGATTCCGGATGTGAACCAAAATTGAATTGGCTTGTATTTGACACTTATGCAAATCATGCACCCAGTTTGGCTATAACTCGTCCACAATATCATGCTAAAAATCGTTTTTGCCATTATCACTCAATGGTAAAGAATCACTTAAACTTAAAAAATTCTCATATTGGTATTCGGATATTCATCAAATTTGAATCAATTCTGCAATATATCTGATTTAGCATGAGCTTATCACTCAATTGTGGGAATCACTTTTTAAACTCTCAGATCTGAATCTTCACCAAAATTTCATCCTTGTCACACACTCAAACCCTCCACCAAATTTCTCCGAATCCATCCACAACTCTTTGAGATATCCTGTTCACAGACAAACAAACAAATAGACAGGCAGGAGTGAAATTCCATAACCTGTGCCCACCGATGGTGGCAGAGCTACAAACATGGAGAGACAACGGATCTGGTCCGAACACTTAGCTTTGATAAACTTGAAGGACACATGGCACGATTCAAGCCATTAAGAGTGTGGTGATGCGTGAGCTGGACGGAAGTACATGTTAATTTTGTTCAAGACTTGACCTGCTGCCCTATCATCAGTTCACGCTCTCTCTCACCATGCTCTTCCATGAGACTCCATGTTGCAGAGAAACAATAACAATGGAAGATGTAAAAACAGAACAAAAGGAGTGCCGGTTACCTTAAATATGTCAGAGGGTCATTTTCCTTGAACCAAGTGTGGTTCACAATCTCCTGCAAAACAATGGATGTGTTGGAATCAAATATGAACACGATCATGAAACACCTCCACTGGTGAGCAATTGCATTTTGATCCACAATAACAGGTGGTCAGTTACCCCAGCATGTGTGAACATTCATGTTTATGCAAATAAAACACTGCAGATGAAAACTGCATCAATCCCTCACCGTCATAGTGAGCCTCTCCATTGGATCCTCCCGAAGCATCGCAGCCAGAAGGGAAACCAATGTTTCCCTTGCAAAGGTTGGTGGACTGTTTCCCACATTTAAGTCAGTCTTGTCATGTGACATCTGCAAAGAAGTAAAACAAATGTATTCATGACTGAATCCCAAACAATCGTCGCAATCGAATACGAACATTTGCATAATAAGAACATTCCAAACAAGCACTAACTGATGCAATAACCAAGGTTTGACTCGAAACTAATAAAATACATTTTCATTCATCAAATAAGTTATGGTGTACAACACAAAAGTTTTTTTTTTCGCTGAAAAAAAAACCCTGTCAACTCAATAATTGGATAATTTGAGGGTGAGATGCAAAATTGAGGGAGAATTTTGTGAAGCCATGGTGGACAATGGGGCCAGTGACACCATTATTGATCCAGGTGTGTCGAAGATTTTAATCCACATGTACAGGCAGATACACACCAACAGACACACTGACATTGTTTAACTCAGTAAGGATGTTACAAAGGCGAAACGTATTTTAATTGGATAATTATAAAGGTGATTGATTATTGGAGACTATTTAGTTCATGAAATCTCCTCTAAGAGTGTTGTGCCCCAGCAGTGCTGTTGGTGAGATGGCAGGGTGGAGTGAAGGCCAGCCAACTCCTCACTTGGTGTTTGCAGGAGATGTCTGGAGCACAGCGGCCTGTTTTGAACTGATAAATGCAAACACCTTTGTACGAACATCTCACAAAAGGAAACATTTGCCCTATTCATATGCAATTTATATGTTACATCTTAAATGCTAAACGAAATAGTGTGGCGTTTTACATGGTTGTGAATTCGAATTAAAATGTTGGCAAACTAGTTAATTGTATTGTGGTTAATAAAAATGTTCTTATAACTAAATATATGAATGTCCATACAAAGGTCAAGACGCCCTGGGCTCCAAGATGTCTGCAATCCCTATCGCTTGTACGTGACACAACCTTTGGTCTACTGCGGCATAATTTAAAACATTACATCTGCTGTGGCCTTGATGATGAGATAATCGGCCATGTTCGAGAGTATAAAATTGAGACCACTGAGAGAGGGAGGGTGAGAGAGGTCCTGGCCTAAATAATGTTAATGTTCTGTATTTGATGTTATTTTAATGTACTTTTGAAGGTACTCCACGTACCTCTGTATCTTTGGTATGTTCTTTGTGCCAGACCCCCTCTCCCGAGTGTGATGAAATGAAGGAGGAGATCCTCATTGTAATTCCCTCTCTTGTGGAGGGGCTTCCCTATAAGAAGGACGGCTTTGGGAGTGAGGGATTACTGCGCTATTAAATGTGACTGGACTTGAGTTGGTAAGTTGACGAATGTTGCTTATGGGCTTGCTTGAGAAGTGCTCGGGAATTATGTTTAGAGTTCTAATGTATTGCTTATTCCATGTTGTAGATGATGTGGAGATTGATTTCCATAAAGCTCTATATCTTGAGAGAGGTTGTGGATTTAAAATTCTACCACACCGAGAATTAAAAATATTCTTCATTGTAATCCCATGCAGAGGACAATCGATTATTTCATTACAATTGTGTTGACCTAATACGAATGATCGCAATTAATCCTCGTTAGACCAAAGTGTTGGAGGCTGGGAAAAGAATTGATAGGTATTCAGGACACAGCCTTCAAATGGCTATGGTGGTGACGGCACCAATATTGGGATGCGGAGTTGTAAAAACAGAGTTGGGCAGTCTGGAGGTCAATGTGGTGGTATGGGTGGCCGAGGTGTGCGACCATGTCTTCTGGGATTGAGTTTCTTGGTTGAATACGACTGTCAACTACACCTTTGGTGAGGTCAAATGTGGTTTGACACGGGGGGCTGCGCATTTGGTCGAACTGGGGGATGTGAGGAGGTGCAGGGGACATAATGGGGATGCCATGCACTACGACAGTGCTCCTCATGTCTGAGGCCTTGGTAATGGCGGAGTTGGCGGCAGGTGCTCACCACGTTGGCCAGCTTGGGCTAGTGGAGCTGTGGTCCTCACAGGAGGCTGAAGGATGGATGGTGGGTCACGCCCTTGTGGACACTTGTTGACCATGTTGGCGGTCTGGCTGTTCAACTTGTCCCGATAGCCCTCGCACGGTAGAGGGGCAGAGCTGTCGTAGCCAAGTTTAGTCGCGTAATAAAGGTCACCGGAGGAGGCGGGTCCACATGTTTGCCAGTACAGTTGGATAAAAGGAAATTTGTAGGAAATTGGTTGGCCCCATGGGTAAATTTGGAAATTCGGCAGGGTGGATGACACTCTTGGACCCAACCAACCTGTGACTACCTGCACTTAAGGTAAGGCCTTCATGTTTACTGTCCCAAGTATTTGGTACTTGCTCACAAATTGGAAAATGAGTCATTTGGAATGGGGAGGACTAGAGTGACGACATGGTCGTTGAGGGAATCGGTTTGAGCGCCACAAAGTGTCTTTTGGGTGGTGATTGTATATGTGTAAACGTTTTGGTGTTTTTGTATTGTCGTGAGAATAGAGATTGAATTGTGTTTGGAAGAGTGAATATGGGAAATACAACATGTAAGCAGGCCATGGCAGTACACCAACAAATACCAACATCTTTATTGCGTGACTGTGTTGAGAATTGTATGGCAGCAGGGGAATGAATATCATTTTGGATTTTGTGGGTGGGAAAGGTGCGTGTGTCTGTAAGAATGGATCAAACTCTGGATGAGAAGTGACTGCGCCTCCCCCCTCTCCCCCCCCCGAGGTAATTGGTCCCTGGCAGCCGGTGGTGTCGGAAATTGGAAACCCGTCAGAGGGGGGTCTGGTTGGGCCACCAGCGGGTATTGAGACCCCTGGCGACCCAGAGGCTATGACAGCCTGAGGTCAAGGGAGTCTGGTGTGGATACCCTTCCTGGCAGGATGACAGATAAGGAGCTGTTTGGGTGTCAGGGGCCTATAGCTGAAAGAGGGGGAGGGGGGTGAAGAAGTCAGCCAAAATGTACGCCTTTTGGACTGCGGGCACCAAAGCCTGAAGTGCCCCCACCATCTTGCGTGTACGGTACCTCCAATCTACGTAATTGAGGTTCACACTTGTGGGTAATGACACGGAAGCATGGTTTTGCAGGGGGGTTGGAAGAAGTGTTGTGATTATTGAAATGTGTATGATTGATTATCGTGGGTTTATGTGAGTGAATGGGGGAAGATCCAGCGCATCATGTCACTCACCTGTACTACCAGGACAGGGCCCACAGAAATTTGCGTACATTGGGATGGCTCCGCAGGTAATGTTGGGCATTGTGGCATCTTTGTTGGGCATTGTGGAACGTGGTCTTTAGAGAGATACAGGGGTTGTACAAATGTTCATGGTCTTTCATTAAAGTGTGTGAGTAAGAAAGAGTGGTTTTGTGTGGTGACATTTTTCTTCCCGCCCAAGAGTTAGGAGCGAGGACTCAACTCAACTCAAATCTTTGAATGGTTGCTAAGGGGTGTAGAGCGGAAAGGAGAACAGGTAAGTCAGCTACTGCTCGTTTCCCACAGCCCCTCCTAATTTATTTCAAAGGCTAATTAAGTGTGAGTCGGTAAGTGTTAAGGCTGGAACGGTAATGCCTGCATTGAACCTGGGGTGGGGGGGGGGGGGGGGGGCTGTGTTACGTGTGTGGGTGTAGGCATGACATATCTTATTTGATATATAAATTGTGTCAGCTAGCGTTCTCCGAATGTCGTGTAGAACCACTTCTGTATCTAAGTAGGCCGAATGTTCGGGGTAGATTGTATGTCTCTCCATGTGTGGAGCTATGCTGACAAGATAGGGTCCATAAGGATAAACCCAGTGTGTAATTGCCCTGTGATTTTTCCCTTCGTTTTTATTGAATCAAAAAAGGCACTTGACAAGCAAACTGCAACAAGCACGGTAAATGGATCAGTTCACTCACAACGCAACTAGGTCCGACAAACCTAGCACATTCGCCAATTGGCAAGGGAACGTCATGCGAACATTCCCAAAAGACTGGGCTCTGCCCCCTCGATGGCCTGTAGCTGAGAGGCCACGCCATCTTGTCATCTTCTCGGTGCTAGATAGTGAGCGGTCGCATTCTTGCTTCTCTCCTGCTGAGTGGGCCACGGAGGTCGCTTACGCTCGTGGTTGGAGTGATTTGTGGGTCGAGGACGATTGCGTTTGGATACGTCATGTGCTGAGACGCTAGTTTCAAAACAGCTGGAGCTCGGAACGGCTAAGGAAGGAGAAAAAGGGCTGAGGTGATATGCGCCATCTTGGGTACCTCCCTGCGCATGGCTTTGGGTCGCTGTGAACGCCGATTGGAATTTGACGCCCTTGTTTGGACATAGAGCTGAGTTTGGCCGATAATAAAACATTTATTTTCTTTACTTTATCATTCCCCCTTGTTGGTTGTGTGCGTCAGAGTGTGGAGACGTCTGTTTAGTTTTATGAGTTACCTCACGTTTTCCTTTGTTCATTATTAGTGTAAATAAATTTATTTGTACATTTTATTCACTGTGTCTGTGTAATCGGATGACCACGTGTGTTTCCGATCAGATAAGGCCTCAAGCCTTTCCCACGAGCTCCAAACACAATTCCGCCAGAGATTGGAGTCTTCGCCTCGGAGTGCGAAGCTCGTTTTTGGCCATCTGTCACCCTGAGGTGTTCACGACAGGGTGGACACGACAATACCCTCTCAAGGCACTGTGTGTGAAACACTCAAGACTCCCTTCGCGCAACACACTCATAGTATCAGCATTTCCTTTCACACCACATTCATAATCATGACACCAATACAAACTAGAACGGCACTCAGTTGAGAGCATACCACCGCCAGGTGAACAGTTTACGTTTTGTATCCCAGAGTAGACCAGAAAATCACAATACAGAATCACATTTCATCAAAATCATCCGTCAACAACTTTTTGAGATCTTCTGCTGTATGTAGTTTTTGGCCCTATCTCCCAATGGTGAAGAATCGTTTTAAAAAATTATACTTGCCGGGTCCAAATCCGGATCTTCACCAACATCTAATCATTTCGTCCTCGTCACATACGCTACCTTTCTGCCAAATTTCGTCAGAAGCCGTCCAAAACTTTTTGAGATATTTTGTTCACAAACAAACAGACAGACAGGGGTGAAAACATAACCTCCATCCACCTTTGGTGGCGGAGGTAAGAATACTCACTTCAATAATATTATGTCCATCAAATCGAAGTCCATCAAATAATTTTGTGAAGAGGATGCCAAGTGCCCACACATCAACTGGGGGACCTTCGTATCCATGCTCTGTGAGCTCTGGTGCCATATAGCCAGGTGTGCCCCAGTCATCGTAAAAAAATTTACGATGTATGAAAGGTGTGGCCATGTTGAAGTCGATGACCTTCACGATCCCCTCATTGCTGAAGAGCACGTTTTGTAGCTAGAGAATAAACAGAAGTCAATATGTGAAAAAACATGAAACCTTTGGTGATATATTACACTGAAGGAAAGATGTAAATGTAAATGTGAAGGGAAGGCAGGAAAAAAATTCCAGAAAGGGAAAGGTTTTATAAAAACATCCTCTATCAATTTCTGTCAGGAGTTTACATAATATGGAGGCAGCTGAAGTGAGAGTAGAAAGCGAGGTTTACAAACGATATCCAAATGAGGAGTACAAAGTCACAGGAAGTGAGACTTTGTTGAGCTAAATGACAGGAATCGAAGGCCACAAGTTGTGGAGGTGTGAAAGGAAAGAGAAACTCAAAATAAGTTTCGCAATCTCGGTAAGGGACAATATTATATCAAGAGAAAAAGGCGATCTGAAGCATGGAATTAATGAAGAGTGTTCTGTGTGGATAGAGATTAGGGATGGAAGAGTAGTTAGTCACGTATAATCAGGCTCCTGGTGTGACGGAAGAGTAATATTGAAAGATTCATGAAGAATTCAAAAAGTATTGTCGTGTGGCTGGCTCAGTGAACACCGAGAGCATGCCACGGATGGATATAATCGAGCTTAACGAACGAGGCGTTTCCCAATCGATGGCGGATCATACATGAGATGGGGATTGGGGGATTATGCCGATTACCTTCACGGTCCGATGTCTTCTCCCTGTGGAAATTAACTCACGAACGAGCACGGAATTTATGGCACAAACAAACAACAACAACAGGCATTTTAAGGCCATTTTCCCTGCAAGAGAAGGGGTTAGCCTTGCGGTCCCCATGACAATGTTCTCCATTTTGCCCTATTTTCTGCATCTCCCCTTGTTAACCCCCTTGCCCGCATTTCTTCTTTGACCATCTTCAGCCAAGTCTTTCTCGGTCTTCCCCTTCCTCTACTTCCTTCTACATTCATTCCCATCACTCTTTTCAACCAGTCACTTTCATCCTTCCTCAACACACGACCAAACCAGCTCAAACTGTTTCTCTTCACAGCATCCATCACAGGCTCTATTCCCATCATCTTTCACAATTCATCATTTGTCTTCCTCTCTCTCAACGATACTCCACACATCCCCCGAACCATTCGCATTTCCACCCTTTCCAGCCTTCGTTGCTGCTCTACGTTCATTACCCATGTCTCACTCCCATAAATCATAACACTTCTCACACATGCAGCATACACCTTTCCCTTCAGCTTCAATGACACTCCCCTCCTCATCAGCACGCCACTCAGTTCCCGAAACTTCTTCCATGCACATCTCACTCTAGCAACCGTTGCCGAGTCTGATCCACCTTCTCCATTCAGCATGTCTCCAAGGTAACAAAATGTTTTCACACCTTCCAGCTTCACGCCATCTCCAAGATCCTACTCAACATTTCCTCCATTTGCAGCTCCCTCTGTGCACACCTTACACTTGAATGTAGCTGCCACACTGGTTAATGACCCTCTCAAACCACTACATTTTTGATGAACCCACTTAGCGCACATTGTACATTGAATGGAATTCACTCCGACACCCTTCCTGCACACAGTACAACTCGGTGGAGCATATCCCGAGATGATGTTCACCAAGAGCTTTCCAATCATCATCAACCTTTCACTCACTCTTGTCACACTCACCACACTGTCTACAAACTCCTCAGAAAACAGGACACCAACACCATTCACGCCCTCCGGGCACCCTTGCCACACAAACTTGTATTTCTGTCCCTGCCTACCCTTCACCATTCTCACACCACTTCCCTTCCATCTCGTCTCCTGCACACAACATATGTCCACTCTTCTTCCGACCAATACGGAATTTATGGCACAAAAAGAAATATTTATTAAACGGAACCGAGAACAATGAAACGCGACAAAAGATAAATGTTCCAAATCGGGACGGCCCCATACCTCACTTCAAATACACGGACCAGAGGTGCCCCACCCCCCCCCCCCCCCCCCCCCCCCCGTTCACCAGGCCTGACGCAGCATTTATGGACAAGAGACCACAAGATAGTGTGTGTAGACTCGTAATAGATATCAAATTTACACACCAATAGATATCCAATATATATCAAAATGACACACAAATTCCAACAGTGGGTGGCAGTCTTTTTCACAGACTACAACCGAGCTGGAATGGGTATTTAATTTTGATTTCTTACTTTCTATTTATATTTGAAGTTTAAATCATTCTATAATGAACACAAAAAGGGTCCATATGTGACAGATCCCGCCCTCTTTCCCTCCATTGTAGGTTTCACCCACAATATGAATTTTGTTCTTTCCTGCCCCCTCCACTTCCCACTCCCATTCCTTCCTTTGCTGCACCAAAAATGGTTTTCATTGTGGTGTTACGAAGAACGTATCACGGTCTGCACTGGTGTATTTGGTTACCTTTATATCTCTGTGCACAATGTTCTGGGAGTGCATGTACTCAAAAGCATCAGCCATCTGGAGGGAGGAGGAGATGAAATAGTCAAACATGGACACAGATTGTGGTTGTTGAGATTTTACAATTTTGAGTTCAATTATTTCTGTCATATTTCAAACCATGACATAAACATCATAACGAGGGTGGAATGAGGAATGGAATGGGTATTTTATCAACTTCTACTCCAACCTCTGCTCTAATTGGTCACCAACTTCTGCTCACCTGTTTCATGGGAAACCACAACATTCTTTCTGAAAATTTCCTCAGAAAATGAATTTGGGAAGCGAGTGAACCTGTACACAGCAGACAGAAACATACAATGGCAAGGCAATGAGATTTAAAAAAAAGTGTGTACAGAATCCAGGCTCGTGTAGAGCGAACACATTAAACATGAAAACATGCACAGACACATAAAACATGCAATGAAGGGAGCGAGCGACAAGAGGGGAGTGAGAGGGAAGCACACAGGTGCAAAAACAGCAGAGAACAGGAACGGCGGTCGATCTCTGGAAGGTGGAGGACTGGGGAGGAGGGAGTGGGGGGGAGTACCCTGTATAACGCAAATGAACACGACTCGGAATTACAGGAAATAAGCTAGAGATTCAAAAAGTCAGATTTGGAGTGTTTTATCGAGGGTAGAAAAGATCAAGGTTTTGGATGGGGTTATATAAGAGATGGTGATGAATAGCTGTTTCGAAGACCTGGAGGGATAAGTGGAATTGAATAGAGTGAGGGAGTTTGTTGCAGTGGTGAGAGAAAAAAGGAATGAAAGAGTGAAGGCGAGCAGAGTATTGATTTTGGTAGTTTCACCAGAAAAGGGTTGCCTGCAGATCTTGTGTCTCCTGCAGGAATATTTGGGGTGCAGAGCACAGAAGGTGAGCAGAGAGTATTGATTTTGGTAGTTTCACCAGAAGAGGGTTGCCTGCAGATCTTGTGCCTCCTGCAGGAATATTTGGGGTGCAGAACACAGACAGAGCTAGGGGAGCAAGGCCGGAGAAGAGTCAATAGAAGACAGAAAGACCACCAACCGGCCTGAGGTGAGCGAATGAAAGGCCCTCAGAATCAGCTTCATCACGGGAGATTCCAATGATGCTGAAACCTTTGGATTCAACAGCGTGAAGCCGAGATAGGTGTGAGGCAGGAGCACAGGTCAGAGGGGAGAGCAGTATTCCATTGAGCTGCGGATGAAAGCTTTGTACATGATGAAGAGCTCAGAGGTGTCCAAAAAGGACCTCTTATGACAGAGGATGCCCAGTCGGTGACTGGCTTTGGAGGCCAGCTTGGAAATGTGGTTTTGCCAAGAAAGATCTTAGCAGATTGTGAGACCCAAAAGCTTGAGTGACATAACTTATTTGAGAGGATTGTTGAGCAAGTAGATGGGAGGATTGTGTGGCGGTATTTTTGGAGAGACAAAGTGAGAGTGTGAGATATGTCAGGATTGAAAGACATGTTCCACTTGTTTGACCAGTTTGTGGTTTTATCCAGGTCTGCAGAGTGAAGAATTTTGCATTTCTGAGAAAACAGGAGGAGAGGAAACGTTCTTTTGTTTTTGAAGATTTGAATGTTTCATTGCTAAAATAAACACAAAATGATAAAGATAAAAATTTGCTTGCAAAATCAAAGGTCATTGAAGAGCAAGGTGATAGAGGGCCACAGCTGGATACAAGTAGGGGAATGAATGAACAGTGGAAATGAACAGTTAAAGTGGACATCTCTGATCATTCTGAGAGAGCCTCCTCAGCGTCGACGAGTCTGGCATTTTACTCAGGCCAACTGGCACGATCTTCAAGCAGCCATAAATCATCTGGACTGGTCTCCCATCTCAACCGCTTCTGACATCAACTCCTCCTGGGAATTCTTCCAAAATAAATTGCTCTCTCTCCTGCACAGATTTATCCCATCTCGTCTTCAGATGTCATACCCTTCCTCCCGTCCATGGTACATGGAATCTTGTGGTGAGGCTGTTGCCCAGAAATAACTTGCCTTCACCTCCTGGAAAGCAAATCCAACGGAAGGAAATCTCATTTCCTTTCACAAAGCCAGAAACAAGTGTGTGTCCACCCTTAGGAGAGCCAGGGAACAATATCTCTCCATTCTCAAGACCGAAATATCAAATCTGTCTCCCTCTTCCAAATCCTGGTGGCGTCAGGTCAAATCTCAAATTTCTGGTGTTTGTTCCCCCTCCATCCCCTCCCTTACCTCAAACGGCTACACAGCTGACTCCGCACGTGAAAAAGCTGAATGCCTCATCTCTGTGTTTGCCTCTAAATCTTGTGTCCCAAACCCATCCCTAGCTGTACCCACCATACCCAGTCATAGCCAGATGCTCCGGGACTCTGTGTCCTTTCCTCCTGACAAGGTGGAAAAGTTTCGGTCAACCCTCGACTCTGATTCTGCAACTGGACATGGCGGCATCAGCCCACGGGTCCTAAAATCCTGTTCTGTCGCACTTTCACTCCCACTCTCTGTTCTCTTCACCCTCTCTTTTGCTCAAGGTCATCTGCCATCAGCTTGGAAATGAGCCAACATCACCACTTTACACAAAAAGGTGCAAAAACAGATCCTTGCAACTACAGACCAATCAGCCTTCTCCAAATTATCAGCAAAGTCATGGAATCCATCATTGCTTCGGATATGAAATCTTTCCTCTTCTCCAATGGCTTGATCTCTGATCATCAATTTGGTTTCAGACCAGGTCACTCTACTCTGGACATGCTGCTTCTGCTGTCTCAACAATGGATGGAGGTTCTCAATGCCAAACAGCAAATTAGAGCTGTCTCCCTTGACATATCACGTGCCTTCCATACGGGCTGGCACCAGGCTCTGCTCACCAAACTCTCCTCCTATGGTATCCATGGAAATCTCCATGCATGGCTGGCGGACTTCCTCTCGAGTCGTAGTCAACGTGTGGCACTGAATGGGTTTCTCTCATCTCCCCTTCCTGTTCAGGTTGTAGTTCCCCAAGGCAGTGTTCTGGGCACTGTGCTTTTTCTGGTCTTCATCAATGATCTCTCTGACTCGTTTGAAAATCCTCTCTATCTCTTTGCTGATGACTCCACTCTCTGCCGCTCCATTCCTCATCCCTGAGATCGGCAGTCTGCAGCCTCCTCACTCTCTGCAGACCTCGACAAAATCACAAACTGGTTAAACAAGTGGAACATGTCTTTCAAACCTGACAAATCTCACACTCTCACAATGTCTCTCCGAAAAGACCGACTGGACAACCCTCCAATCTACTTTCTCAACAATCCTCTCCAAGAAGTTCTGTCACTCAAGCTTTTGGGTCTCACTATCTGCCATGATCTTTCCTGGGAAAACCACATTTCAAATCTGTCCTCCAAAGCCAGTCGCCTACTGGGCATCCTCCATCTGGGCTGGGCATGCGAATGCCTTCCTCAGCACACCTGAGCTCCTCACCACATACAAGGCTTTCATCCGCAGCTCAATGGAATACTGCTCTCCCCTATGGGGTGGTGCTCCTGCCTCACACCTCGCTCGTATTCACGCTGTTGAAACCAAAGCTTTCAGAATCATTGAAATCTCCCGCGATGAAGCTTACTCCGACGGCCTTTCACTTACTCACAGCAGGCAGGTTGGTGGTCTTTCTGTCTTCCACCGACTCCTCTCCGGCCTTGCTCCCCCAGCTCTCTCTGGGCTTTGTCCCCCAAATATTCCTGCAGGTCGCACAAGATCTGCCTGCAACCCTCTTATGGTTAAACTGACAAAATCAAGACTCTCTGCTCACCTTCACTCCTCTTTTCTCCAGCCTCTGGAACAAACTCCCTCACTCTCTTCAATCCCACTCCTCCCTCCAGGTCTTTAAAACAGCTGTTCACCACCATCCCCTATCTTCCCCCATCCAAAACCTTTATCTTTTCTACCCCCGCTAATTTCACCCCAGATCCACTTTTTTGAAATGCCAACTTCTTTCCTGGAAGTCCTTGCAGTGTCCTTGTATTTTATACTTCTCCCACCCCCCCCCCTTCCCACGCCTCCTCCCCCCCCCCCCAAGCCCTCACCCTTCCACACATCTCCCTGCTCTCAAATGTTGTGTTTGTGTGCTTCCCCTTCTCTCCCCATCTTGTCTTCTGCTCCCTCTTTTTTATATATTTTGTTTGTCTGGGTGATTTGTTTGTGAAGTAAATGTTAGCTCTTTCACGAGCCTCGATTCAGTATACAAAAAAACAACCAAAAAAAACCAAAAAAAAACCGCAGCTCAGTTTGGAAGTCAGCTGTGATATGTGATCCACATCATGGGTGATGGTTAAGCCTATAAAGTCCAGAAGCCGAACCACTTCCTGTGTCTGACCAGGAAAAAAGATCAGTTGGTTGTTTTTGACAATCGTGCGGGAGTGACAGGGTGTAACTGAGATTTGTCAGAACTGAATGAGATGGTCCAGCAATCAGGACATCATAATTCATGTTTTCTAATTACTAAATCATTTAGCTGCTTAAGTAAAATTGGACTTTATAGACACAAACAGTGGATTATCAGCAAAATGACGTCAGTAACCTCACCTGCTTCCACATACTCCATGACGTGGACCACGCAGTCATTGTGTGGATCTTTTGTCGGGATGTCGATCAACTTCACTGAAAGGAAACATCATGGTGGAGCACAAGTTAATCTGGCATAAGAAACTCATGCAAAGTCAAACACCTTTAAACAACATGATAAACATGCACATTTTGTGTGATGACAAGAAGTGAATAGGTGAGCCTCAACATCGTCCTTTCACCATCACCATTCATGATCTTGTCTGTAAACATTTGGGCAAGACCGCACCAATCATAAGTACATCGATTAAATAAGCACATGTGAGTGCAGGAAGTGTTGAGACGAGTATACAAATGATCCAAACGAGGTTGGAAGAGCGGGGGGGGGGGCGTTATCTGGGTAGTGTGTGTACGGATCACAATTCATATCGAGCAGATTTAGGTTCAGGCAAACAACTGATGAGAATTATTCCGATAACATGACATTTGGCAAACACACAACTCAGATTCGGTTAGCGGATAACATTTGATTTACAGTGTGTTGGAGTCTCATTATTGTGAACACAAAAGCGAATGAAAGAGAAAAGCTTGATTCAATAATTGATTGATTCCAAACAGGGTGATTCAATAATTGATTGATTCCAAACAGGGTGATTCAATAATTGATTGATTCCAAACAGGGTGATTCAATAATTGATTGATTCCAAACAGGGTGATTCAATAATTGTGCCATCCCATGGAGGGAGGGAAAACTAGCATCCCGTGTGCCACCCTTGTGGTGGATAAGTGTCCGCCCCACTGAGGTGTGGATAAGGTGTGGATAAGTGTCGAAAGGTGTGGATAAGTGTCTGCCCCACTGAGCTAATACTTGGTGGAAACACCTTTGACAGCAATTACAGCTGAGTCTATTTATATATAAATAAATATTTTGCACATGGGGTTCATAGAAGTGATCAGAGAATTTGCTTATCATAGTGATCATATTCTGTGGAATTCCATAAGATCTCAGCATCTTCCACAGGCTTGCTCGATGAACACAATCGAATTCCTTCTTGAAGTCAATGAAGTTGAGAGAAAGAGGTGCATTTCATTCTCAGCATTTATATCATTATATTATTAATAAAATTACACTCAAACTTCATCATGTTTGAGTGAAATCCACACTTACTAATGTTTGGGTGATTTAGCACCTTCATAATCGAAGCTTCATTCCAAAGCTGCAAAAAAAAAAAATACATGCATTTTAAAAGAAAGAAGGAGAAAAGAGAAAGAGAAAATTCAACACATTGCTTCAATAAGGTGGATTAAGGTGAAGTCACACCATCACAATAACCACAAGATTGTAACTCAAACACACAGAGACGCACAGCCTCAGGGGTCAAGAGACAAAGATGTATCACAGACAAAAGTTCTGCCAGGACAGTTCAGGGGTTAAACTGTGTTCTTACTTCAGCAGTTCAAACA
Organism: Myxine glutinosa; assembly: GCF_964187855.1. Lineage (NCBI taxonomy): Eukaryota > Metazoa > Chordata > Myxini > Myxiniformes > Myxinidae > Myxine > Myxine glutinosa. Next base: position 153,365,273 of record NC_136262.1, read on the forward strand.
CCACTATCTCCACATAAACACAAACTTACTTCCGTTGAATCTTCCAAAGATCTTGCCTTCTTCAAAGCAACCTGGAAAAGGGGCCAAGAGATCGTATTATAGCATCTCAGCTACAATGTGGGAAAATGAGTAAAACATATGATATTGGTGTGTCGTGATGTACAATTATTATTTCTGTTTATACTGTAGTCAACGTAGGATCTAAATGAGAGAAAGGAACAACTTCACAAAGTCGGGTTATAAAAAGGGGAATCGGTAAACAATTACATGAACACACCACAAGTGAATCTAGTCCAGTGGTAAGAATTGGTAGAAGGACAAAACATTGAGGTACAGGGAATGAGGGAGTAGAAGGGAATGGGGGGGGGGGGGGGGAGGGGCAGTGAGGGACATCAAAGTGTTAATTGGGGGAAAAAAGAAAAGAAAAGCAATGGTAGGAATGAAGAAGCCCCCTCGACTTTGTATCAAGTGGTTTTCCCCATTATGTTTGGTGAGATTTCTGACACACAACCATCATCTGTCACAGATTACACATTATTTGTTCATTGTAATCACATCTATGATGTAATCTTCGACAGGTGATGTGAGGCCTGCAAGTCAAAATGAAAAGCATCGTTCATCTCATCAGAAAGAGAGAAGACACATTCAGATGCAGGACAATTTCCCGATCCCTTAACTCTCATCCTTCCTCCATGTGTTCTCTGCTGTATCCCTCTACCCTGCTATCTGTATTTTCCACCATGTTCTGTTCTGTTTCTATCTCGCTCTCCCGTGTGCTGTTCCATCTCCAACAAGCGTTACGCCTTGGTCCCCCGTCGGTGAAGTGATGCGAGTTGACAAAGTGGAAGACGCAAGGCGGCCATCTTGGATTTTGACGTGGCGACCCAATTTTCAATAGCGTTCTTCCTTATGCCGCGATACACCCACACACCAGATTAGAAGTTGGTACTTCGCTTATTTTTCAAGATATTCATCTCACAAGGTTCAGACATACATGGCGGCGGCCATCTTGGATTTTGACGTGGCGACCCAATTTTCAATAGCGTTCTTCCTTGTGCCTCGGTACACCCACACACCAGATTAGAAGTTGGTACACTTCGCTTATTTTTCAACATATTTCGCTCACAATGTTCAGACATATATGTGGTGGCGGCCATCTTGGATTTTGACGTGGCGACCCAATTTTCAATAGCCTTCTTCCTTATGCCGAGATACACACACACACACCAAATTAGAAGTTGGTACTTCGCTTATTTTTCAAGATATTCATCTCACAAGGTTCAGACATACATGGCGGTGGCCATCTTGGATTTTGACGTGGCGACCCAATTTTCAATAGCGTTCTTCCTTGTGCCTAGATACACCCACACACCAGATTAGAAGTTGGTACTTCGCTTATTTTTCAAGATATTCATCTCACAAGGTTCAGACATACATGGCGGCGGCCATCTTGGATTTTGACGTGGCGACCCAATTTTCAATAGCGTTCTTCGTTGTGCCGAGATACACCCACACACCAAATTAGAAGTTGGTACTTCCCTTATTTTTCAAGATATTCAGCTCACAAGGTTCAGACATACATGGCATCAGACATACATGGTGGCGGCCATCTTGTATTTTGACGTGGGTTGCACCCACACACCAAATTCGAATGTGGTCCTTCGCTTACGTACGCCCGCACGCACGCACACACACGCCCACCCGCATGCACGGACGGACGGACACACGGACGGAGGGGAAAACCATTGTCCCCCTTTCGCTCCGCGGTGCGACGGGGGACAAAAAGGTGAAATGAAGACACAGGAAGTTTACCACAAGCTCGTACCTCTTCTGCTGAGTTGACATTCTTTGCTTTGTAAACAAATCCAGTACTTCCTTCTCCAATTTTGGAGATAACCTCCCACTTCCCGAACTGAAAACAAAGGCACAAACAGAGCTTCACAACAGTGCTTCTGAAATAAAATAGAAATAACAAAGCCATGTTTAAAAGATTATTTCACATCAACTCGATAATAAACATCATCATCATCATCATCATATTCATCATATTCATGTTCCATGGCCTCGTCAGAGGAGATACTTGGCCACAATGCTGGTCACGTCACCGCTCCGGCTCAGGAACCTAGGGCACGAATTTGAAATGTGTTCATGGTGCCAGCCATAGTTTGCCTCCTCTTTGTGAAGGACACCATGGGATCTTTTATGTCCACCAACGAATTCCAGCATAAGGATGACGAGTGTAACGTCCATCCGAGTGACGGCACACACATTGATGAATCACCCTGCCTATGTAACACCAGAATGACAGTTCATAGCTGGGTTTGGATTCAAACCCACGCAAGGCAGCTCACATCAATGACTAAGATATCTCATGGGAACTAAAAAGGAGGAAATAATTGGTATAATAAATAAATATAGCAATACCACCAATTATGTCGTAATGTAGGAGTTGCGGACAACGAGAGAGCGAGACACTACGTGGCTTGATCAAAGCTCCTTTATTCCAACAGAACAAAACTAATACCGCAACTCACGCATCTTTTATCACACAAAATCACTCTTAAGGAGGCGTGGCTCCAACAACCGAGCGCACGCCACGCCCATACCATCAATAGCCCCACTGGTCCCGTGCCTGTGGATTATGTCCCAATGGGGTAACCCCCACATGCGCCCCCCCAGAATTCACTCGCACGGGCAATGTCAGTTTTCGGGGGGCCTTAACCACCCGGCCGAAACGACACCTGATGACCCGAGCAGGGACTGTTAGCGGCTTGGCGGTAGGCGGGCCAACCAGGGAGTTACCCGACGGGGGACGGCCCCGCCGTGCGGGTTGAGCCAACCGAGGGGGCTGGTCTCGGTCCAAGTGAGCCGGCTTGAGGCGGTCCACCGAAAGGTGGTCCGGTTTGCCGCCGATGTCGACCACAAAGGACTTGTCCCCGGCCTCCAGAATGCGGAAAGGCCCGTCGTAAGGCACCAGGTCCACGTTAACCTGGTCAAACCGTCGCTCGGGCACTGTGAATGGCGCCAATGGGTCCTGGGTATGGCGATGCACCTTGGAGCGTTGACACTCGACACAGGTGTTGGCCCAGTCACGCACATCCTTCCTGAGCCCGTGCCAAACGAACTTCGCCGCCACCAACTTTTGAGACGCCTTCCTGCCCAGGTGAGAAAGACCGTGGACGGCATCGAACACCATCCATCTCCAGCTGGTGGGTACGACGGGGCGAGGCTGTCCCAAAGATGCGTCGCACAGTAGCGTGGTGCCCGTGTCCTTGAACGGCATGTCAGACAGTCGAAGCCCCGTGACCGCCGCCCTGCAGGCCTGGACATCCGGGTTGGCGATCTGGTCGGCCGCCATGCGGGCGTAGTCGATGCCAAGGTGAACCGCGCCAACTATGGACCGGGAGAGACAATCGGCGACCGTATTATCCTTCCCAGCAACATGTTGGATGTCCGTCGTGAACTCGGAAACGAAGGAGAGCTGGCGTTGTTGATGGGCAGACCATGGCTCCCAGACCTTGGCCATGGCAAAAACCAGGGGCTTTTGGTCCACAAACGCCGTGAACGGGCGGGCTTCCAACAGGTAACGGAAGTGTCGGACCGCTCGGTAGACGCCTCGGAGCTCACGATCGAAGGTACTGTACTTTCGTTCGTTAGGGCGGAGCTGCCGGCTAAAAAAGGCAAGCGGCTGCCAGGCCCCGTTGACCCACTGCTCATGCACGGCGCCAACCGCGTAGTCCGAAGCATCCGTGGTGAGAGCAATCGGTGCGTCGGGCGACGGATGCACCAGCATGGTTGCGATGGCGAAGGCCAGTTTAGGGTCCGTGAAAGCCTTGGCCATCTCCTCGGTCCCGTCAATGGCGCGTTTGGTAGGCTTGCCCTTGAGGGCCTCATCAGCTGGGCCGCACAGGGCACGAAACGATGGTAAAAGTTCACCATGCCCAAAAACTCCTGCAGGGCCTTGACGGTGATGGGGCACGGAAAACTCTTCACAGCCTCCCCTTTAGACGGCAGTGGGACGGCCCCCTCCCTCGTGATGCGGTGGCCGAGAAAGTCAATTGAAGCCACCCCGAACAAGCACTTGGGTGGGTTAATGATAAGGCCGTGCTGACTAAAGCGTTCAAAGAGCGCTCGGAGGTGAAGCATGTGCTCCGTTCTGGAAGCGCTGGCGATGAGGATATCGTCCAGGTAGACGAACAGAAACGGCAAATCCAGCAACACGCTGTCCATCAGGCGCTGGAAAGCCTGGGCCATGTTCTTGAGCCCAAAAGGCATGCGTAGGAATTTGAAAAGCCCGAACGGTGGAATAACCGCGGTCTTAGGAACGTCCTGCGGCCGGACAGGGACCGGTGGTAACCACGAATGAGGCCCACCTTCGAAAAAAAAGCTTTACCGGCCAAGCGGGCAGAAAAGTCCTGGATGTGCGGAATTGGGTAGCGGTCAGGGGTAGTGGCGCCGTTAAGGCGGCAATAATCCCCACACGGGCGCCAACCACCACCCGGCTTCGGTGCAATGTGGAGAGGCGAGGCCCACGCGCTGTCGGACCGTCGCACGATGCCAAGACGCTCCAACTTGTCGAACTCCACCTTTGTGATAGCGAGTTTCGCCGGGTCGAGGCGTCAAGCCCGGGCGTAGACAGGCGGGCCGGTGGTCGGAATGTGATGCTCCACCCCGTGCTTGACGGCAACGGCCGAAAAGGTGGGCCGTGTAAGGGCCCGGGAACTCGGTGAGGAGGCGGGCAAACTCATCAGAGGTCGAGAGCGTGCACGCAAGCCTCGTCGAGGCGGACCCGCTCAGCGAGCATGGAAGAGAACTGAATGTCTCAGCATTAATGAGCCGCCAATTTTTAACATCCACCAATAGGCCGTTGGCGCAGAAGAAATCAGTGCCCAGCAAGGGGGTGGACACCCTCGCCGTGACAAAATCCCATGTAAACCGCTGCCCGCCCAAGCACAGTGCCACGGTCCGTTTGCCAAAAGTCTGAATAGCACTGCCGTTGGCGGCTTCCAGGGCGGGGCCGTGACTCCCGGCCTCCCGGTCCGATGCCGACGCAGGTAGAACACTCACCTGGGCCCCTGTGTCGCAGAGGAAACAATGTCCGGAGTCTGTGTCCGACATGAAGAACAAACTGCCCGAACGGCCGACACTCATGGCAGTTAACGAGCGCCGGCCATCCCGTTTCCCGACTCACTGAAGCTGCAGGGTGGCCGGCATGCCTTGGCCTTGGGCCCAAACCTTGCATGGTAAAAGCACAAGCCTGGGGCCTTCTGCCGCTGAGCCGTAATGGCGGCCGCGACGGTGTCCACGAGCGCTGGAGGCTCGACGGGGCCGGGGTCCCATGCAGCAGCACTACATTGCTGTCTGGCGGAGAAATACTTGTCTGCTTCCCTAGCCAGGGCGTGGAAATCCTTAACAGACGAGTTGGCCAGGGCTGTCCGTACCTGACCTGGCAGCTGTTGCAGGAACAGTTCTTTGAAGAGGAAACATGGCCGGTGGCTGCCCAGGAGACAACATGTGGTCCATCAGCTCCGACGGCTTGGAGCCGCCCAGCCCGGGTAGAGAAAGTAGCTGGCGGGCACGCTCGGCCTCAGTGAGCTCGAAGGTTATGAGTAGCAGCACCTTTAGCGTCTCGTACTTGCGGCCCTTCGGAGGATCTTGGAGAAGGCTCACCACTCTGGTTGCAGTGGAGCCACTGAGCGCAGACACGACATAATAATACTTCGTGTCGTCCGCAGAAATGCTCCGAATGGCGAATTGGGCCTCAGCTTGTGCGAACCAAACGGCAGCTTGTCGTTCCCAAAACTCCGGCAGTTTGATCGAAACTGCGCTCGTCGCCATGTTCGTTTGAAGCACCAAAAACGTTCGAGAGCAAGACGGACTCACCAATGTCGGAGTTGTGGACAACGAGAGAGCGAGACACTTCGTGGCTTGATCAAAGCTCCTTTATTCCAACAGAACTGAACTAATACCGGAACTCACGCATATTTTATGACACAAAATCACTCTTAAGGGGGCGTGGCTCCAACAACCGAGCGCACGCCACGCCCAAACCATCAATAGCCCCACTGGTCCTGTGCCTGTGGATTATGTCTCAATGGGGTAACCCCCACAGTAACGTAATTACACCACCACCCGACTTGCATCGCCTCAACTCACACTTACATCGATTTATAAACCATATCTTTTATTCTCGAACGGTTTCAGAACTGCCAAGACTGATAGAAACGTCATAATACATTGCAAAGTACAAAATTGGGAGATTGCAAAATCGTACACAGAACAACTGTACGTTTGTGTACTTGACTACAGCTGTCATTAATCATAATAAGAGGAATATCACCGGTAAAAAGTGAAATACAATACGGGAAGTGGCGACGTTAGGAACGCGTCCCACGCTTATCTTATTAATGCTGATGACAACTAGAACAACACTCTTCGACGTCATGACATCGACTGATATGCCTCCACCCATATTATTACAACATAATACATACTTGTACCAAGTTTGATTTAAATCCCTTCAGCTGTTCTCAAGTTATGACATTTTTACCTGACATGCCCTCTGAACATTGAACATTGATGCCACAATCCAAACAGTTCATGTTAGCATCATATTTACCAATACCAAGTTTGTTCAAAATCCCATTGCTGGTTCACGAGTTGGTGCAGCAACATAATTTTTACTTAACATGACCTGTGACCTTTGACCTCGACTCGAAAATCGAATCAGTAAATCTTTAAATCATTAAACATACCTGTGCCAAGATTCAATTAGATCGCTTCAGTCGTTCTCAAGCTATAGACATATCACAGACTTTGACCTTTGACCTCTTGACGTCAAAATCAAATAATTTCATCTGTGCATCATAATACATATTTGTCCCAACTTTGGTCAGAATCCCATCACTGGTTCACAAGTTATCGCAGTAAAGGATTTTTAACCAACATGCCCTCTGACCTTTGGTCTTTGACCTCGTGACCCCAAAATCAAATCAATTCATCTTTAACTCATTATACATACCTGCACCAAGTTTGACTAAGATCCGTTCAGACGTTCTCAAGTTAACGCGGTGACGAAATTATATCTTGGACGAATGCACGGACGAACGGATGGTCATACGGACGGATGGACGGACGACCGGATAAGAAACATGAAAACATAATGCCCCCCGCAACTTTGTCCGCGGAGGCATAAAAACTGTTTTGATTTACGTCGTTTTGATAATCGTCGCACTTTTCAGAACGCATCCCCAATGCAAACCGAACAATTACTGTAAAAAGGGAATATAATGTATTGCTTACCACGACCTCCCCGCAATTGTACTCTTCATGCTCCTCACTGTCAGGACTCCCATCACTGTAAGTACTCTCATCATCTTCATCATGATGGAGAGAAGATCCTGGAAAGAAGAGGCAAAATTAACATAAAACAGATATTGTGACAGAAAAAGATCAATGGACAGAAAATCACGTGTTCAGATGTGTGTGCATTGTGCAAATTAGACATCAATTTCACAAATTCGTCTTCGTCTTCTTCTTTGCCAGCCAGGTGTTCACCTACCATATCCTCTAGTGAGAGATCAAGGGCTGAGAACATGCAGAATTGGCCCAAGTCTTTCAGGAACTGGTTGGCTAGGCCTGACATGATTGTAGTGGGTAAAGGCAGGAATTTGTAGTTTGCTCAAGGTGCTGGCGTTGACTTGCCAACTCTTTCTTCATGAAAGACACTGAGAGATGTTTCATGTCTCCAAACTAATGCTACCAGACACAATACCCAGCACAAGGTCCATCTGAGGGACCACACATTTGTGACCAAACACACGACTTGTGAAGCACCATTTGATTTTATAAAACGGATGGAATCACCAGGAAAGACATTGATCAGGCTATGCTTTCCACAGAAGCGAGGGGAAGCTGACATTCCTGGCATCAACCCTTCGTCGGACCATAAAAGCCAAAACAGTCCGACATAGGGCCTCACGAGCAAGACTAGCTCTTGATTCGACAGTGCATGGTCAGGATGAGAAGCAAAGCAGACTGGACAGTTCAGAGGTAAATTCGCTACGTCTGTCCAGCCCTGTTGGACACAGTACAATTTATAAATGGGGGATTCCCTTCAGGAAAATGATAAAGGAATAATGGTGGAAAAAACACACAGAAATGCATCGGAGACAGTGTTGGACAACAATAATGAAGGCAAATTTAGGTTTGTAGATGGATATGAAAGGGATTTATATTTCAGAATTAGACAAAGAAGTCTTCTTCCATGTTCATACTTAGCAAAAGACTGTGGAGGAGCAAGCACCATTGGCTGAGAAGGCGGATGTACCACTGATGCAGTGCCCTCTGCTGGTTATGGCAGGAATTTGGAATTTGTCCAGGGTGCCAGTGACACTCTTGGCGAAGGTCACCTACTCTTGGCGAAGGTCACCTACTCTTGGCGAAGGTCACCATGTGATCTTTAACGCTCATCACCTCATGCCGGTACACGGGACACCCAGTTTAAGCACCATCTCATGCCATCCATCCTCATGACCATGATCTTTGTAAACCAATCTTTAACTTCCTCATCTGTTCCATCATCTTGTCTGTCCATTTTAATCCTTGCCTTCCTCCTCTTCCATCAATATTACCAATCAGTATTGTTTTGTATTGGTTCAGGTGATGCTCAGTGTGGGTGCTTCTGCACCATGGTTACACCTGTGACCAAGTGGCACCTGTGACCTGGGCACCTGTGACCTGTGTTACACCTGTGACCTCAACCCTTTGACTTCCGCTTCCGGTTTCTCGATCGAGGTGGCGACTTTTGCTCTCTCTGGACATCAAAAGTGAAGTTATTTTTCCATTCGTGCGTTTGTCAAATTTCCACTCGTTATTTCATCGTCTATGCATTATTGTTTGTTTCCAGTTCGTTTTGGTTTGAATTTCCTGTGACTCGTAATTCATTAATCGTGTTCTGTTTGCTCCGCGTGTGCGGCCTTGTACCCTGAGGCTACCCCCGTCAGTGGTTGTTAACTTAAGTTCCTTACTTCGTGTTTTGCTTGGCTCTTAGATTTTTCCCTTCTCCCCCGAACATCTACTCTTTGTCTAACGGTTTGAACCCCCCCCCCCCCCCGCCCAAAAACAAACAAAAAAACAAACATTTATTTCCTTTTCTCCACGTGTGCTGTTTCGTGTGCTTCTGTCCACGTGCGCTGTCTCGTGCCGCCCCCATTATCTCCTTGTCTTCCACCTTTTGCCCTGTTCACGTGCCTCGTGGTTGTCCCTCTAGGTCCTCTCCCCGTTGGTATTTTGTGAATATAAGATTGTTCTTCACGGTTCTGTTTAAATATTATTTAAATATGTTTAAACTTTCCCCTGCAGTGTTTTATTCAGTGGTATATTGCAACAGGCTGTTTTTCTTCCTATTTAAAAGGCTCTTTTCAATTTCTTCTTCAACTCATTCCACTTCAAAAAAAAAAAAGAATTTTTTCTCTTACAATTGCAGAATTCTATCTCCTCACTCTCCTTGCACTGCCCTCTCTCCACCTCACCCCCAGGAGTATTTCTGGCTACGGCTTCCTCTCCACTCCCACCTTTTGTTCATATGTGTTCTGTACTGTCCTCCAAACAGTGATGACCCCATTTACATTTCGCTGTCTGACGACATGGACCAACTTCTAGCCACTCATCCCAACTCTCTCTTCCTCATATGTGGTGACTTCAACTGTCATCATGCCAGCTGGCTGGGTGTGGGTTCCTCTCTCACCAGAAATGGCACCTCAGCAAAGGACATCTGCGACTCATTGGGACTGACACAATCTGTCAATTTGCCGACCCGGATCTCAGTCAATGGAGTATATTCTCTTCTAGACTTGGTTATGACTAACTTCCCTGCAAATGTCTGCTGCTCTTCTTCTGCTCCAATCGGTTCTACTGATCATGTGCTTGTTAAAGTGGACATCTCTCTGACCATTCTCAGAGAGCGTCCTGAGCATCGACGAGTCTGGCATTTCACTCAGGCCGACTGGCATGGTCTTCAAGCAGCCATCAATCATCTGGACTGGTCTCCCATCTCTACTGCCTCTGAAAGAAATTCTTCCTGGGAATTCTTCCAAAGCAAACTGCTCTCTCTCTCATGCACAGATTTATCCCATCTCGTCTTCAGTTGTCTTACCTTTCCTCCCATCCATGGTACAATGAATCTTGTGGTGAGGCAGTTGCCCTGAAACAACTTGCCTTCGCCTCTTGGAAGGCAAATCCAACTGAAGGCAATCTCAGTTCCTTCCACCAAGCTCAGAACAAGTGTGTGTCTACCCTCAGGAGTGCCAGGAAGCACTATCTCTCCACACTCAAGAATGAACTCTCAAACCTGTCTCCTTCCTCCAAATCCTGGTGGCATCTGGTCAAATCCGTTTCAGGTGTTTGTTCCCTCTCCAACCGCCCCCCCCCCCCCCCCCCCTTACCTCAAATGGCTATACAGTTGACACCGCATGTAACAAAGCAAAATGACTCAACTCTGTGTTTGCCTCAAAATCTTGGGTCCCAAACCCATCTCTCTCTGTTCCCACCTTACCCACTCAAACCCAACTGCTCCTGGACTCTGTGTCCTTCTTTCCTGACAACGTGGAGAAGTTTTTGTCAAACCTCGACTTTGATTCTGCAACTGGACCACACGGCATCAGCCCACGGGTCCTAAAATCCTGCTCTGCCGTTCTATCTTACCCTTTCTCTGTTATTTTCACCCTCTCTTTTGTTCAAGGTCTTCTGCCAGCATCTTGGAAATCAGCAAACATTACTGCTTTGCACAAAAAGGTGCAAAAACATATCCTTGCAACTACAGACCGATCAGCCTGCTCCCAATTATCAGCAAAGTCATGGAATCCATCATTGCTTCGGATATCAAATCCTTCCTCTTCTCCAATGGCTTGAGCTCCGATCATCAATTTGGATTTAGACCAGGTCATTCCACCCTGGACATGCTGCTTCTGCTGTCTCAACAATGGATGGAGGTCCTCAATGCCAAACAGGAAATCAGAGCCGTCTCCCTTGACAAATCACCTGCCTTCGATACGGTCTGGCACCCAGCTCTGCTCACCAAACTCTCCTCCTATGGTATCCATGGAAATCTCCACGCTTGGCATGCAGACTTCCTCTCTGGTCGCCGTAAAAGTATGGCCCTGAATGGATTTCTCTCATCTACTCTTCCTGTTCAGGCTGGAGTTCCCCAAGGCAGTGTTCTGGGCCCTGTGCTTTTTCTGGTCTTCATCAATGATCTCTCTGGAAAATCTCTCTGGAAATGACTCTCTGGAAAATCTCTCTGGAAATGACTCTCTGGAAAATCTCTCTGGAAATGACTCTCTGGAAAATCCTCTCTATCTCTTTGCTGATGACTCCACTCTCTGCCGCTCCATTCCTCATCCCTCAGATTGGCAGTGTGCAGCTTCCTCACTCTCTGCAGATTGGACAAAATCATGCACTGGTCAAACAAGTGGAACATGTCTTTCAATCCTGACAAATCTCACACTCTTACTATGTCTCTCCAAAAAGACCAACTGGACAACCCTCCCATCTACTTTCTCAACAATCCTCTCCAAGAAGTTCTGTCGCTCAAGCTTTTGGGTCTCACTATCTGCCATGATCTTTCCTGGGAAAACCACATTTCCAAGCTGGCCTCCAAAGCCAGTCGCTGACTGGGCATCCTCCGTCGTGTGAAGTCCTTCTGTGGCACACCTGAGCTCCTCACCACATACAAGGCTTTCATCCGCAGCTCAATGGAATAATGTTCTCCCCTATGGGCCGGTGCTCCTGCCTCACACCTAGCTCGGCTTCACGCTGTTGAAACCAAAGCTTTCAGAATCATTGGAATCTCCCGTGATGACTCGAACTCCGAGGGCCTTTCACTCACTCACTGCAGGCAGGGAGGTGCTCTTTCTGTCTTCTACCGACTCCTCTCCGGCCTTGCTCCCCCAGCTCTCTCTGTGCTCTGCACCCCAAATATTCCTGCAGGAGGAAAAAGATCTGCAGGCAACCCTCTTCTGGTGAAACTACCAAATTCTATGCTCTCTGCTCACCTTCACTCTTTCATTCCTTTTTTCTCTCACCTCTGCAACAAACTCCCACACTCTATTCAATCCCACTTATCCCTCCAGGTCTTTCAAACAGCTGTTCACCACCATCTCTTATCTTCACCCATGCAAAACCTTGATCTTTTCTACCCCCGCTAATTCACCCCAGATACACCTTCTTTTTTTTTTTTTATTACAACTTCTTTCCTGGAAGTCCTTGCAGTGTTCATATGTTTTTTTTACCTCTCCCACAAAAAACACACAGAAATGCATCTGAAACAGTGTTGGACATCAATAATGAAGGCAAATTTAGGTTTATAGATGGATATGAAAGGGATTTATATTTTAGAATGAGACAAAGAAGTCTTCTTCCATGTTCATACTTAGCAAAAGACTGTGGAGGAGCAAGTACCATCGGCTGAGAAGGCGGATGTCCCGCTGATGCAGTGCCGTCTGCTGGTTATGGCAGGAATTTGGAATTTGTCCAGGGTGCCAATGATACACTTGGCGACGGTCACCATGTGATTTTTAACGCTCACCACCTCATGCCAAAGGCCCCCCGACTCTTGGCGAAAGGTCACCATGTGATCTTTAACGCTCACCACCCCATGCCAAAGGCTCCTCGACTCTTGGCGAAGGTCAGTCACCATGTAATCTTTAACGATCACCACCTCATGCCGGCACACGGGACACCCAGTTTAAGCACCATCTCATGTCATCCAACCTCATGACCATGACCTTTATGAACCAATCTTTAACTTCCTCATCTATTCCATCATGTTGTCTCTCGATTTTAATCCTTGCCTTCCTCCTCTTCCATCAATATTACCAATCAGTATTGTTTTGTATTGGTTCAGGTGATGCTCAGTGTGGGTCCCTCTGCACTATAGTTACACCTGTGACCAAGTGAAGCTGCTAAAACACCACCATGGCATTACTGGAGGATCAAAACAACAAGTTTGGAGCATTCATGGGAAAGGTTACTGTGATGAGAGGAAGTTGTTTGTGTCAGTGTCATGATGAACAAGCAGCCACCACCAGCAAATTGAAAAATAAACAAATCAACAACAAACATTTTCAGGTGTCTCTTCTTGCACTTGCAAATGAGATAATTTATTTTGTGAAAAGATTAATTCTCAAAACTCACCAGTTAGCGTCTCTTCCTCAGCAGATACATTTGTCACTTGGGGTGCAGCATTCTCCTCATCAACAGATTCATTTGTCACTTGGGGTTCAGCATTCTCTTCCTCAACAGATTCATTTGTAACTTGGGGTTCAGCATACTCTTCATCAACGGATTCATTTGTCACTTGGGGTTCAGCATTCTCTTCCTCAACAAATACATTTGTCACTTGGGGTTCAGCATGCTCTTCCTCAACCGATACATTTGTCACCTTAGGCTCAGCATTCCTGCAGAAAATAAAGATTTTGTAAAGCTGTCGTTAAATAAATGTCATAAATAAGAAACAATGTCACAATAAAAATGCAATCAGGAAGGTGATAATCAGACTGCATCGGTTCATTGTGTTTTCTACATTCAGACAGCAAACCACACCCTGCACTGGGCTACCCTCCCAAGTATTTTCAAACACAGTTGACAATGAAGCCAATAAATGACACATGGTAAAGAGGGGGTGGGGGGGGGAAGATAACCAAAGAGTATTATTTTTAACCACACTTTTTTCTTTCCCCTTTCATGTCCCAAGCTCCCACACTCACCTCCGAGCTGTCTTGCCTGGAATTGAATCCGAGAGAGTTCTAAAGATCTAAAGGGTCATTCTACAGGCTGAAAAAGGATAATTATACAGGGTTCCAAAGGGTAATTCTTATGGGTTTTGTTTTTTCTCTCCGTGTTGGTTCTCAGGCCTCAAAGGCCTCTGGTGTACATGAACCGCTGCAGGTTACCAGCATCGGTGCTGTGGTTACGTGATTGGGTGCATGTGTGGATATTTGGAGAGGCGAGTATTTTCTGAGAAGAAGAAAACAAGATTGAAAGTCTACCAGCGGCGTAGCTGGACTTGTTTGATACTTCAGGTGAAAAGGATAGTATGACCTGCATAGGGATACCAGTTAGCAAATAATGTAAGTGTTAAATTTTTTTTGAAGTACTGTAAGTCTTTAAGCTGTCTGTTACCATAGAAGTAAAGAGACTGCACTGATACAGTGGTTTATTCCATATGTTTTGAGTCATCAGTGAACGATACAGCGCTTCAATCCAGTAACTTTGCAGTCACGACAAAGGGATTGCAGTGTTACAATTATATTTACTGTATCATTTTTATTTATGTTATTATTATTATTACGAAAACGATACTACTTTATGAAGAAACCTGGGCTAATTTGTCCGAAACGGCCTGAAGGCGAGCCATGAAGGGATGAAGCCAAAGGCTTATACGAACTATCGTTGGAAGACCCATAACACATATGCTTTCAATATTTGATGGTCGTTTAAACAATCGGTTTGTTTGTGTTTCACACAGAAATAAAAATCTAAAGGTAGAGCATAGCGATTCTGATATATGACAGGTTCAACAATATGTTTGTCCTGAATGGCAATTTAAATCAAAATGGTGGTGTGTGGAGTCAGCCATCGTACACCACAATGACATCACAGACATAATCACATCACATCATCCCTGTCATGTGACCAGATCCTCAGCTCTGATTGGTGTACTTTTGTGAAGGACATACATACATACGGACATTCAAACACTGTTCCAGACGGCTTTGCCCGACGCCGTAAAAACTGGTGTGTTTGTGGGGACTCAGGTTTTGATATTATCAATGTTTAAAAGTTCCATGCTTTGAGGCCTCACAAAGCTAAAGCATTTTGGGCTCTTCTACGATTTATTCTTATGATGTCCTCGTTTTGTGATATCATTTTTCACTGCTGCTGACAAAGTTTAAGACTCGACTCAAACAAATCCCGAGAATTCGGAAAACATTTGACTTTTTAAACAGATATATATATATATATATATATATATATATATATATATATATATATATATATATATATATATATATATATATATATATATATATATATATATCGCACCAGTCCGTAGGAAGCGGTTCAGTTTGGCATTTTTCATATGAAATTGGCAAAGCCGAGAAACGCACAAAATCCGTTAAAATTGCCCTTTATAAACCGATAGAACCAGCCTTTCAAACCCTTTAGAATTACACTTTCGAACCTGCTAGAATTATCCTTTAGATACCTTTAGAATTGCACCTTAGAACCAATTAAAATTACCCTTTGGAACCTTCAGAATGAAAAAGAGGTTCTTCTTCTTCATTTAGGCTTACGAACATAGCCATCCATATTGAAGCGGGTTCACCGCTTAAAAACAGTGGTGACTTGATTTTGAAGCCCCTTCCTAAACGGACAGACAAACAGACTGGCGGAGAACAGATAAATAGACTAGAAAGGGCATTCGGTAGAGCCAATACCTCTGCAAGGTTCAGCAGTTTATGTTTTGTACCCCACCAACAGGCCAGATCCGATTCCGGATGTGAACCAAAATTGAATTGGCTTGTATTTGACACTTATGCAAATCATGCACCCAGTTTGGCTATAACTCGTCCACAATATCATGCTAAAAATCGTTTTTGCCATTATCGCTCAATGGTAAAGAATCACTTAAACTTAAAAAATTCTCATATTGGTATTCGGATATTCATCAAATTTGAATCAATTCTGCAATATATCTGATTTAGCATGAGCTTATCACTCAATTGTGGGAATCACTTTTTAAACTCTCAGATCTGAATCTTCACCAAAATTTCATCCTTGTCACACACTCAAACCCTCCACCAAATTTCTCCGAATCCATCCACAACTCTTTGAGATATCCTGTTCACAGACAAACAAACAAATAGACAGGCAGGAGTGAAATTCCATAACCTGTGCCCACCGATGGTGGCAGAGCTACAAACATGGAGAGACAACGGATCTGGTCCGAACACTTAGCTTTGATAAACTTGAAGGACACATGGCACGATTCAAGCCATTAAGAGTGTGGTGATGCGTGAGCTGGACGGAAGTACATGTTAATTTTGTTCAAGACTTGACCTGCTGCCCTATCATCAGTTCACGCTCTCTCTCACCATGCTCTTCCATGAGACTCCATGTTGCAGAGAAACAATAACAATGGAAGATGTAAAAACAGAACAAAAGGAGTGCCGGTTACCTTAAATATGTCAGAGGGTCATTTTCCTTGAACCAAGTGTGGTTCACAATCTCCTGCAAAACAATGGATGTGTTGGAATCAAATATGAACACGATCATGAAACACCTCCACTGGTGAGCAATTGCATTTTGATCCACAATAACAGGTGGTCAGTTACCCCAGCATGTGTGAACATTCATGTTTATGCAAATAAAACACTGCAGATGAAAACTGCATCAATCCCTCACCGTCATAGTGAGCCTCTCCATTGGATCCTCCCGAAGCATCGCAGCCAGAAGGGAAACCAATGTTTCCCTTGCAAAGGTTGGTGGACTGTTTCCCACATTTAAGTCAGTCTTGTCATGTGACATCTGCAAAGAAGTAAAACAAATGTATTCATGACTGAATCCCAAACAATCGTCGCAATCGAATACGAACATTTGCATAATAAGAACATTCCAAACAAGCACTAACTGATGCAATAACCAAGGTTTGACTCGAAACTAATAAAATACATTTTCATTCATCAAATAAGTTATGGTGTACAACACAAAAGTTTTTTTTTTCGCTGAAAAAAAAACCCTGTCAACTCAATAATTGGATAATTTGAGGGTGAGATGCAAAATTGAGGGAGAATTTTGTGAAGCCATGGTGGACAATGGGGCCAGTGACACCATTATTGATCCAGGTGTGTCGAAGATTTTAATCCACATGTACAGGCAGACACACACCAACAGACACACTGACATTGTTTAACTCAGTAAGGATGTTACAAAGGCGAAACGTATTTTAATTGGATAATTATAAAGGTGATTGATTATTGGAGACTATTTAGTTCATGAAATCTCCTCTAAGAGTGTTGTGCCCCAGCAGTGCTGTTGGTGAGATGGCAGGGTGGAGTGAAGGCCAGCCAACTCCTCACTTGGTGTTTGCAGGAGATGTCTGGAGCACAGCGGCCTGTTTTGAACTGATAAATGCAAACACCTTTGTACGAACATCTCACAAAAGGAAACATTTGCCCTATTCATATGCAATTTATATGTTACATCTTAAATGCTAAACGAAATAGTGTGGCGTTTTACATGGTTGTGAATTCGAATTAAAATGTTGGCAAACTAGTTAATTGTATTGTGGTTAATAAAAATGTTCTTATAACTAAATATATGAATGTCCATACAAAGGTCAAGATGCCCTGGGCTCCAAGATGTCTGCAATCCCTATCGCTTGTACGTGACACAACCTTTGGTCTACTGCGGCATAATTTAAAACATTACATCTGCTGTGGCCTTGATGATGAGATAATCGGCCATGTTCGAGAGTATAAAATTGAGACCACTGAGAGAGGGAGGGTGAGAGAGGTCCTGGCCTAAATATTGTTAATGTTCTGTATTTGATGTTATTTTAATGTACTTTTGAAGGTACTCCACGTACCTCTGTATCTTTGGTATGTTCTTTGTGCCAGACCCCCTCTCCCGAGTGTGATGAAATGAAGGAGGAGATCCTCATTGTAATTCCCTCTCTTGTGGAGGGGCTTCCCTATAAGAAGGACGGCTTTGGGAGTGAGGGATTACTGCGCTATTAAATGTGACTGGACTTGAGTTGGTAAGTTGACTAATGTTGCTTATGGGCTTGCTTGAGAAGTGCTCGGGAATTATGTTTAGAGTTCTAATGTATTGCTTATTCCATGTTGTAGATGATGTGGAGATTGATTTCCATAAAGCTCTATATCTTGAGAGAGGTTGTGGATTTAAAATTCTACCACACCGAGAATTTAAAATATTCTTCATTGTAATCCCATGCAGAGGACAATCGATTATTTCATTACAATTGTGTTGACCTAATACGAATGATCGCAATTAATCCTCGTTAGACCAAAGTGTTGGAGACTGGGAAAAGAATTGATAGGTATTCAGGACACAGCCTTCAAATGGCTATGGTGGTGATGGCACCAATATTGGGATGCGGAGTTGTAAAAACAGAGTCGGGCAGTCTGGAGGTCAATGTGGTGGTATGGGTGGCCGAGGTGTGCGACCATGTCTTCTGGGATTGAGTTTCTTGGTTGAATACGACTGTCAACTACACCTTTGGTGAGGTCAAATGTGGTTTGACACGGGGGGCTGCGCATTTGGTCGAACTGGGGGATGTGAGGAGGTGCAGGGGACATAATGGGGATGCCATGCACTACGACAGTGCTCCTCATGTCTGAGGCCTTGGTAATGGCGGAGTTGGCGGCAGGTGCTCACCACGTTGGCCAGCTTGGGCTAGTGGAGCTGTGGTCCTCACAGGAGGCTGAAGGATGGATGGTGGGTCACGCCCTTGTGGACACTTGTTGACCATGTTGGCGGTCTGGCTGTTCAACTTGTCCCGATAGCCCTCGCACGGTAGAGGGGCAGAGCTGTCGTAGCCAAGTTTAGTCGCGTAATAAAGGTCACCGGAGGAGGCGGGTCCACATGTTTGCCAGTACAGTTGGATAAAAGGAAATTTGTAGGAAATTGGTTGGCCCCATGGGTAAATTTGGAAATTCGGCAGGGTGGATGACACTCTTGGACCCAACCAACCTGTGACTACCTGCACTTAAGGTAAGGCCTTCATGTTTACTGTCCCAAGTATTTGGTACTTGCTCACAAATTGGAAAATGAGTCATTTGGAATGGGGAGGACTAGAGTGACGACATGGTCGTTGAGGGAATCGGTTTGAGCGCCACAAAGTGTCTTTTGGGTGGTGATTGTATATGTGTAAACGTTTTGGTGTTTTTGTATTGTCGTGAGAATAGAGATTGAATTGTGTTTGGAAGAGTGAATATGGGAAATACAACATGTAAGCAGGCCATGGCAGTACACCAACAAATACCAACATCTTTATTGCGTGACTGTGTTGAGAATTGTATGGCAGCAGGGGAATGAATATCATTTTGGATTTTGTGGGTGGGAAAGGTGCGTGTGTCTGTAAGAATGGATCAAACTCTGGATGAGCGGTGACTGCGCCTCCCCCCCCTCCCCCCCCCCCCCCGAGGTAATTGGTCCCTGGCAGCCGGTGGTGTCGGAAATTGGAAACCCGTCAGAGGGGGTCTGGTTGGGCCACCAGCGGGTATTGAGACCCCTGGCGACCCAGAGGCTATGACAGCCTGAGGTCAAGGGAGTCTGGTGTGGATACCCTTCCTGGCAGGATGACAGATAAGGAGCTGTTTGGGTGTCAGGGGCCTATAGCTGAAAGAGGGGGAGGGGGGTGAAGAAGTCAGCCAAAATGTACGCCTTTTGGACTGCGGGCACCAAAGCCTGAAGTGCCCCCACCATCTTGCGTGTACGGTACCTCCAATCTACGTAATTGAGGTTCACACTTGTGGGTAATGACACGGAAGCATGGTTTTGCAGGGGGGTTGGAAGAAGTGTTGTGATTATTGAAATGTGTATGATTAATTATTGTGGGTTTATGTGAGTGAATGGGGGAAGATCCAGCGCATCATGTCACTCACCTGTACTACCAGGACAGGGCCCACAGAAATTTGCGTACATTGGGATGGCTCCGCAGGTAATGTTGGGCATTGTGGCATCTTTGTTGGGCATTGTGGAACGTGGTCTTTAGAGAGATACAGGGGTTGTACAAATGTTCATGGTCTTTCATTAAAGTGTGTGAGTAAGAAAGAGTGGTTTTGTGTGGTGACATTTTTCTTCCCGCCCAAGAGTTAGGAGCGAGGACTCAACTCAACTCAAATCTTTGAATGGTTGCTAAGGGGTGTAGAGCGGAAAGGAGAACAGGTAAGTCAGCTACTGCTCGTTTCCCACAGCCCCTCCTAATTTATTTCAAAGGCTAATTAAGTGTGAGTCGGTAAGTGTTAAGGCTGGAACGGTAATGCCTGCATTGAACCTGGGGTGGGGGGGGGGGGGGGCTGTGTTACGTGTGTGGGTGTAGGCATGACATATCTTATTTGATATATAAATTGTGTCAGCTAGCGTTCTCCGAATGTCGTGTAGAACCACTTCTGTATCTAAGTAGGCCGAATGTTCGGGGTAGATTGTATGTCTCTCCATGTGTGGAGCTATGCTGACAAGATAGGGTCCATAAGGATAAACCCAGTGTGTAATTGCCCTGTGATTTTTCCCTTCGTTTTTATTGAATCAAAAAAGGCACTTGACAAGCAAACTGCAACAAGCACGGTAAATGGATCAGTTCACTCACAACGCAACTAGGTCCGACAAACCTAGCACATTCGCCAATTGGCAAGGGAACGTCATGCGAACATTCCCAAAAGACTGGGCTCTGCCCCCTCGATGGCCTGTAGCTGAGAGGCCACGCCATCTTGTCATCTTCTCGGTGCTAGATAGTGAGCGGTCGCATTCTTGCTTCTCTCCTGCTGAGTGGGCCACGGAGGTCGCTTACGCTCGTGTTTGGAGTGATTTGTGGGTCGAGGACGATTGCGTTTGGATACGTCATGTGCTGAGACGCTAGTTTCAAAACAGCTGGAGCTCGGAACGGCTAAGGAAGGAGAAAAAGGGCTGAGGTGATATGCGCCATCTTGGGTACCTCCCTGCGCATGGCTTTGGGTCGCTGTGAACGCCGATTGGAATTTGACGCCCTTGTTTGGACATAGAGCTGAGTTTGGCCGGTAATAAAACATTTATTTTCTTTACTTTATCATTCCCCCTTGTTGGTTGTGTGCGTCAGAGTGTGGAGACGTCTGTTTAGTTTTATGAGTTACCTCACGTTTTCCTTTGTTCATTATTAGTGTAAATAAATTTATTTGTACATTTTATTCACTGTGTCTGTGTAATCGGATGACCACGTGTGTTTCCGATCAGATAAGGCCTCAAGCCTTTCCCACGAGCTCCAAACACAATTCCGCCAGAGATTGGAGTCTTCGCCTCGGAGTGTGAAGCTCGTTTTTGGCCATCTGTCACCCTGAGGTGTTCACGACAGGGTGGACGCGACAATACCCTCTCAAGGCACTGTGTGTGAAACACTCAAGACTCCCTTTGCGCAACACACTCATAGTATCAGCATTTCCTTTCACACCACATTCATAATCATGACACCAATACAAACTAGAACGGCACTCAGTTGAGAGCATACCACCGCCAGGTGAACAGTTTACGTTTTGTATCCCAGAGTAGACCAGAAAATCACAATACAGAATCACATTTCATCAAAATCATCCGTCAACAACTTTTTGAGATCTTCTGCTGTATGTAGTTTTTGGCCCTATCTCCCAATGGTGAAGAATCGTTTTAAAAAATTATACTTGCCGGGTCCAAATCCGGATCTTCACCAACATCTAATCATTTCGTCCTCGTCACATACGCTACCTTTCTGCCAAATTTCGTCAGAAGCCGTCCAAAACTTTTTGAGATATTTTGTTCACAAACAAACAGACAGACAGGGGTGAAAACATAACCTCCATCCACCTTTGGTGGCGGAGGTAAGAATACTCACTTCAATAATATTATGTCCATCAAATCGAAGTCCATCAAATAATTTTGTGAAGAGGATGCCAAGTGCCCACACATCGACTGGGGGACCTTCGTATCCATGCTCTGTGAGCTCTGGTGCCATATAGCCAGGTGTGCCCCAGTCATCGTAAAAAAATTTACGATGTATGAAAGGTGTGGCCATGTTGAAGTCGATGACCTTCACGATCCCCTCATTGCTGAAGAGCACGTTTTGTAGCTAGAGAATAAACAGAAGTCAATATGTGAAAAAACATGAAACCTTTGGTGATATATTACACTGAAGGAAAGATGTAAATGTAAATGTGAAGGGAAGGCAGGAAAAAAATTCCAGAAAGGGAAAGGTTTTATAAAAACATCCTCTATCAATTTCTGTCAGGAGTTTACATAATATGGAGGCAGCTGAAGTGAGAGTAGAAAGCGAGGTTTACAAACGATATCCAAATGAGGAGTACAAAGTCACAGGAAGTGAGACTTTGTTGAGCTAAATGACAGGAATCGAAGGCCACAAGTTGTGGAGGTGTGAAAGGAAAGAGAAACTCAAAATAAATTTCGCAATCTCGGTAAGGGACAATATTATATCAAGAGAAAAAGGCGATCTGAAGCATGGAATTAATGAAGAGTGTTCTGTGTGGATAGAGATTAGGGATGGAAGAGTAGTTAGTCACGTATAATCAGGCTCCTGGTGTGACGGAAGAGTAATATTGAAAGATTCATGAAGAATTCAAAAAGTATTGTCGTGTGGCTGGCTCAGTGAACACCGAGAGCATGCCACGGATGGATATAATCGAGCTTAACGAACGAGGCGTTTCCCAATTGATGGCGGATCATACATGAGATGGGGATTGGGGGATTATGCCGATTACCTTCACGGTCCGATGTCTTCTCCCTGTGGAAATTAACTCACGAACGAACACGGAATTTATGGCACAAACAAACAACAACAACAGGCATTTTAAGGCCATTTTCCCTGCAAGAGAAGGGGTTAGCCTTGCGGTCCCCATGACAATGTTCTCCATTTTGCCCTATTTTCTGCATCTCCCCTTGTTAACCCCCTTGCCCGCATTTCTTCTTCGACCATCTTCAGCCAAGTCTTTCTCGGTCTTCCCCTTCCTCTACTTCCTTCTACATTCATTCCCATCACTCTTTTCAACCAGTCACTTTCATCCTTCCTCAACACATGACCAAACCAGCTCAAACTGTTTCTCTTCACAGCATCCATCACAGGCTCTATTCCCATCATCTTTCACAATTCATCATTTGTCTTCCTCTCTCTCAACGATACTCCACACATCCCCCGAACCATTCGCATTTCCACCCTTTCCAGCCTTCGTTGCTGCTCTACGTTCATTACCCATGTCTCACTCCCATAAATCATAACACTTCTCACACATGCAGCATACACCTTTCCCTTCAGCTTCAATGAAACTCCCCTCCTCATCAGCACGCCACTCAGTTCCCGAAACTTCTTCCATGCACATCTCACTCTAGCAACCGTTGCCGAGTCTGATCCACCTTCTCCATTCAGCATGTCTCCAAGGTAACAAAATGTTTTCACACCTTCCAGCTTCACGCCATCTCCAAGATCCTACTCAACATTTCCTCCATCTGCAGCTCCCTCTGTGCACACCTTACACTTGAATGTAGCTGCCACACTGGTTAATGACCCTCTCAAACCACTACATTTTTGATGAACCCACTTAGCGCACATTGTACATTGAATGGAATTCACTCCGACACCCTTCCTGCACACAGTACACGGCCACTTCCCAGTTCTTTCCACCTCACCACATGCTTTACCACTTGCCATCACCTTCGTTTTTCCGATATTCACCTTCAGACCTTTTGTCTCCATACATTCCTTCCACTTGTTCATCTTCTCCTTCAGTCCATCCATACTTTCTGCAATCAACACCAGATCATCTGCAAACAACAACTCCCACGATAAACCCTCCTTTACGTTCTGAGCCAGCACCTCCATCACAGCTACAAATAGTAGTGGACTTAGTGCCAACCCCTGATGCACTCCCACCTTCAACTCAAACTCACCACTGTTCCCGTCCTTCGTCCTTACAGCTGTTCGCGTTCTTTTGTACATTGCCATCACTACTCTGATCAACCATTCCTCCACTCCTAACTTCCTCAATGCCCGTCACTACTTCACGTGGAACCCTATCGAATGCTTTCTCCAGATCAACAAACCCAAGAAACAACTTCTTCCTCTTCTCCATATACTTCTCCTGCAACTGCCTCACAATAAAAAGCGCGTCTGTCGTTCCTCTTCCTGGCATAAATCCAAACTGCATTTCGTCAATCTTCACTTTCTTCCTTATCCTCCTCTCCAACACCCTTTCCAATACCTTCATTCCATGCTCCAATAACTTTATCGCTCGATACGAGCCACAGTCCGGAGGGTCACCTTTCCCCTTGTATAGAGGGACGAGGGTACTCAGTTCCCAATCCACTGGAATGCGGCCTTCTTTCACCACCAGATTGCAGATCTCTGTCATTCTCTTCACACCCCAATTTCCCGCTGCCTTCAACATATCTCCCACAACTCCCGTCGGCCCTTCCTCTTTTCTACTCTTCATTGCTTTTATCGCTTCCTCAACTTTCTTCTTGGTTATCTTCTCTGCCGGTCCTAAAACTGGGTTACTCTCTATGTTGCCATCCCATTCATTCTCTGCATTCAACAGTATTTCCATATATCTCTTCCATCTTCCTTTAATTCCATCTGGGTCCACAACGATTTGTCCCACTTCATCCTTCAAGCAACTCACCCCCATCACATCACACCTCTCTGTCGCTATCTGCTTTGCAATCCTGCATAGCGCTCTCTGACCCTCTTCCAAATCCAAGCGTTCTCCGAACATTTTCCTACATGCCTCCTGTGCCTTTGCTACCTCTTTCTTTGCAGCCTTCTTGGCTGCCTTATAACTTTCATGCTCTGCCTTTTCTGCCCCCATACCCTTCGCCTTCTGCCACTCCTTGAACTTCTTCCTCTTCTCGGCAATCTTCTTTCCAACTTCATCTCGCCACCACCATGTTTCCGAGTGCCTCGGTGGTCCTTTTGTCATCCACATACCTCACCAACGGCTCCCAACAGACTATCTTTCATTGACATCCAACCACTTTCAAGCTCAACCACATCATCCTCCACCATACTCAGCCTCTCTTTTAATGCCTCCCTCACTGTCACCTCTTTCAACCTCCACACCTTCATTCTTGGTTGGTACTTCACCCGCCGAGCTCTCCTCGCACCTTTCACCCTTATGTCGCAGACAACCAAGTGGTGCTGTGAAACAGCCTCCTCCCCCGGGATCACCTTTGTGTCCTGGAGGTGCCCCCTATCTCGCCTACGCATCAGCAGGTAGTCAACGGTTGTCATCGACCCACCTGACGTGTATGTAACATTGTAACAAGCTTATTATCCTCTTTCTGGAACTGAGTATTGCAAATGAACAAATCAGCTCCATCAGCAAACTCCAAAATCCTTTCACCTTCTCCATTTCTCACACCATATCCGTAACCCCCATGAACTCCCTCAAAACCATCCATACTCCTTCCCACAAGTCCATTTAGGTCTCCTCCTACCACAACAACTTCCTCATCTTTCACATTTTCCATCAGCTTCTCTATAGCACACCAGAACTTGTCCTTCTCTTCATCGCTCCGGTGGAGCATATCCCGAGATGATGTTCACCAAGAGCTTTCCAATCATCATCAACCTTTCACTCACTCTAGTCACACTCACCACACTGTCTACAAACTCCTCAGAAAACAGGACACCAACACCATTCACGCCCTCCGGGCACCCTTGCCACACAAACTTGTATTTCTGTCCCTGCCTACCCTTCACCATTCTCACACCACTTCCCTTCCATCTCGTCTTCTGCACACAACATATGTCCACTCTTCTTCCGACCAATACGGAATTTATGGCACAAAAAGAAATATTTATTAAACGGAACTGAGAACAATGAAACGCGACAAAAGATAAATGTTCCAAATCGGGACGGCCCCATACCTCACTTCAAATACACGGACCGGAGGTGCCCCACCCCCCCCCCCCCCCCCCCCCGTTCACCAGGCCTGACGCAGCATTTATGGACAAGAGACCACAAGATAGTGTGTGTAGACTCGTAATAGATATCAAATTTACACACCAATAGATATCCAATATATATCAAAATTACACACAAATTCCAACAGTGGGTGGCAGTCTTTTTCACAGACTACAACCGAGCTGGAATGGGTATTTAATTTTGATTTCTTACTTTCTATTTATATTTGAAGTTTAAATCATTCTATAATGAACACAAAAAGGGTCCATATGTGACAGATCCCGCCCTCTTTCCCTCCATTGTAGGTTTCACCCAACAATATGAATTTTGTTCTTTCCTGCCCCCTTTTTGGGTAAAGTGGCAATGTTTGTTGATTTCCAAGCTGATGGCAGATGACCTTGAGCAAAAGAGAGGGTGAAGAGAACAGAGAGAGGGTGAGATAGAGCGGCAAAGCAGGATTTTAGGACCCATGGGCTGATGCCTTCTGGTCCAGTTGCAGAATCTTAGTCATTTCAACATCACATTTGTACATTTACTCACTATCATCAAGCCTGTTTAATTCAGAACAAAACTGAATGAAACGTCACAGTATATCCATTTTTCATGCACACAAAGACTGGTGCTGTAAAGTCCATGTAGCCATTGAGATCAGAAGTTACACAAGAAATGGGGATAACCTGGATGGTTTGAGAAAAAAAAACTCTCCAAACATATAAATCACCAGGTCAAGTCATAAAATCTTGCATCAATCTATTCATTGTGATATATATATATATATATATATATATATATATATATATATATTTTTTTTTTTATTATTATTATTATTATTTATTTATTTATTTATATAATTATATATATATATATATAATTATATAATTATATATATATACATACATACATACATACATACATACATACATACATACATACATACATACATACATATATATATATATATATATATATATATATATATATATATATATATATATATACAGACTTGGCATTTAATATGGAATATTTTTTTTGTGGGGGTGAACTTACTTTTCAAGATGACTTAGAACCAAAAGTTCATTGGAATTATGTTGACATTATTCTAGATTTTGTTAATGTGACCTTTAAAAGAAACAAAAAACACATTTGACATTTCGAAGCAAATAAATTGATCCTTGAAAGTGATGTAAACTGATATCGAACTCAATTCACGGACAGTACTGTGTAAAACTTCTGTACGTTTTCCAGAAGTATCTCTTTATTTTGCACATTAGCCAAAAAAAATTTCAACAAAAACAAAAGCTAAATAATGACTGGGATTACGGACAGTAAAATTACAGTTCAGTACTTCGTGTAACCCCCACGAGCATTCAGGAGAGCACGTACACGTCGAGGCATGCTGTTCACGAGATTTGCCAAGGTTTGGACAGGAATCGCTTGCCATGCAGTGACAATAGTCTGCTGCAATTCACGCACAGAGGTAGGCTGCGGGTCCAAGTTGTCGATTTGACGCGTTAATTCTGCCCACAAGTTCTCTATCGGATTCATATCCGGGGACATGGCAGGCCACTCCATATGCTCTACACCACGGTCAGCAAGAAAGTGTTGGATCATGTGAGCAGGATGAGGCCGTGCATTGTCATCCTGGAAGACAAAGTTTCCTCGAAAGGCTGCACGAGCAAATGGAAGCAATGTTTCTTCCAGAATGACCCTGTACTTGAACTGGTTCAGGTTTCCATTCAGAACAACCAGGTCAGTTTTGCCCCCTGCATGAAAAGCAGCCCAAACGGTCACCCCGCCACCTCCAGCTTGGACTCTTGGCACTATACAATCTTCGTTGTGGGCTTCATGCACTTGTCTGCGCACTCGGACGCGGCCATCTTGATGATAGACCAGAAATCTAGACTCGTCACTGAAGGTCACGTGATTCCAGTGTCCTGGCTGCCATTGACGGTGCTCTCTGGCCCACTGTAATCGGCGCTGGCTGTGTTGTCTGGTCAGGCGTGGCTTTCTCAGGGGACGCCTGGCACGATAGCCTGCTTGAACCAGTCGTTGGTCGACTAGCCTTCTGGATACAGGCACATTTGTCAGTTGCTGCCACTCAGCCCTAAGCCGATTAGCTGACTTGGTACGGCCATTGCAGACTAACCGGTGCAGCTGTTGATCATCTCTCCTTGTGGTTCTGCGTGGACGTCCTGGCCTCGGTGTTGGAGTAGGGACACCCCTATGAGCATTTCGTTTCAGGTTCTTTGACACCTGACCTTGAGTGATGCCATACTGCCGAGCAACAGCACGCTGTTTCATGCTAGAATTTCGTAAAGCCACCACTCCATGACAAACAGCATTGTAAAGTTGACGGACCATCTCCAGAGGAAGCGGCAATAACTTTTGTAGACGTGCAGCAGTTGTTTTCCACTAATACAGAATGCAACAACCCTTATATACCCGATTGTGAAGCCAATCGTCAAATGTACCTGTCCTTGCATTTTGTCACGCCACCTGTGATATAATCCTGTTATTGACTTCTTGCTGCGAAAGACAATCAGTGACATGGTTCTTTCAACAAAGACATCACCGAAGGGTAAAAGAAACTCACCAGATTGATATACTGAGTTCAGAAAGTAAACCCAAGTCAAGAAAAAAAATATATTCCATATTAAATGCCAAGTCTGTATATATATACACAGTGCATTCAGAAAGTATTCAGACCCCTTCACTTTTTTCACATTTTGTTATGTTGCAGCCTCATGCTAAAATCGTTTAAATTCATTTTTTCCCTCATAGTGGAGTGGATATGTGCCAAAAAACACCAGAGTAGTGCACTTCTGGCAGAAAGCATGACATTTGGCACACGGGGGTTTTCGAGTATGCTGAATTCAATAAGAAGAGGCAAGTCGCAAAATGATTACTTCCGGTTAAAAATGGCGGATTTCAAAATGGCCTCCAAGTAAACCGATAAAAAACGTGTATCTCATATATCGGGCATATAGCAATGTGTTTGCATAACCAAAATAGCTAGAATATCATTATTATTAACTGTACATTGCTTCTTCATGTCAAGATGTACATTTGGTACCAGTGAGGGCCTGAAGGCATATTAATAACGTTCAACCCTGCGCGCCTATAAAATTGACAACTGACACCATATTGACACAATATTTTTCATTAATATCACACCATGAATTTTTGTGAGGTTTTAATTTTGTCATCACGTTAATTTTGACATAACGTTGGTGAGCTAACAGCACCGTTGGTATGTTTAGTGAAAGTGCCATGGTCATTAAAATGTGGTAAAAATAACTTGTGTTGTTGTTTTTCTCTACAGTTTGGTACAGTCGATATATGGTTCGAACAGTCCACTGGTTATTATCTTATATTTGCATAACATAAATGATAAATGATGTTGAAGTCTATGAATAGTATTCATCTGCACTGATTGAGGTGTGTTCTATCTTTCCAGGGTTTGGTGTTTGGTGGTAGTCTCCACGCTACACTGCAGTGATGTCAAAGAAAATCAAGCTCGTGTTACCAGACACACCAGGTCAAGGCACAGACTGGTCACTGTGTGTTCTATGTCAAGAAGCCAGCACCGAAGTATTGGTAGATCCAAAGAGGAACCGCAATGTGTCCTACAGATCTATAGGATACCAGACTTTATCAGAGAATCTCCACGCATTGAAGGATTTAGACGCTGTTCCATTCTCCATGAATATTGCCAAATTGGACGATGGATCTGGTATTGAAGAAACGCTTACTAGAAATAACGCTAAATGGCACAAAACATGTTATCTATCCTGTAACAAACAACAAATTGACAGGGTTCGGAAACGAAATGCCAAACAGGACACAGGTACTTCGTCAAAAGCATCAACGCCTGTTAAAAATAAACTTCGGTGCAACTTATCCTTCGGTCAGTCAGATGACGCCACCGTATGTTTCTTCTGCGATCAACCTATACAAACTGAACACAAATATCACTGTGGAGAGACAATGAATGTCGATCAGAATGTTCGGCTAATGGCGACAGCACTGAATGATACAAAGTTGCTAGCTAAACTTAGTTCTGGCGACATGCCAGCTAAAGACGCTACATATCACAAGATCTGTATGACTGATTTGTATACGAGGTACAGATCATATCAACGACACCAAGACACTACAAACAAAGCTCGCGATATTACGCCAGATTCGATGGCTCGAGCAGAATTGGTCTCGTACATAGAAGATGCACACCAGAGCGATGAGAAACGAAACAAGATTTTTAAACTGGCAGATCTTTTTGTTTTGTACAAGGATCGCCTACATCAGCTCACAGCTGATAAACTAGGGTATATTCATGCCACTAGACTCAAGGAAAAGCTCCTCGCTATATTACCAGGCTTAGAGGCAAACAAGACCAAATCAAATGATGTGATCCTTTCATTCAAAGATGATATAGGTGATGCAATACTTACTGCTAGTCAGACAGACCCAGATAGTGATGCTGTCACACTCATGAGGGCCGCACAAATTGTACGCAGAAAGTTGTTTGAGGTAAAACAGTCCTTCTCAGGGTCTTTACTGGATACTCACTAGAGCAACCTTCCGTCATCCTTGCTAGCCTTGGTCCAGATGATACTCTGTGGTACAAATATCAAGAGTCAAACTGCCAGCAACACAGGACAGAGCTATACAGAGCTACAGATACAGAGCACCGTATCATCGTAGTCCCAGTTGTTATGCTACAATGCTGTGAAACGATTTCGCAAGGAAACTAAACTTGTAAGGCACAATCCCGATCGTGAGACAACTTCCACTATACTTGGGTCTTCTGGTCCATAACAAGACCAGAAAGCGTGATTTGGTAGACATCATGTTTGAGAAAGGTATATCAGTGTCGTACGATAGGGTACTACAAGTATCCACTGACGAAGCTAATAAAGTGATTGATCAATTTGAGCGAGATGGTGTTGTTTGCCCTACTTTAATCAGAACCGGACTCTATACTACCGGGAACCTCGACAATATAGACCACAATCCCTCGTCATCATCAGCTCAAGATTCCTTTCATGGCACTGCATTATCTCTAACGCAACATGTGACACATGACAATCCTGGTATTGCTTGTGAGCGGAATGAGCAAGTTGTTCAAAGTGAAACTTCTGTGTGTAAATCCAGAACGATTAAACCATTACCAGATGCTTATACATATGTCCCACCCAGTGGCCACAATGTTCCCAGTGGCCAAGCCTGAGCCTACATGTCAAATATATCACAGCCGTATACCAGATACCACACTACTGGAGGCAGATGAGACCCAGCATCAATGGCTATCCAAAGTTCGTGAACTCATTCATAAAGAAGACCTGGATAGTCATGGCAATATATCTTGGTCGGCATATTTTGCAAGTCTACAAGATTCGGTTCCACGTCCTCCAGCCGTCATAGGACTGATGCCCTTGTTCCGTGACTGTGCCCACACGTTGACCATGGTAACACATGGCATGGATCTCATCAAAAAAATCTACAGAACACGTCAATCGAGGACAAATTCCTGTTATCACACTGGACCAACCACTATATGCTCTTGCAAAGAAGGTTCAGTGGTCTTGGCCTTCATTGTATGGAGAGGACAAGTACGTTGTATTACTAGGGGGCCTTCATAGAGAGATGGCAATGCTCAACCTCATGGGAGACTGGTTAGAAGGAAGTGGTTGGACGGCTGTTTTGTCAAGTGCAAACGTTACTCCCAAAGGCCGAGCTGATAATTTGCAGAGGGATTGATACAGCTAGCGCACAGTGGGCACACCAGGTAACAGCCGCTGCTCTCTTCATGCTGCAGATGAAATCATATAGCGCTGCAATAAAGACTACTGCACCAGATGATATTTTGCCTTTTCGTGAATGGTGTAACCAGATGGAACTCAACCATCCACAGTTCTGTTACTGGAGTAAAACTCTCCAACTAGAGCTCCTCTTCCTGCAGTTTCTTCGATCACAACGCGAGGAGAACTTCAAATTGTATGTGGAAGCACTTGGTAAAATCATTCCATGGATGTTCGGTTTGGACCACTACCACTATTCCCGATGGCTCACTGTACATGGTTGTGATCTCGTACAGCTCCAGGAACAATGCCCGAATGCTTTATCTCAATTTTACAAAGGACATTTCGTGACTCAGAAGACCTGTCACAAATTTTCTGCGATGGCCCATGACCACGTTCATGAACAGCTCAATGCTATGGTCAAAGGTGAAGGAGGAGCGATTGGTATCGAAGGAGCTTTGCGAAGGAGCTTTGCGACGTTGGATGGTAGCTGGGCCGGAGGTATCAATAATTCTAAACGAGTATGAGGACAGTCAATTGTCGAGGAGTACAGACAGTCGTCAACATGAACAGATACCCAGTACACAGAAATCATTTGCTTCTGATGTGACAAATGTGGTGCACGTGATTGATGGAATGGGTAATCCCTTTACAGATGATAGTGACGAATTGTATTCCTTGGACACGAAAGTAATCATGTCGGAAGAAGTGGTTAACGGTGTACGAACTGTAGAAGAACTTGGCAAAACCCAGTACAAGAGCTTTGTCGACGATCGAATTGCGAATTGCAAGCACGCGTACTCCTTTCTATGACACCATCACCAAAAACAACTTACCACTATTCAATTGTTACCACTATTCGTGGTAACAATTGTTACCACTTACCACTATTCAACTTACACTTGTCAGTGCAAAAAGAGCTGCTCTAGGAGGTGCAAATGTTCTAAAGCAAGCCTTCCGTGTACCCAGTTGTGTTTATGTGCAGGCCAATGTTCCAGGGACTGAGAACACTGGACGTTTACGTGTATATAATGTATTTCTCCTTAAGCTACCATATTTGTTGTGGACAATTTGTATATTTTAATGATATTAGATAAGCGTTAAGGTTGCAATGTATTTTCACAGTTCAAGTGATATTATTCAACATAATTCTATGTAAAATCAATCATGTTTAATTTAAAAAATTGTGTCGATATTGTACCAATTGTTTCAATTTTTCGGCGCACAGACGTAAGCATTATCCATATGCCTTCATGCTCTTTCGGGCAGCACTAAATGTAAATCTTAGTGTGCAGAAGCAATGTAGAGTTGGCATCATGATATGTTACTTTTTTGGCTTTGCAAACACATCGCTATGTAACCAATATATGAGATAAACGTTTTTATCGGTTTACTTGGCGGCCATTTTGAAAACAGCCATTTTGAACCGGAAGCAATCATTTTACGACTTGCCTCTTCTTATTGAATTTAGCATACTCGAAAACCCCCATGTGCTAAATTTCATGCTTTCTGCCAGAAGTGCACAACTTTTGCACTTATCCGCTCCACTATAGGTAAAAGGCGCTATATAAATACAATTATTACTATTATCTCGTCTGCATGGAGAGCTCGAGTCAGTTCTAGTCCCAATGATTTGTCATCTTTAGGCTTCACTAAGTATTCTACTTGCCATCGTAACACAGTCCACCAAAGGAATTACGCAATGTTACCTTCTCCAAATCTTGATCAGGTGTTTTTTTTTTTTAGTTGACACTTCTATAACTGTGCGGTACGTGCTGGGTGTGAAAATTGCCTTGGCCTAGTGATGAATGGAAAACACAGCCTGCACATGGACGGCTCTTTCTTCGATGTTTGAAGAAAATTAGAGCTTAACTTTTTCCCATGTGTATATAATGCCAATGGGTTGTAACAAACAATGAGAATCGTATCAAAACCACAAAAAAATAATGAAGTAACAGCTATTCAATCGCTTCCTTCCCTTTCTCCGTTTCTCCCACATTTGTATTTCCCTCAATCTTTCTCACCTCAGCGACACTGGGCCCATCCCACTGCACACGGCCGGATGCAGCATTCGACGCTAAAGTGCTGCCTGGGCCCAGGCAAAGTGACGGTGGCTCAGAGCGGCGCGGACGAGCTGCGACAAGTGGGGGGTTTTTGTCGGGCAATGTCTGCCGGCGTGCATACTCTCCACCGCGGTTAGCTTCATCGCCAGCTGTGAACCCCGTGCTAGAGAGAGAACAGCAAGAGGGAGGATGTCACAGCCAACATATGGTGGCTTGAGAAGGAGACTATTGTAAAATGTATAAAAATATGTACCACCTATGTGGTATACAAGTTGCTTCCATTTACTTGGCAGTAAGCCAAGGAAAAACGGCTAAGTTAGTAGTTATTGTGAAGTTTTCCGGATGGGTTGAGCTAGAATGCTCCCCACCGTCCTGACAAACTGCATCTCTGAAATAAAATCCTGGCTTCAAATCAACTTCCTCAAACTTAACTGTGATAAATCTGAAATAATCATCATTGGCCCAAAAACGCTCACAAAATCCACCCATAATTTTGCCCTCAACATCGACGGTATCCCAGTATCCACCTCCCCTCTCATCCGGAATCTTGGCGTCATCTTTGACCAAACCCTCTCCTTCGACAAATACACTAAACAGATCACAAAGACAGCCTTCTTTCACCTGAAAAACATCGCCCGTCTCCGCTCATCCCTCTCCTCCACGGCTGCAGAAACCCTCATCCACGCCTTCATCACTTCCCGCCTGGACTACTGCAATAGCCTCCTCTATGGTTCACCCTCAACAATCACCAATAAACTCCAATATATTCAGAACTCCGCTGCCCGTCTACTCACCCATTCCCGGACCCGTGACCACATCACCCCCGTCCTTTACAAGCTTCACTGGCTCCCCATCTCCCAGAGAATCCAGTACAAAATCCTCCTCTTGACCTACAAAGCCCTCCATAACCTGGCCCCATCCTACCTGGCTGACCTCCTCTCCAGACACACTCCCACCCGCAACCTCCGCTCTGCTGGTACCAACCTCCTGACCCCCCCCCATCCGGACCAAATTCAGATCCTGGGGGGACAGGGCCTTCTCCATCGCTGCTCCCACCCTCTGGAACTCACTACCTCACACCATCAGAGACTCCTCCTCACTCACCACATTCAAAACATCACTCAAGACCCACCTGTTCAGCACTGCATTCAACATTCAACCCACAGCATTTAACCCCTGACTATCACTTCTCCTTCTCCCTCCTTTTGCTTTAAATATTTCCCTATTGATTCTTGTCTTTTTGCAATTGTTGTTTTCATGTTTTGTTATGCATTATGTTTTGCACTCTGTCAAAGCACCTTTGGGCTTCATGAAAAGTGCTATACAAAATAAATGAATTATTATTATTATTATTAGAAGCTCACCCGACACCATCGCCAGCAGGAAAATCGAGCATTGGGGCTCGGAGGCCAGACGTCCCCTCGGTGACCGACCCGGACGTAGAGCCGCGGGTGCAGTCGGGCGGCACGCCGAGATGGAACAGCGGATTGTGAAAAGACAACGGAAGCAGGGGTGGTGGTGCAACTGAGTGGCCAATATCCCTGGGGAAGGGGAAGTAAAATTACACATGTAAGATGGGAAAAAATTAAGGAAGGGTTGTTGGACCAGAGCGAACCATTGGTTCCATACCTGCCAACCTCTGCCATGGTCAACGCTAGCTGTTCGGGTCTGCGAGCCAAAACACCACCAGAAGTTTGCGACCAGCCTCCTTTAGGCCACAGCTTCCCACCTGGCCCCGTGCTCTCATCGGCCGAACCAAGGTCAACGCCACCACTGTGGAGGCTGCTGCTGCTTCCACCACCCACATCACCATCACGATCAGAGGGAGGGTGGCTGTGCGGTGCGGGTGGAGAGGATAATGGTGGCGGTTCGGGACGCGTTACGAAGAAAGCTTCACGGTTCTCTTGTGTCGGTGATGGTAAGCGAGTGACTCCCCTGAGAAAGGATAGAGGTGAAAGATAGTCGTTAACGAAAGGTAGTCATTCAAAATATTGTTTGTTCATAATCATTTTGTTCATAATGTTCATAAAAGGTAGTTTGAAATTGTTCATAATCGATCGAATGACACATATGTCATATAAACTCATAATGTAATCTTTAAAACAATCCTCGTGCTTGAAAACATGTATTTTGACACCCTGTTTGCATTTCTATCATGTTTTTAGGTGGTAATATGATAAAATGCCAAAATTGCCGCCATTTTGGACGCCATCTTGAATTTCCGTTGAAGCACAAGGCGGATGTCTGGGGACTTTTAGTATGTTATTCAGGACAGTTTTCTGAACATATCCTGAAATTTACAGCTTTGTTTGAATTTGTTCCGGGTTAAATCTATTATTCCTGGACTACTTACTGTGGATCAGAATTGCCAGTAATAAATACTGACAAGCTTCTGCAGATGAATCTGTGCGAACACTGCATTTGAATCCAAATCCTTCATGCTGCTGGCTTCGGCATCCCATTACAATGTCTTGACCCACTACGCCGCCAACGTCCCCTACAATTATGTTCCGGGCAACGGCCATTGTAGTATGGCTAATATCGAGTCAAAATGAACAATAACAATCATCCAGCAGGACACAATAGGAATGTTAATTGGACACCGTACTACAGAGGGCGGTGACAAAGAGCCATTGTTGTGTTATCAGTTATCCTGTATCTGAGGCTCGGAGACTACGTAACTTGTACATATGATTCATGTGCATATTCCTTTGCTATCTTTGAGTAGTTCCATTCTCGAACCATATTATCTCTAAATTAACATACATATTTGGCAGCAGTCGCTCCTCCATCACAAATGTGCCTCCTGAGCACAATCGAAAAAATAAAATTCACAATTGGGAATAGTACAATAATTTATACTTGGTGCTCAAAATCTACTCTTCTGACCAGTGAGTAACATTTGACAATATCATGTCATTAATATTGTAAATTACTCATGAGCAGAAGAACATGTTATTACCATCGACATTGGGAATTAAGTGTTTTAATGGCTTGGATGTGCTCGTGTTAAAATAGTTACGATGAATCCTGACTTGTTCAGCTTTGGGGCCACAATGGGACTGCCAGGTATGCACGAAGGAGATCAATGCTTGCCTAATCCACATTACATTGATTCGGTTTCCTGGTGCCAACCAAAATAGATCCCATCAATCCCATTTATGCCACCAATCTCTCACCCGGCCATATCTCCATCTTCAACTATACGATGGAGGCCTGAAGCCAAGCTCATGCTGCTGATGGCGGGCCCACTCGCAAGCCGATCTCCTGCAACACCCGTTATCAACAGGCCCGGGCATGCCGTGCCGGGTCCGTGCATAGATACCAAGGGCGCAGGTGGGGCTGGGGGGCTCGTTGAAGCGAGCGCTGCACTGATGTCACCCAGGATCCGTGGCAAAGGACCGAGTTTGGCTGCAAGAGTCTAAGGCAAGGGGTTGGGGGTGGGAGAAGGTTAGGGAAGAAAACGGAGTCTTTCACAGACAATTATCACGAATGTACAGTGATCAGACGGTATTGCCAAAACTCAAATCAACATGACGTTTTGGGCAGATTTTAGGCTTTTAAATAATTTTCCCAGGGTGCGAAGTGCAATTGGGTTTATAAGTTTTTCATATCCGTGTTTCATCCTCTTTGCAAGTGGTTGGGAAACTTCAGTGGCTATTAAATCACCAAATCTCCACCACCAAGCTCAATTTTGTGTTTTCCTCTCAGGAGATATCAATTCACGTGGTACCCCACGACAAATTACAGCAAGCTACAGGCACCAGCAACATGTAAAACTTGGCTTAAAATGCAGAGCTTTCAAGTCAACCTGTATACTAATTTGCATATACCAACAGATCCTCAGCAATGTCATCATGAATGATTAAATGAAGTAACCAATCAATAGAAAGGTGGACGAGGGAGTAACGAAAGGAAGCAAAGAGATGGTGAGGGAAAGGAGATGTGGGAGGAGATGAGGGACGGGAAGGAGAGTATGAGGGGAAGTAAATGGGAGAAGAGTAAGCTAGAAGGAGATGGGGGAAGAGAGGAACGAAGGAGAGGGAGGTTGGCAAGGAGAGGTTCGGAAAGGATGAGGGAGGTTGGCAAGGAGAGGTTCGGGAAGGAGAGGGGGATAGAAGGGAAGAAGGGGGAGGGAGAAAGGGAGGAAGGAGAGAGGAGGCAAGCAGGGGGGAATGAGAGGGGTAAGAAGAGAGGTGGTGGCAGGGGGGCGGAGAGGAGGAAGAAGAGGGAGGTTGGGGGAGGAGAGTGGGGATAGGGAGGAGGAGAGGGGAAGGAGAGGGAGAAAGCAGAGGGGAGGAAGCAAAGGGGAAGAAGGACAGGGGGGAAGGAGGAGGAATGAGAAAGGGAAAGGGGGTGAAGAGAGAATGGGGAAAGAGATGGAGAAAAGAGAGAGGGGGATGAGAGGGGGAGTGGAGGGAGAGGGGAGGGGAAAGGGGGGAGTGAGAGAGAGAGAGAGGTGACCATGCCTCATTAACAGGTCCGATCACCATCGAAGGATGCAGCTCAGCTTTGTGGTATCGCAGTACCAGCAGAATTCTGAGTTGAGGCTAGTTCTGCCACTGTGGCAGTGCGTGCGCAAATGAGCCAATTATTTGACCATCTCTTCTTCCCAAAGGATGTCCCATGTCACTAACAGAAATGGTATGCCAGCTGTCTTGGATCACTGTATAGTTACGATGGGTGCATTCATGAAAATGGCAACAGTAATGAAACTGCAGCTATGGTGTGGGCTTTCAGAAATACGCAACGCAGCGCATGGAATGGAGCCACCACACACTGCGAGTAAAATTTTGTAACGTAGGATGAAAAAGCCTTTTGCACTTCTTTCCTTCTGTGTATTTGGGAAAAAAAACCAAAAAAAAACAACCAAAGAGAAGGCCACAATTAATATAGCACTTGGCCACAAAGTGAATCCCTTAAACAGCGGGTACAAGAGCAGCGTTTAATCCAAATGCCAGATTCTACACAATTTGGTGGGGATTCTACAACGTGCATTTCGTGGTAATTTGCATTCGTTCTCATAAAAGCATTTTGGAAGACCAAGCCTCGATGGCCTGAAATTGGGTCGACAAGGGCTGTTTGAAAACGCCAGTAATTAGATAAACATTTCAGAAAGAACAAAGGCTTCCTCTTCAGCTTACATAAATTGGAGGTTTTTTTTGTTGTTGTTGCTCTAAAGTCTAAGCACACTGTCCTTTTCACAGAACCTATGTAACTACTAATGTATGGGCGATGTTTAATGGCGAGCAATCAACACAAGGCCTTTGGTAAACGTTCCGACTCATACATATAACGAAACACCACCAAAGCACATCTGTTTCACTCGCCACGTCACTGTGGTAGTTTTGTTGGCATTCTGCTTGCCTTTGGTCTGATCTGTTTTGAGCAGGCCTGCCACCAAAGGTCAAATACGGTATGTTAACGAGTCAAAATAACTGTGACATGTCTGTTACTTGTCGTATTTTGCACATGTATGCACTAAACTAAGCATGTGTGCAAATGGTTGCATTGCACTAAACTTGCT
Organism: Myxine glutinosa; assembly: GCF_964187855.1. NCBI lineage: Eukaryota > Metazoa > Chordata > Myxini > Myxiniformes > Myxinidae > Myxine > Myxine glutinosa. The sequence goes on from NC_136262.1 coordinate 153,404,388, forward strand.
CAAATCTATAGTGGTTTTCTAAAAAGGGATCTGAAAAACATGGTAGATGTATATCTGCTTTTGCATCTTCAAGAAAAGATGCTGCAAAAGCACCTATTGCAATGTCCTTTGCAAACTCGTCGAGACCCTGTTAATTCACCATGACAATGATTGGCAAGCTACGCACACCTCCTGCTCAGCTGAAACAGGTCGAAGGTAACACTCGTGATTTGTTGACATGATTACTCCGCCAGGGAGTAATGCATTCGATCGTGTCCGTCCGTGTGTGTGTGGTGTGTTCGTGTGTTTGCGAACAAGATATCTGGAAAAGTTCTGAACGGATTTGGATGAAAGTTGGTGGGATGATTGCCCTTGGGATAAGGAAGAATTGATTAGTTTTTGGTGAAGCTCAGGATATTATTCCCGATCCAGGAATTTTTTGAAGGATTTTTTTTACCATTGGAAGATAGGGCTCGTTTTTTTTAACATTATCTTCTATATATTCTATATTTAACATTGTGATATGAAAATAGTTTTCATATTTGTTGTAAATGTAGTTTAAACTCGTGGTTATGCGTTGGAGCGGTGTATTTTCTTTTAGCAGCGTCGTCTTCAATATTCTTTTTTTTTTTATAATAAAGACATATTCTGTCATTTTAAAACCACCAAAGTGTGTATTAGGTTTCCCCGTTTCATAAAATGTATCGTTTGATACGTATAATGCTTTAAAACTTTTTTTTTTTTAATCTTTACCTCAGAAGAGATATCAACATTTAGCTCAGCGAATGTCATTCGCGGTGTCAGTATTTGATGAACTTATAAAGACTTAGTTCCAGATTTGTCAATGGCTGAGGTATATTAACAAACTAATTAAAACAGATTTGGCAAAATTTCACCTTTTTAAAAAAAGATCGCACATTCACTCAGGGTTGCGAGAGGCTGAAGAAGAAGAAACCTCGCATGGGCTTCCCCGACCAAATAAATAATTCTGGTTCTGGCTCTGCGATTTTCAGGTTTATTACTCCCGCTAGGGAGTAACGCATTCGATCCTGTCCGTCTGTGTGTGTGTGTGTGTGTGTGTGTGTGTGTGTGTGTGTTCGTGTGTTTGTGAACAAGTTATCTGGAAAAGTTCTGAATGGATTTGGATGAAAGTTGGTGGGATGATTGCTCTTGGGATAAGGAAGAATTGTTTAGTTTTTGGTGAAGCTCAGGATATTATTCCGGATCCAGGAATGTTTTTGGAAATTTTTTTGGGAAAGATTTTTTCTGTTTTACAGCATTAAAGCTTTTATTCTTATTCTTAAATGATGTTTTTCTCCTCTAATTCCGAGATATATCAAAATAAATTCTGACAGTTAGGGCTTACTTCCTTTTTCATTTATTGTTTTGGGGAGAGGGGATGTCAAACAAAACGTATTATTCCAACTAAACCCACGGCGGGAGTATGCACTCTACTGAGTGGCGTTCTAGTTGGTACATGTTGCAGATTTAAAATCCTAGATATTTCATACTTAACAGTGTGGAAGGTTTATTACTTGGAGTAACCATAATTCTTCCTCCACAATGTCTGGACTGGCAGAAGAAATGAGGCTGTGCACCTGCTTTGAAGAATTCAACACCGATTATATAGTCACCGTAACTCCGGAATGATTGAATTGTAATGTACTGTATCCCCATGTTCTTGGCTACGTACCGCATCTCCTTGAGCGAGGAGTTCTGAAAGGAGGATGTGGAGGAAGGAGAGTTCACGGCCTAGGTCTATGTAGCCATCAAAGCTCTCAGAGTGAGGCCCTGAATCTGGGTTGGTCATTTCCAGCAGATACCGCTTCATCTTTCCCCACTCGTTTTCCAAAAAGTCATTCATGAAGGCCATGTAGTCTTCCTTGTTTCCAAACCTGACATGGAATGAGAAAATGTGGCATGGGTTGAGGAAATACGAAATGAGGGGAAGATAGGGGCTTTGGTGCAGGGTATGAGAGCACAACAAAATGCACAGGTAAAAAGAAGTTGAAAGTCAAGGAATTATGGATGGCAAAAGTAAGACAAGGTGGAATTATGTCCAGGAGTAAACAGATCTAGACTGAAGACAATAAGCTAATAATTGCAAGCATGATGGTTAAGTATATCTGAAGGCCGGATACCCAGCACTCACTTTGTGAAGTTAGCGAGGTTCTGGATGACTTTGGCAATGAGTGTGAGTGTTCGAGCGGTGCGCTCATCTGGGTACTCCTGGGTCAAACCAAACAGACTTGGGGACATGATGGCGGGACACAGGAAACGCAGGAAGAGGGAGGCAACTACGAGGCGCTCACTCAAATCGTGGCGCCCACGGCCGCCACATTGCTGCCGACAAGATGCAAACACTTCACGGAGCTCTCGAGGAAACACGCTGTGAAGGAAATGCACAAGATTATAAGTTTGTAATTAAAGTACCATGGGCTCATCTAAACCAAACAAAGTATGCAAGGCCTCTCAAACAGTATTTCTCTTGTTACAGGGTAAGTATAGCTAAAGTGTAAAGTTTGTGGTGGTTGCATTTCCTGAAACTTTGTTGCATTGTCATCACTGGTCCAGCTTCAATTCTCAAGGCTGCTCAGAAAAAAACCTCGACCGGAGGAGATGGGCACCACTGGGTATATCTGTGCAAAGAAAAACCACTATGGTGGCCTGACGAGCTTCATAAGGTCCACAGGAGTATTACCACCCTATTTCTTTTACTATACAGTACTTGCACTTGAAAAGAAAAAGGTGCGTTTTCTAAGCTGAGTGTTTATCTCAACTGATAAACCCACAATGCTCCACAAATTAAACTAGAAGCATCTGAAAAGGCAAAGCCCGTCCGCGTCTGCTTTGTATTCAGACTTCTTCTTCCGGATGGTAAACATGACGAAAACGGATAACAAACCCCCACCCCCAAAAACCCATTTTAGGTGATCTTGACCTCTTGACCTCAAAAGCAATAGGCTTCAATGACCCAATATGCAAATTCTTAAAACTTCAGGTAAATTGGATGAAAATTGACGATTTTATGACACTGACCTTTAACTTTTTGACCAAATAATTAATTTGTTTTCTCCATATTAGAAATATAACTTTAAGAAAATCTGATGACAAAAGTTCAAATGTTAAAAGGTTACCGCCCGGACAGCCAAAGACACACACACACATACATACGCACACACGACTAGAACACTCGGTAGAGCGCATACCTCCGCAAGGCTGAACGGTTTACCTTTTGTATCCCATTGATAGGCCGGATCTGGATCCAGACCTGAACCAAAATCGAATCGTCTTGTTCTTGAAACACACCCAACCTGTCAACTAAGTTTCATCCGAATCTGTCTACAACTTTCTGAGATATCCTGCTCACAGACAAACAGTCAGACAGACAGGTGTGAAAACATAACCTCCGTCCACCTTCGGTGGTGGAGGTATTAAAGCACAGGAAAGGACCACTTGGCCCATCAAGCCTGTCATATTCACATCCCAAGGCCACAACGGTCTGCTCTTTTTAAAATACACAATGGGATATTTAATGTCCAGGACCTAAACATATATGGGACAGCCAATCATACAAAGCACCGCTCCGCTCCGCTCTACAATAGAGTGACACGCTGTAAAATTTTCTAACCTGAACCAAATTTCAAAATTTTAACTGTGGATTTGAGCTTAGCAGCAGTTCCGACTGTTAAAAAGGCGTCTCCGGGCGGTGCTTCGTATGACCCACTGAACGTGTTCTTCAGGCGCGGAAGCTCGCTGGTGATCGTTCCGGGTCTATTCTCCTTATTCCTAGAATTTTTCTTTCTCCATCTGACACGGATCATCCTTTACAACTCCGCGGAGGACAGTTTCCGGTCAGGCCGGTCTTTGCGATGACAATCAACAAAAGCCAGGGTCAGAGCTTGCTGGAGTGCTGCTTCCCACCAGTGTTTTTACGTTGCACCGAGTAGAGTAGGAGACCCACATTATCTGCGTGTCTTTGCCAACCAGAATTAATTGCGGATAAGGAGAGAGACTGAGCTTACTGCAGGCCGACTAACCCGCAACGTTGTTTATGGGGAGATCATCTACGAACTCAGGGGCAGATACAGAGTGAAAGTTTGAGGGATAATAGCTCCCAAGAAAATGATGCTTTAAAAAAAAATGGACTAATTTGGCTCAGTAAATAAAACTTTTTTTTGTTCATTACAACTGACTATACCTAACTATTGTTCACCGTCACAAAGCATAAATGATGCCAATGGAAACAAACGCGATGCCCCTATAAGGCTAATTTGCAACGTTTGTTTTGGTCAGATGTATAAAACAACACGTTTGTTTTTCCTGATTGTCACTTTCATTTTGCAATTCATCATTTATCTCCACTTCAACATCTGATCTCTGGGAACATAAAACAAATTCATGACATTATCTTTTGGTAATAAGTGTGCAGACGACGAACATTAACGCTGGCTTAGCAGTAAACATAAACTTCTGAAAGCATGCGAGGCACCGCTTCGTTGCTTATACACCACCCAAATAAAGCGAGGCTTTTCCACAGAACTCTGTTCCACGGGTCCCTGCTCGTTCTTTTTTAAAATGTTCTTTTTGGAAAGCAAAGGTTTCCTCCTGGCACACCTCCCATGGAGATCAAATTTGTGCAGCCTCTTTCTAATGGTAGACTCGTGCACTTTGACATCAACAGTGGCAAGAGCTACGTCGGTCCCATGATGACATTCTGGGGTTCTTACAGACTTCTTTCAGCATCTTGCGGTCTGCTCTCGGGCTGAATTTGCTGGGGCGGGCTGGCCTGAACAAGTTGGCAGTTGTTTGGAATCTTCTCCACTTGTAGATGATCTTCCGGACAGTCAAATGATTGATTTCAAATTGTTTGGAGATCTTTTTAAATCCCTTCCCCGCCTTGTAGGCATCTATAACCTTCTTTCTGAAGGCCTCAGAGAGCTCTTTTGATCTAGGCATGGTGACGCTGCATACTTCAACAACAAAGAGCAAACCCAACTAAATGTCTGAGGTTTAAACAAGACAGGTTCCTGCAAGATCCTCTCTAACAATGTTCTAATAATTTGCACCTGAGCTGGTGCACCTGATTCTAATTTTAGGTATTTGAAGTAGTGATAAACGTAGGGGTGTACTTACTTTTTCTACATGCGGTATTTGCATTTATGTTTATTTAAATTATACAATGGACTACAAAATGTAAATGTTTCATGATATTTGTCATATTATATCACTTTTATCTATCAATATTGTTGAAATGAAGATCAAATAGCTGTATGTTGAAATATGTTGAAAAAGTCAAAACTTTACATGGGGTGTACTTACTTTTTCACATGACTGTACAGCTTACTGTGGCATTTTGTGGGGCTCACGTACCAGAAGTTTAAAAATATTATAACCACAAACTATTCAGTTAATTCTGTCCATTGATAATGGCATAATAAAAAATAATGATAATATTAACAAGCTGCCATCCATACATCACACGAAGAAGAAGAACATCAAGCATCGAGCACGTCCCCCAAAGACTAACGTACCTGAGTCGCATTGAGGAGAGTGAGTGAGCCTTCTAAGTAGGCCGCTGGCAAGGCTGCAATATTAATATTAATAATAATAATAATATTGACAAAAATAATCGTAATAATAATTTGACTCGACCTCAACAAAATCTGGAGGAATTTCCATTTTTTATCAGCTTTTCCACCTTGGAAAATGCCATGTTAACGTGTATAGATAGCAGCTTGAGTGTCATTTCATGTTGTGGCATTTTTCCAAGGCCATAACATGGCTTGTTATGGCCATAACATGGCGCACCCAAGAACAAAAGTGATAACAACAATAACAATAATAGCATAATAATATTAACATTATTCTGATTCTGATGCACCATGCTATGTTTCAGAGTGTCAGTGTTGCCAAAGCAGTTTCCTGGCAAGGACTAGGTGGTTTGCCATTGCCTTTTCAGGAGTAATTTGGGCAGGAATTTGTAATGTGTTCATGGTGCCGGCAATAACTTGCCAACTCTTCGTGAAGGACAATGTGGGATCTGTAACGTCAACAACTAATGCAAACAGACAAGACGTCCAGATTACCGTGTCCATCCGAGGGACGACACACACATTGATGAATCATCCTCCCAATGAAACACCAGGATGATAGTTTATAGCTGGGTCTGGATTCAAACTCAAGCTCGACAGCTTAAAGGCGAGTGTGCATACCTCTAGGCCATCCTGCTGGCCCTTTCACATTATTACTAAGGAATAATATTAATAATAGTAATAATAATAAGGGTGACAGGATGACCCTCCACACTCACCCCTATTCTCTGACCACTCCTGTAAGGAATGAGTGAATATTTATAAAGGGAAGGGTGATGCCTGAGTTAGGGATAATTATAGGGGTTTGAAGCTGCTGGACCATGGAATGAAAGTGTTCGAGAGAGTCGTGGATAAATTGATAAGACGGAGTGTTAATATACATCAAATTCAAATTGGCTTTATGCCAGGATGGGGCACGTTCGATGCTATTTTTATAATTAGGCAAATACAGGAAAAATATCTGGGGAAGAAGAGACAGCTGTACTTTATATTTGTGGATTTAGAGAACGCATTCGACAGTGCCTCAGGTGCCTCGGGAAGTGGTGCAATGGTCAATGAGAAAGTTATGTGTGGAGGATTGGTTAGTCAGGGTAGTCATGGTGATGTATGATGGACCAAAAACTTCTGTGAGGGTAAATGGAGTGCAGAGTGAGGACTTTGAAGTGAAAGTGGGGGTTCACCAGGGGTCAGTCTTCAGCCCAATCTTGTTCATCATGGTTCTTGAAGCCATATCACAGGAACGTAGAGGAGACTTACCTTGCGAGCTCATGTACGCTGATGACTTAGTGCTGATAGTCGAGAGTGTGGAAGAGGTCATGGGTAAATATACAGTATTGAAGGAGCGTTTGGAGGCCAGAAGATTGAAAGTGAAGAGAACAAAAACAAAAGCACTGATTAGTGCGGTGGGAGAATGAACTGTGGAAAAAAAGTGGGAGGTGACCTTGTGTTGTCTGTAAAAAGGGTGCAGGTAGCAACTCAATATTGTGTAAATATTGTAACTGCTGGGTGCACAAGAGGTGTAGTGACATCAGGGGTAGACTGCAGGTGGTTCCTGACTTTAAGTGTGCTGTCTGTGCAGGTAAACAACTGGTACCAGTCAGAGTGGAAAGATTAGTTGATGGGGACATATCCCTGGAATGTGTAGATAGATTTTGTTACCATGGTGTTATGATTGCTGCAGGTGGCGGTGCAGTGGCAGCAGTGACTGCAAGAAATAGAAGTGGTTGGCGGAAGTTTAGGGAGTTGTTACCCCTGTTGACATCAAGGGGGATATCTCTCTCCAACTAAAGGGAAAACTTAATGCAGCTTGCGTTCGAAGTGCGATGATGTATGGCAGTGAAACCTGGGCGATCAAAAACGATGAAATATGAATGGTGAGATGGATGTGTAATGTGACACTGAAGGATAGGAAACCAAATGTGGAATTAAGAGGTAGGTTAGGTATAGAGAGCATGAGTGAGGTTATGCATAGGGGTAGGTTGAGGTGGTTCGGACACATGGAAAAGATGGGGAAGGGCAGCTGTGTGAAGAAGTGTATAAATATGAATGTGAATGGAAGAAGAGCTCCAGGCTGTCCGAGGAAATCATGGAATGAGTTGCTGAGAGATGATCTCAGAGTTAAAAGCCTAACAAGAGGGCTAGCAACGGATTGCGCTGCCTGGAAAGCAGCCATTAGGTGAAACACGGCTTACACATTCAAGCATGCAAATGGCCGTAAAACAACGACGACGAAGAAGAAGAAGAAGAAGAAGAAGAAGTAGAAGCAGAAGAGGAAGAGGAGGAAGAAGAAGGAGGAAGCAAGACCTTTATGGGTGAGTCACATTTAATCACCCACCAATAGGAATTGATTATTTTGCAGAACGCCAACTCGCAACACATGCGCAGGTTATCCTGGTTCATCTGCAGGTCACCGGGTGTGCAGCGGCTTGGGTCCACCTCGCAATTCTCATCTGACTCGTATAGAGCCTTGATGAATTCCCCTGAACGGTGTAAACAAAACGCACTGTTAATCAGCATCATCTGCTTCGCATCGTGTGATGAAGGAGGATCTTTCGATCTCTCAATAATGGAGACAAGTTCAGAATACCAAGTATCTTGATAAAAGGTCAAATTTCATAAATATAAACTTAGCGAAATACCAACAACCATCAATGACATCATCAGTGACATAGGGGACATAGCATGTATAATTGTATATATATGAAGAACACAAAGGACAAAAGGATTGTGACACCAAAATGTAAACAACCATTAACATGGATGAGCTTTCGGGTCTTTGAAAACTCTGTAGAACAGCAAGGATGGTTGTGATTTATTTCAGAAAATTATATTCTGCTTGACCTCTCTGGCACTCCGATGTGAGCACTTGGCTTACGATATTGAGATTCTCGGCTCAAATACAATACAACGTGTTGATTTGTTCACTGTGACCCGGACGTCATTGTCAACATGTAATGTATGTGATGACGATGGTGTGAGTCGTCGCTTTCTACGACTCTCTTCACTTTGTTGGCATGCTCACAAAGCATTGTGCGTTGTGCGATGGCTGAATAGGTAAAAATGGATGGTGAGCAGGTGAGCTGGTGCCAATGAAGGGAAAAACCAGCATGAAGTTGACACAGCTGTCTGCAGATGCTGCGCAGTGAAGCCTTAATTTGTGCCACCACTGACTTTCATGGGCACATTTATCCACGATGTTGTGCTGCCCAGGCTGACCTACCAGTGCGGTTTGATATTTGAGTGTCCTTCTCATAGCCTTAGCCGAAAGAGGCTTCCCCCACAAGGCAGTGGGGATCCGTTACCCTGGACAAGGGAGGGGCCCATACCAGGTACTGTTAGCCAGAACCAGCTGAGCACGGGACTCGCATGGGGCAGGGAGGTCACTCCCTGAGCGTCCTCCCCGCTTGTTCCCCCTTCCAACTTTCACCTTCATCTCCCTCAACATTCTGCCTCGCTCTTCCCCCTCGTCAAACACCTCACTGCGCCTCTCCCAATCACCATCAAACCTTTTGTCCGCCCCATTCTTCCCTTTCTCCAAGCTATTCTGTAATCTCCGACACACCTTCAACAGCTCCCCCTTCCTCTTCCTCTTCCTTAATGGTATGGACCTCAAACATCCGGGGCCTTCACTCAAACAGACGTGATCTGCTTAACAGAAACTTTACTCCTTCATGACGTCTCTGATTCCTTGGTATCTCTCCCAGGTTACTCCCTCCTCCGGTATGATAGACCTGAGCCTCGTCCTGGAGGTGGGGTTGCTATCTTTATAAAAAACTCTCTTCCTCACTCGCCCTGCACTGCCCTCTCTCCACCTCACCCCCAGGAATACCTTTGGCTACGGCTTCCCCTTCGCTCCCACCTTTTGTTCATATGTGTGTTGTACAGTCCACCAAACAGTGGTGACTCCATCTACATCTTGCTGTCTGAGAATATGGACCAACTTCTATCTACCCATCCCAACTCTCTCTTCCTCATATGTAGTGATTACCTTCGCAAAAGCCGAAGGTTATGTTTTGATCGCTGTGTATTTATTTGTATGTCTGTGTGTGTGTGTGTGTGTATGTTATTCGCATAACTCAAAAAGTATTCAACCGAATTGCATGAAATTTGGTGGGATGATTGGTTATTATACGGGACACATTTGATTAGATTTTGGGAGCAATCGGGTCAAAGGTCAAGGTCAAGGTCACGAAAAGGTCAAAATCGTATTTTTGTTGTTCTGTTCCCTACACTCCCATGCCAAGTACAGAACAGTAGCTGCGGCGAAGGTATGCGCTCTACCGAGTGCCCGTTCTAGTTTCAACTGTCACCATGCCAGTTGGCTGGGTGTGGGTACCTCTCTCACCAGATATGGCTCTTCAGCAAAGGACTTCTGTGACTCACTGGGACTGACACAATCTGTCAATTTCCCGACCCGGATTTCAGTCAACCGAGCATCTTCTCTTCTGGACTTGGTTATGACTAACTTCCCTGAAAATGTCTGCTGCTCTTCTTCTGCTCCAATCGGCTCTTCTGATCATGTGCTTGTTAAAGTGGACATCTCTCTGACCATTCTCAGAGAGCCTCCTCAGCGTCGACGAGTCTGGCATTTCACTCAGGCCAACTGGCACGGTCTTCAAGCAGCCATCAATCATCTGGACTGGTCTCCCATCTCTACTGCCTCTGACATAAATTCTTCCTGGGAATTCTTCCAAAGCAAACTGCTCTCTCTCATGCACAGATTTATCCCATCTCGTCTTCTGTTGTCATACCCTTCCTCCCGTCCATGGTACACGGAATCTTGTGGTGAGGCTATTGCCCAGAAACAACTTGCTTTCGTCTCCTGGAAAGCAAATCCAACGGAAGGAAATCTCATTTCCTTTCACAAAGCCCGAAACAAGTGTGTGTCCACCCTCAGGAGAGCCACGAAACAATATCTCTCCATTCTCAGGACCGAACTCTCTTATCTGTCTCCCTCTTCCAAATCCTGGTGGCATCTGGTCAAATCTGTTTCTGGTGTTTGTTCCCCCTCCATCCCCTCCCTCACCTCAAATAGCCACACGGCTGACTCCGCACGTGAAAAAGCTGAATGCCTCAACTCTGTGTTTGCCTCTAAATCTTGTGTCCCAAACCCATCCCTCTCTGTACCCACCGTACCCAGTCGTACCCAGCTGCTCCTGGACTCTGTGTCCTTTCCTCCTGACAAGGTGGAAAAGTTTCTGTCAACCCTTGACTCGGATTCTGCAACTGGACCTGACGGCATCAGCCCACGGGTCCTAAAATCCTGTTCTTCCGCTCTTTCACTCCCTCTCTCTGTTCTCTTCACCCTCTCTTTTGCTCAAGGTCATCTTCCATCTGCTTGGAAATCTGCCAACATCACCGCTTTGCACAAAAAAGGTGCAAAAACAGATCCCAGCAACTACAGACCAATCAGCCTTCTCCCAATTATCAGCAAAGTCATGGAATCCATCATTGCTTCAGATATGAAATCTTTCCTCTTCTCCAATGGCTTGATCTCTGATCATCAATTTGGTTTCAGACCTGGACACTCTACTCTGGACATGCTGCTTCTGCTTTCTCAACAATGGATGGAGGTCCTCAATGCCAAACAGGAAATTAGAGCAGTCTCCCTTGACATATCACGTGCCTTCGATACGGTCTGGCACCCCGCTCTGCTCACCAAACTCTCCTCTTTTGGTATCCATGGAAATCTCCACGCATGGCTGGCGGACTTCCTCTCTAGTCGTAATCAACGTGTGGCCCTGAATGGGTTTCTCTCATCTCCTCTTCCTGTTCAGGCTGGAGTTCCACAAAGCAGTGTTCTGGGCCCTGTGCTTTTTCTGGTCTTCATCAATGATCTCTCTGACTCTCTTGAAAATCCTCTGTATCTCTTTGCTGATGACTCTACTCTCTGTCGCTCCATTCTTCATCCCTCAGATCGGCAGTCTGCAGCCTCCTCACTCTCTGCAGACCTGGACAAAATCACAGACTGGGCAAACAAGTGGAACATGTCTTTCAATCCTGACAAATCTCACACTCTTACGATGTCTCTCCGAAAAGACCGACTGGACAACCCTCCCATCCACTTTCTGAATAATCCTCTCCAAGAAGTTCTGTCACTCAAGCTTTTGGGTCTCACTATCTGCCATGATCTTTCCTGGGAAAACCACATTTCCACGCTGGCCTCCAAAGCCAGTTGGCACTGGGCATCCTCCGTCATGCGAAGTTCTTCCACGGTACACCTGAGCTCCTCACCACATACAAGGCTTTCATCCGCAGCTCAATGGAATACTGCTCTCCCCTCTGGGCTGGTGCTCCTGCCTCACACCTAGCTCGTCTTCACGCTGTTGAAACCAAAGCATTCAGAATCATTGGAATCTCCCGCGATGAAGCTAACTCCAAGGGCCTCTCACTCACTCACCGCAGGCAGGTTGGTGGTCTTTCCGTCTTCTACCGACTCCTCTCTGGCCTTGCCCCCCCAGCTCTCTCTGGGCTCTGTCCCGCAAATATTCCTACAGGTCGCACAAGATCTGCCTGGCAACCCTCTTATGGTCAAACTGCCAAAATCAAGACTCTCTGCTCACCTTCACTCCTTCATTCCTCTTTTCTCCCGCCTCTGGAACAAAGTCCCTCACTCTCTTCAATCCCACTCCACCCTCCAGGTCTTTAAAACAGCTGTTCACCACAATCTCTTATCTTCCCCCATCCAAAACCTTGATATTTTCTACCCCCGCTAATTTCACCCTCGTTCCACTTTTTTGAAATACCAACTTCTGTCCTGGAAGTCCTTGGTGTCCTTGTGTTTTATACTTCTCCCTCCCCCCCCCTTCCCACGCCTCCTCCCCCCAAGCCCTCTCCCTTCCACACATCTCCCTGCTCTCAAATGTTGTGTTTGTGCGCTTCCCCTTCTCTCCCTATCTTATTTTCCGCTCCCTCTTTTTATATATTTTGTTTGTCTGGTTGATTTGTTTGTGAAGTAAATGTTAGCTCTTTCACGAGCCTCGATTCAGTATACAAAAAAAAAAAAAAAAAAAAAAAAAAAAAAGCTGTGAATGTGCCGTTCATAAAAACAGCTACTCTGCTACCCATATTCCTCCATAAGAAACAAGCTCCTTCATGAGCCTTAAACACAAAACAGATAAATGTACACACACAAAGCAAACACACATAAAATACACTCAAGTTCTCACTACTCAACATACGCACCAAGTGCATCCTGGAGATACTTGTGCCCAACGAGCTTCAGGAACTCCTCAATGGCTTTGGTACCCAACGTGTTTTCTCGAAAGAGTAGGTGTTCGTTCTCGCCGCACCTTTCAATCTCTGACAGCACCATCTCACAAAGAAATTCCTGCACAATGGAAGGTGTGGGGAGCGGGATGGGGTGAGCAGAGAAATATAATGTCATTGATACCAATTTATAATGTTTAAAGGAGCAGACAAAATGAAGACACCCATTTCAGTTGAACTATCAATAATATCCGTGACAAAATTAACGGGTGAACACAATGAACTTGTTGCTTGAATTAAATACAAGTTACGAAAGATAAATCTTATGTTTATAAATAGTAAAACATTTTTATCGCCTGCTGTTGGGTTTTATGCTTTAATCCATGCACACTTGGACGATGCATTTTTCCACAGGCACTGGCCATAATGACGGGATATATAATCACAACACAACAGATCAAAACAATTGTATAATTATTGTCGTTGTGTGTTAAAAGTGGGCTTGGCTGTTCACAACACATTCTGCGGTGATCGAGTGATCATTTCGGTGAATTCGGGGCCAAGATAAGGTTAATGGATCTGCTTCTTCTTTTTTCTTTTGTTGTATACGAAGTTGAGGCTTGTGAAAGAGCTAACACATAGAACATACAATAAAGGGAGCGGGAGACGAGAAGGGAAGGGAGAGGGAAGCACAACAATAGAGAATAGGGACATCGGGAGATGTGGAAGGGAGAGGGCTTGGGGAGGGGGGGGGGTGGGGGCGGGGGGAGAGCAGTATTCCATCAAACTGAGGCTGAAAGCTTTGTATGTGGTGAGACGCTCAGTAGTACCGTGGAAGAACTTCGCATGACAGAGGATGCCCAGTGCCAACTGGCTTTGGAGGCCAGCGTGGAAATGTGGTTTTCCCAGGAAAGATCATGGCAGATAGTGAGACCCAAAAGCTTGAGTGGCAGGGCTTCTTCGAGAAGATTGTTGAGAAAGTAGATGGGAGGGTTTTCCAGACGGTCATTTCGGAGAGACAAAGTGAGAGTGTGAGATTTGTCAGGATTGAAAGACATGTTCCACTTGTGTGACCAGTTTGTGATATTGTCCAGATCTGCAGAGAGTGAAGAGGCTGTTGCCTGCCAATCTGAGGGTTGAGATATGGAGCAGCAGAGAGTGGGGTCATCAGCAAAGCGATAGAGAGGATTTTCCAGAGAGTTGGAGAGATCATTAATGAATACCAGAAAAAGCATAGGGCCCAGAAAACTGCCTTGATGAGCTCCAGACTGGACAGGAAGAGGAGATGAGAGAATTCCATTTGGAGCCACACGTTGACTACGACAAGAGAGGAAGTCCACAAGCCATGCATGGAGATTTCCATGGATACCATAGGAGGAGAGTTTGGTGAGCAGAGCTGGGTGCCAGACTGTATCGAAGGCACGTGATATGTCAAGGGAGACGGCTCTGATTTCCTGTTTGGCATTGAGGACCTCCATCCATTGTTGAGACAGCAGAAGCAGCATGTCCAGAGTAGAATGACCTGGTCTGAATCCAAATTGATGATCGGAGATCAAGCCATTGGAGAAGAGGAAGGATTTGATATCCAAAGCAATGATGGATTCCATGACTTTGCTGATAATTGGGAGGAGGCTGATAGGTCTGTAGTTGCAAGGATCAGTTTTTGCACCTTTTTTGTGTAAAGCGGTAATGTTTGCTGATTTCCAGGATGCTGGCAGATGACCTTGAGCAAAAGAGAGGGTGAAAAGAACAGAGAGAGGGTGAGATAGAGCGGCAGAGCAGGATTGTAGGACTCGTGGGCTGATGCCGTCTGGTCCAGTTGCAGAATCAGAGTCGAGGTTTGACAAAAACTCCTCCACCTTGTCAGAAGAGAAGGACACAGAGTCCAGGAGCAGTTGGGTTCGATTGGGTAAGGTGGGAACAGAGAGAGATGGGTTTGGGACAAAAGATTTTGAGGCAAACACAGAGTTGAGGCATTCGGCTTTGTCACGTGCGGTGTCAACTGTGTGGCCATTTGAGGTAAGGGAGGGGATGGAGGGGGAACAAACACCAGAAACGGATTTGACCAGACGCCACTAGAATTTGGAGGAAGGAGACAGGTTTGAGAGTTCATTCTCTTGTTCCGAGCTTGGTGGAAGGAACTGAGATTGCCTTCAGTTGGATTAGCCTTCCAAGAGGCAAAGGCAAGTTGTTTCAGGGCAACTGCCTCACCACAAGATTCAGTGTACCATGGCTGGGAGGAAGGGTAAGACAACTGAAGACGAGATGGGATAAATCTGTGCATGAGAGAGAGCAGTTTGCTTTGGAAGAATTCCCAGGAAGAATTGATGTCAGAGGCAGTGGAGATGGGAGACCAGTCCAGATGAGATGATTGATGGCTGCTTGAAGACCGTGCCAGTTGGCCTGAGTGAAATGCCAGACTCGGCGACGCTGAGGAGGCTCTCTGAGAATGGCCAGAGAGATGTCCACTTTAACAAGCACATGATCAGAAGAACCGATTGGGGCAGAAGAAGAGCAGCAGACATTAGCAGGGAAGTTTGTCATAACCAAGTCTAGAAGGGAAGATACACCATTGGCTGAGATCCGGGTCGGGAAATTGACAGATTGTGTCAATCCCAGTGAGTCGCAGAAGTCCTTTGCTGAGGTGCCATGGCTGGTGAGAGATGAACCCACACCCAGCCAGCTGGCATGATGACAGTTGAAGTCGCCACAAATGAGGAAGAGAGAGTTGGGATGAGTGGATAGAAGTTGTTCCATGTTGTCAGACAGTGAAATGTAAATAGAGTCATCACTGTTTGGAGGACGGTACAAGAATACAAGCTTTCACTCGCGTGATGATCACAAAGCCTATCGACACGTGATCCATTTCAAATTTCTAGACTATGACGTCACACTGTGTGGCAATAACGCGAGCATAAAAGCAAAAAATAATGATAAAAGTAAGTACGTGTGCAAGTTTCTTATCGCTGCAGTAAGTAAAGGAAGTTATTAAAGGGTAACCACACTCGTTTCAAAAACTGAGAATTGCAAGATGTGATCATTTGAAATTTTCTGCCTTACACCCTTGTATGAGAACAAAAAGGCAGAAGCACTATTAAGCAGCAAATGTAACTTCATGAATCTGCTGGCAATGTCTGTGCATGTGGCCACGCATTTCCTTTGTTGGTTCCTGATTGGATGCGAAAGACATACCTTCATGCGGCTTTCAGAGCCAATCAGAGACGTCAGATAGGAACGCATGGCTGGCTGCACAGAAACAGATGGGGAGTTCAATGAAGTTGCATTTTTTGCTTAATGTGGAAGTTTTCATACAATAATGGGAAGTGGCAAATTATATGGCAATGAAATGAAGCTATTGTGTGTTTTTACATTTCAGTGTGGTTTCCAAATTTCCTTTGATTAATCTCAAATAATGTTCATCATTGAGACGAATAGCGATGGTAGTACTCGGTAGAGAGCATACCTCTGCCAGGCTGAGCAGTTTACGTTTTGTATCCCACTGATAGGCCGGATCTGTATCCGGACCTGAACCAAAATCGAATCGATTTGTTCTTGTCACCTACCCAATTCATCCACCAGGTTTTGTCATAATCCGTCCACAACTTTTGGAAATATCGTGCTATATATCGTTTTCGGTCCCATCTCTCAATGCTGAGGAATCACTTTAAAAATCCTTGTATCCGGATCCGGATCTTCACCAAAATTTAATTAATGTGCCCTTATCACACACCCAATCTATCGACCAAGTTTCGGCCAAATCTGCCAATAACATTTTGAAATATTGTGCTATATATACTTTTTGGCCCTATCTCTCAATGGTGAAGAATCACTTTAAAAAGTCTCGTATCTGGATCCGCATCTTCACCAAAAAAGAAAAACCACCTTTAGAGGCCATTTTTCCCCGCAAGCGGGGGTTGGCCTTTTTCGGGAACTGTGGTTGTTGTTGTTTTTCGGTCCCCTTTTTGAAGCAATGTTTTACGGCCGGATGCCCTTCCTGACGCCAACCCTTTTTGCCGCCTTTAACGACAAGCAGGGAATTACCAGTGAACTGGTACTCAATTTGCCGACCTCGGAAGGATGACAGGCTGAGTCAACCCCCCTGGCGTTAATTCAGCGATTGACCGGGATTCGAACCCAGGATCCTAGGTATCCTAAGCCGGCACCCTAGCCGCTAGCCCAACACCAGGGATCTTCACCAAGATCGAATCAATTCGTCATTGTCACACAACCAACCTGTCCACCAAATTTCATCCGAATCCATTCATAAATTTTTGAGATATCCTGCTCACAGACAGACAGACGGGTGAAAATACAACCTCCATCCACCTTTGGTGGCGGAGGTAAAAAGTGGGAAACTAGCGATCAAGAAGAGGATGGAAAGAATATAGCAGGAAGAAAAGACAAGGGATCTAGGTGGAGAGATAGGTAGAGGATCCCAAAGTCCACAAAATATTACAAGGAAGGTCCATTCGTCGGGCCAGCTGTGTCTCACCTTGGCATTCCCGGTGCTCTGTAAAATGTGAACGAGGGCACGTGCCACCTCCTCCTTGCTCTTTACTGACAGTAGGGGCTCGAGAGCAGCACATAGTGCTCCGTGCCGTGTTGTTATGTGCTCCGCAAACTCCTTGTAGCACTCCATGGGGAGCACCGCGATGCTCAAAAAACGTGCCTTTATGCGTAGGGCTGCAGGTGGGGATGCAGCCTTACCCGCACCACTCAGCTTAGTGGCGGCCCCACTCACACCACCCCCGCCACCACCGGGCCCGCTGCCACCGGGAGTTGAAATGGCGTACCATTTCTCAACAAACTGGCGGCCCCGTACCGCCATCATCGGTATCATGACCAGCCCCACATAACCACTCGCCTTGTCTTTCTTCTTCTTGCTTTTCTCTTGTTCCTGTGGAAGAGGTGAAAGAGGGCATGATGAAGACCAAAAAAAATGGATGGGTTCTCTGGAAAAAAAAACAAAAAAACAATGGACATAAGAAGAAAAGAACAAAGAACAGTGGAAAAAAATGGTGAATAAGCGACAAACAAGAGAGATAAAAATAAATAGCGAGTTCAGGTAAGCAGGCGCTGAGTGCAATATGGGATTGTAATTATTTAAGGAACAAATTGTGGATTAGGATTAGATCACAGATACGATCAGCTGGTTGCATCATCAATACGGTGTAGTTATCGTCATCACAAGTCATTGTAGATCTCATTATGCTACCTCGCTGCATGTTATCTCTTGTGTTGTGATCAGAATGCTGCATCAAGGAGGACGCCTCCCTTCATGGGAGATGTTACGCTTGTTGTTCCACCTGCTCTTGTGACTTACGGACGTTAAATATCTCGCGGTCTTTCAAAAAGAGCATGCCGATGTACGCCGGTGCCCTGGCCAAATTCTGCATTCTTGGGCTGGTATAGAGTGTGGACGCAATGCATCAGCAGCGTAGCTGTACCAAGTTTGCTGTGTTTAACCGCCAACTGTCCGATCAGCTGTACGGATCCAGCACTCGGGAGGAATGAATCCTTTAATTGTTACAGGAGCCCGTTTACCTATGTTGTTGCAATGTTCACAAAGGAGCATCGCCCGTGATCACCTTTAAAGCTTCAGAGCGAAAACCCCCTGCACTGACAAGACTTGGATTCAAATTCAATCCTTCCGGGCTCTACCTCAGGCCACTGGGGCTAGCAAACCCCGTGTGACAATGAGCAATGTCCGTGCATAGCTGCTAAGCCAGCTCCGCAAAACTTTTAGGCCGTTGCTCTTGCCCTAGCCAGGTGATAGACCCAGGAGATGATGGTGCATTATTTTCTGGATGGATTCTTGTGTACGGATCCCCTGTAGCCTATATGTTTTCACACATCGCTGGTAATCCACAAATACCTTTCAGGGATGCCTTTTCAAATGAACTATGGTAATATGCCTTTGGCGAGCTGGCTATATGCGCACTCTATTCGGAGGTCATTATGGCAGTACCTGCCGACAACTTGGTCAGTCGGTTGCCGACTGCTTTTGCAATGGCATGAGTGTTTTCACTTTGTCGATTCCACATTTTTGTTAGCTTTTTACCGTCGGTATGAGGCATTCCTGTTTCCCAAATTGTCCAACGATTTGATTTGCTATTTGGCCAATTAGCCGTTTGTTACGTACCTTGTACAAGTGTATGGTCAAGTGTCGAGCGGAAGACGGTAAAGCTGCAAACTCAAACTGCTCTCCCCAAAAGAGGTTCTCACGCCGCGCCTTGCTCGTGGTTCGTGCACACAGGGCGTCATCCACACACACCTCACAGAAGTAGCGGCGTTTCGGTGGAAGGTCTCTCGCTTCGATCACCCACACCCGAAGGGAATTCTCCACACGCCGAGTGTTGTCCTGTCAGGCGGCCGGTGGAATTGGACAAAAAGGTCATGGCTTGGAACATCCTTCGGAGCAATCCACACCGTTGCAATCTTTGCATGTTTACCTGTGCAGCTTAAATTTGGGTATAACTCGAAAAATGATATCAAAGATGAAGAAGTCCTGAATCCATTTTGTATAAAGCATCCTCGACTGCAACCGCTTTAAGTCACCGAGGTTGCCGATTCCAAATGGCCCACCTGCCAACTCAGAATGCTAAACGCCAATCGGAAAAAGAAGATCGTGTACAGACCGTGAGAATCAAACATGTCCACATGGAAATTCTTAAACTTGGCGACTTTATGCTCGGTGGCGTGAGCAATATTTCGAGGTATGCACTGTGGGTTTATCGATAGTGGTCTTTGTGGATTCAATCATTTTGTTCACCTCTCCGTTGTTATTATTCGATAAATTGATAAGCAATTGTCGGATATACATATCACCAGCAATGAGCCTCATTTTATGCGACGTTTCATTAAAAACACAGAACCCAGAGCCGTACACACTTTGTCTTGGTCCCTCCTGTTTGCCTGCAAGGCAGTGGAGCGACAGGGACGCAGTGGGAAGCCGGCTGCAGGTGGAGACGAGGGAGAGGTTTGTGGACGTCTCGCCTGATGGCTCGGCTCCAATTACTGTGCGCTGCCTGAATTATTGATGTCGTTTACATGCAGCACGCTCAAGACAAGGCCAAAATGGATGCTTGGCCAATTTTGCTGCCTGGTTGGATGATGTGTCCAAGTTACGGAATTTAAACTTTCTGAACACTTGTCGTGAAACACAATGAGCGACATTCCAAGATGTGTCAAAGCAACGACTACGGCAAGAATTGCACAAGAAAAACATATTATATCCCACCCGAACAATAATAGGAGGCCAACTTTCAAGTAAGGCTGTGCTGGTACACTGGAGGATTTTTTCCCCACGATTTTCCGGATTTTACGTGAATTCCCCCCGTTTTACAAAAATACACGAGACACGACATATCCAGAAAACATTACCACGTGAAAACGGATTGCTTATGGGAGTTCAATAGAATTGGAGATGAGCATAAAGCATTTAAAGTGCTTGGTAGTGAAAGTAAAATGATGGATTTAAAATAAGGTGAGGAACATCAAAGATGGGGGAGACATCCCCGATGGCTCGAACGCCATCGCTTCTTCAGTCGGACACAATTGGTGAGCATATGTCGCAGACAAACATACTGACGATGGGAGGTAAACGGTAGATTGACACCGGCATGGCGTAAAACTCAGGCTATTGTGCCATAAGAAACAGCCAATGGAGGCAGCTTGCTTTGCCAATAAATCTCCAGCATTACCCGAGCGTAAAGTAGGCAGCTGCTTGGATTTCATGAGGGCCCACCATTGGAATCGATACATGAACAAACAACAATATCTTGAGGAGCAAATGAGTCTTCTGATGGTTTGACAAGGGATTTGATACCATTCATTCATCGTAGAGGGCATATTTCAATGAAGGTTTGTTTGGTGACGAGGAAGTGCAGCTGCACACTTGTAGTTCCAAACCCAATGCAGGTCGTCGTTGAAGGATTTTGATTCAATTTATTCGGAGAAAGTTCCTTATTAGTGCAGCTCATAGATGCATCGTCATCACGAAAAATTAACTCTGGCCAGTGTGGCATGCAAATATGGATGCTGTGCCACTAAAATACAACGCCAACACATGTCACGATGACAAAGAGCTTGGTTCCTTCACAGACATTTATAAGGGGCTAAATCATCGGTGACCTTCCACACCGTAAAGGTCATTCGCCGCTTGTGATATTGAAAAATACAGCTCCTCGGGACATCTACGGACACTCATCACAGCACACCTTCGGAGTTGAGGTCGAACCCCGATGTATATTTCACACACGGAGACACACACACACACACACACACACACACACACACACACACACACACACACACACACACACACACACACACACACACACACACACACACACACACACACACAGACATGTCAGGTCCACATCCTACAACCTTCATTTCCACAATGCCACCAGCGTTTTGCCTTTATGTGCTTTCCTGTTGTTATTGCCAACATGGCTCCAATCTGTAACTGTGCAGCCTGAGGACATCAACTCAGTTTTAGACTGTACGGGTCAATGTTGCTGTCCCTCACAGACAGAAGCGCTTGTTTAATTGTGGTAGCATTCGCAAAGCTGTATCTGAGATGCATTAAAAGACAAATAACCAGTTATAAAAACCACTGGTAACTCTTATTCATCTGGAAAGATTTTTTTTTAAAGTATAGTGCTTTTACACAGAGTTTGTAGGTCATTAAAGAGATGTACAGGGGAGGGGAGGGTGGGTCAATTGAGATGGTGATGAGTCACCATTTTGAAGGAATGGAGAAGGTAACGGCATTGGACAAAGACAAGGAAGCAAATCAATATACAAGTGAAAAAAAACCACAAAGGAATAGATGAAAGTATACAGCTCCGATTTGAGCAGGATTAACAAGAGAAAAGATACCAGATGAGCAGGTGCTGATGGCGATGACAGAAGGAGTGATGGCCATATTTTGAGCAGTCAACGTGTAACAGGCCTTTCACAATAATGTTAATCAACCATGAGCTTTCAACAAAATTGTGAATGGTGTTGAAATGCTCAAAGAATGTCGAAAGTTACCTTTCATCGACTTTATCGTAGATTCTCAAGGAGCACAACATATATTTAAGCTATGGGCACAAATGTGAACGCTAATCCATTGATACCAGACACACGTGGATGCACGTCAGTCATATTACCCATTCAGATAACATTCAGAAAGTCACGTTACCATTTTAACACGAATATCTCCAACTTTTTTTTTTTTTTTGCAATACAAGATCGAGTGAAAGAGCTAACATTAATCACACAAAAAGGCAACCAACACATAACACACAAAATAAGGGGAGCGGACCACAAGATGGGGAGAAAGGGGGAACGACACAAACACAACATTTGAGAGCAAGGACATCGAGAGAAATGTGGGAGGGGGAGGGCTTGGGGAGAGGTGGGAGAGGTATAAAACACATCAACACTGCAAGGACTTCCAGGAAAGAAGTTGGAATTTCAATAAAAGTGCATCTGGGGTGAATTAGTGGGGGTAGAAAAGATCAAGGTTTTGCATGGGGAAGTTTTTATGATGGTTTTAGAAGATTTTAGAAAATCCTCTCTATCTCTTTGCTGATGACTCCACTCTCTGCCACTCTATTCCTCATCCATCAGATCGGCAGTCTGCAGCCTCCTCACTCTCTGGACACATGGACAAAATCACAGACTGGTTAAACAGGTGGAACATGTCTTTCAATCCTGACAAATCTCTCACTCTTACAATGTCTCTCCGAAAAGACCAACTGGACAACCTCACTTCTGCCATCTGGTCTCACTATCTGCCATCTGGTCTCACTATCTGCCATGATCTTTCCTGGGAAAACCACATTTCCAAGCTGGCCTCCAAAGCCAGTCGCCGACTGGGCATCCTCCGTCATGCAAAGTCTTTCCTTGGCACACCTGAGCTCCTCATCACATGCAAGGCTTTCATCCGCAGCTCAATAGAATACTCAAATGGAATACAGCTCAAATGAATACGCCAGCTCTCTCTGTGCTCTGTCCTCCAAATATTCCTTCAGGTCGCACAAGATCTGCCAGCAACCGTCTTATGGTTAAATTGCCAAAATCAAGACTCTCTGCTCACCTTCTCTTTCATTCCTCTTTACTCCCACTTCTGGAACAAACTCCCCCACTCTCTTCAATCCCACTCCTCCCTCCAGGTCTTTAAAATAGCTGTTCACCACCATCTCTTATCTTCCCCCGTCCAAAACCTTGATCTTTTATACCCCCCCCCCCCACCCCACCCCCGACCCCTTCCCATGCCTCCCTCCCACAAATCTCCCGATGTCCCTGTTCTCTGCTGTTGTGCTTGTGCGCTTCCCTCTCCCTCCTCATCGTGTCTCCCGCTCCCTTTATTGTATGTTTTGTGTCCGGTTTTTTTGTTTGTTTTTTTGTGATTGATGTTAGCTCTTACACGAGCCTTGATCTTGGATACAAAAACAAAATAATAATAATAATAATCAGTTCATCTTTGCATCATAATATATACTTATACCAAGTTTGGGCAAAATCCCATCGACGGTTCACAAGTTAGAACAGCAACAGATGTTTTCCTTAATGTGACCTCTGACCTCTTCATCCAAAAATGTAATCAGTTCACGTTTACATCATTGTAATACCTGTACCAAGTTTGATTTAAATCCCATCAGCTGTTCTCAAGTTATCATATTTTTACCTGACATGACCTCTGAACTTTGATCTGTTGATGCCACAAGCCAATCAGTTCATGTTTGTATCATAAACACGAATACCAGTGTTTGTTCAAAATCCCGTTACTGGTTCACGAGTTGGCGCAGCAACATAATTTTTACTTAACATGACCTGTGACCTTTGACGTCTTGATCCTGAAATTAAACAGTTAATCTTTACATCATTATACATACCTGTGCCAAGTTTGAATTAGATAGCTTCAGTCATTCTCAAGTTATAGACCTATCCCAGACTTTAACCTTTGACCTCTTGACGCCAAAATCAAATAATTTCATCTTTGCATCATAATACATTGTTGCATAAACTTTGGGCAGAATGACATCACTGGTTCACAAGTTATTGCGGTAACAGGATTTTTACCAAACATGACCTCTGACCTTTCACCCCGTGACCCCAAAATCTAATCAGTTAATCTTTACATCATTATACATACCTGCACCAAGTTTGACTAAGATCCCTTCAGCAGTTCTCAAGTTATCGCAGTAATGAAAGCCTATCACGGACGGACGGACGGACAACCTGAAACCATAATGCCTCCCGCGACTTCGATAACGGAGGCACAAAAAGTAAATCTAATGTCTTGCTTACCACCACCTCCGGCAGCTCGTACTCTTCAAAATCAGGTCTGCAATAACGACCATCACTGGAAGTGCTCTCATCGTCTTCACCATGACGGAGAGAAGATCCTGGAAAGAAGAAGCAAAATGGACATGAAACAGATATTGTGACAGAAAAAGATCAATGGACAGAATATCACGAAGTTCAGGTGTGTGTGCATTGTGGAAATAAGACATCAATTTCATAAATTAGTCTTCGTCTTCTTCTTTGCCAGCCAGGTGTTCACATACCATATCCCCTAGTAAGAGATCAAGGGCTCAGAACATGCAGAATTGGCCCAAGTCCTTGAGCAACTGTTTGGCTAGGCCTGACATCATCGTCGTGGATAAAGGCAGGAATTTGGAATTTGTCCAGAGTGCCAGTGATAGCTCCACTACTCTTGGTGAAGGTCACCATGTGATCTTTAACGCTCACCACCTCATGCCGGCACACGGGATACCCAGTTTAAGCACCATCTCACGTCATCCATCCTCATGACCATGATCTATATGAACCGCATTAACCCTTCCCAACCCAAACCAATCACTTGCTTCCTTTCAGCGTTTCCTCCACCTCAATGATCACGTCGTTTTACATTTTCATTGAAATTGATTTGCACTCTCACCATCATCTGGTACCGTCTACGATTCAGAGGTTGCTTCTTCAGGAACACCATTCAAATGTCTATCCAGCAGCTCGATCTTTAACTTCCTCATCTATTCCATCATCTTGTCTGTCCATTTTAATCCTTGCCTTCCTCCTCTTCCATCAACATTTCCAATCAGTATTGTTTTGTATTGGTTGAGGTGATTCTCAGCGTGGCCAAATATTACACATTGGGTCCCTCTGAACGATAGTTACACCTGTGACCGAGTGAAGCTGCTAAAACACTGCCATGGCATGACTGGAGAATCAAAACAAAAAGTTTGGAGCATTCACGGGAAAGATTGCTGTGATGAGAGGACGTTGTTTGCGTCACTGTCGTGAGGAACAAGCAGCCACCACCGGCAAATTGGAAAATAAAGAAAACAACAACAAAACATTTTCAGGTCTCTCTTCTTGGACTTGTAAATAAGTGTATATTTTGTGAAAAGATAAATTCTCAAAACTCACCAGGAAGCAGCTCTTCATCAACAGAACCATTCGACACTTTATGCTCCGCATTCCTGCAGAAAACAGATTTTGTAAAGCTGTCGTTAAATAAATGTCACAAATAAGAAACAATAGCAGAATAAAAATGCCGTCAGGCAGGAGAAAATCAGCTGCATCGGTTCTTTGTGTTTTCTACATTCAGACAGAAAACACCACCACTACACTGTGCTACCCTACCAAGTATCTTCATACCTGATATCTCTACTAACCTTCACTCTTTCATTCCTCTTTTCTCTTGCCTCTGGAACAAACTCCCCCACTCCCTTCAATCCCACTCCTCCCTCCAGGTCTTCAAAACAGCTGTTCACCACCATCTCTTATCTTCCCCCATCCAAAACCTTGATCTTTTCTGCCCCCGCTAATTCACCCCAGATCTACTTTTTTTGAAATTCCAACTTCTTTCCTAGAAGTCCTTGCAGTGTCCATATGGTTAATACCTCTCCCACAGCACTCTCCTTCCCACAGATCTCTCAATGTCCCTGCTCTCAAATGTTGTGTTTGTGTCCTTCCCCCTCTCTCCCCATCTTGTCTGCCGCTCCCCTTATTATATGTTTTATGTGTCAGTTTGACTTTTTGTGTGATTGTTAGCTCTTTCACGAGCCTCGATCTTGAATAAAAAATAATAATAAAAAAAGGAATTGAAGACAATATTTATCTGCTGGGTTTAGAGTAAAGAAAGTTAATAGAATTTTAGAATGTAAATAAAGTCATTGTTAAAAGACCTATATTGATGTTAATACAAAAAGGAGAACGGAAGCAAAAACATATTTTCAGAAGGACTTTTACATATTAATCAATAATGCTGTATTTGGAAAAACTATGGAAAATGTTAGGAATGGACAAAACATAAGACTTGTTACATACCGGAAACAGGCATCTAAATTAATTAATAAACCAAGTTTTCAAAGGTTGGAGGTGTTTTCAGAGAACTTATTGTGCTTTTCATTTGAATAAAGAGAGCATTGAAATGGATAAACCTATTTATATGGGAACATCAATTATTGACTTGTCAAAGTTGTTAATGTATCACTACTTTTACAACAACTTAAAGAGGAGATATGTGGATGATATTAATCTACTTTTATGGATACAGAGTTTTATTTTGAAAATCAATACGGAAGATATTTATGAGGATATGTCTCAGGATGTTGATATTATGATACAAGCAATTATAAATCAGATAACAAACTATTCTCGACAAAGAATAAAAAGGTTATTGGAAAGTTTAAAGATGAATTGGGTGGAAAGATAATGAGTGAATTTGTAGGATTGAGAGCAAAGGCTTATGCTTATAAATATATTGATAATAATATTGACAAGTCAGGAGACGACGATGGTTCACGAGCGAGCGGTATTCAATGACAAAGGACGGACTATAAGCGAAACAGGCCCGGACTGGGGGGGGTCGGGGGCCCACGTGGCAGGTGTCGGCCCCTGGATTGCGGTGTACATGCCTATTTACAAAGGGCCGCAATGCGCTGCATGCGCAGGCCTTTAAGAGCCAGCTGTACGTAATTGTGTCGGGTTTTGGCCTGGAAATGTCAAAACGAAGGTTCCTGACCTTGAAATGATAGAATATAATGTATAATCAGTTATGACGTTAGTTAGCTACACAATACCAAAAATTGGGTTCGATTCTGACAACTTTGAAAATTTGACCTTTGTGACCTTCAAAGGTCAAAGGTCGAAGATTCTGAAATTTGTTGGAAAACTTGTATTTCATGATGTATGTGATAATATAAAAACATGTATGACATTTCACCCTATCAGGAAGCGAAGAATGTAATAAAACCATCAAAAATCGACTTTTCTAAATTTTGTGACCTTGTGACCTTGACCTTGGGGCGAAAATGAAAAATCGAGCTCCGTGGGGCTAGACACGTGACATTGGCCTAACCAAATATCGAAACCCCTGTCAGATTCCACCAACTCCCTCGGAGAAGATGTAGCTTGAAATCGGTTACCCCCGAAAAAGACATCTTTTTCGGGCATGGCTCCGCCCACAATGGCGCAATACGCCCACTCTCGGCATGACAACTAGATCATGATATCGACCTCCCACCCAAATTTCATCAAGATCGGATGATATCATCGGGTAGTTATGCTGCGGACAGACAGACACACAGACACACACCCATGACGAATATAGTGGTCACTCTGTTTGACAACTCGTGAACCAAAAATAGTGATAAAAAGTTAAAGGGGGAAAAGAAAAATGTAATCAAAGAAACAATAAACTTTGAACATTATTACAAATGTTTAACCTTTGAGAAAGAAGAGTACAGAAAAATGAATACAATAAGAAGTTATAAACATCAATTATTTTCAGAGGAGGTAAATAAGAAGGTATTGGGGGCTTTTGATGAGAGGTTTATTTTAGACAATGGAATTGACAGCCTCCCTAATGGTTATAAGTGTTAAGATAAGTATAAGTGTTAAGATAAGTATAAGTGTTGAGATAAACATGAGTTAAGATATTTAAAAGATAAGTATGAGTGTTAAGATATAAATATGAATTAGTTTAAAAAGGAAATGGGGGTGGGGGGGGGGGTTAACGGGCTCCCCCCACCTTTTGTAGTGGCATACAAATGGTATAACCAGCAATAACCAAACCACAGAATGGAGAAAATCACATCCTTGGTATAAAAATGGAAAACGTACAACTCAGGGGGTTCTCAGACAAGAGCAACAAGAGAGGTTTATCATTTCATCTCTGCCTAACAAAGATACTTAAACCAAGAACCAAGTTCAAACATACTGTCACGTCCGTGGCCAGCCTTGGACCAGAGCAGTCTTGACCTTGGCCTTGGACCAGAGCAGTCTTGACCTTGGCCTTGGACCAGAGCAGTCTTGACCTTGGCCTTGGACCAGAGCAGTCTTGACCTTGGCCTTGGACCAGAGCAGTCTTGACCTTGGCCTTGGACCGGACCAGAGCAGTCTTGACCTTGGCCTTGGACCGGACCAAACCAGCCGACCAGTTAACTCCGAGGTGTATTTCGAAACTTGGCGGGATTATCGTTGGCGCGCGCGGGAAACGTTAAAGGCCTAATCTAGTCAGACGGTCTCCACGGGATTTTATTCCTCGACCCACAAAGGAGGAAACGAATACGACACAAAAGTGAAATGCAACAATAATGAATTTATTAAAATAAACAGGAAACGTTTATAAACGTTTTAGCTCTTTCAAGAGCCTCCATATTGTATAAAAATAAATAAAATAAAAAAGGCAAAATTAATGTTGAGGTTAAAAATAACCTATTATTCCTAATTTGAGATGTCTGCACTATTAAGATACACGAAACAGACAACGGGATGATTGAAGAAAATAAAAATAAAATGCACCCTTCGACGTGGCACTGAGCTCCGGTGTCGACGAGTACTTCGTTGGGATCGGTCGCTGAGACGACCACACGTCAAAACGCCCGAACAATGGCGCTGGTCGATGGCGCAGCGCACCGAGCAGTGCAGCAGGCGGCCAACGTTCCCCCGCTCCATCAACTTGGCAAAGGCTCCACAAAGCCACGAATGCTCTCTTTTTAGCGCACACGAGGAGAGCGACCGTCGACCACAAAGCGAGCATCAGAGAACTATAAACTGCTTCTTCTTCCTCCTCCTCCACGATCCACGACCAACGCGACCGCAGCACCAGTTCGAGAGACAGCGACAGGAACAGGAAGGGACGCATACGCATCCTCCTTTTCCCCTTGCTGACGTCACTCCCTGACCAATCCTGACATCCCATTACATCATCCCATGGCTCCTCAACCAGTCACGAATCTCGGGGCGTGGTTTCTCCGTCTCGAGTCAGAGAGGTGGGTGGAGTCCAGCCATCCTTCGGGAATCGGGAATGTTTGGCTGGGTGGGGTTCCCTTGCCGATCGGAATGTCCGGTATACTGTCGGCTATTATGGTTGTTGTAATGGCGGCCCTTTTTGATGAAATAAAAACGAAGGGAACGACAACGGCACTCAGAAGAGAGCAAACCTCCGCCTGGTTGGCCATATCACTCAATGGTGATGAATCACTTAAACATAATACGAGCCGGATCGGGATCTTCACCAAAATTGAATTGATTCTTCCTGATCGCACACACAACCTGTCCAACAAGTTTCGTCCAAATCCATCCATAACTTTTTGAGATATCCTGCTATATATTCTTTTTGGCCCGATCTCCCAATGCAGTGGTGAAGAATCACTTTAAAAATTCGAGTAGCCGGATCCGAATCCTGATCTTAACCAAAATCTAACATTTCGTCCTTGTCACATACAGTACATTCAGAAAGTATTCAGACCCCTTCACTTTTTTCACATTTTGTTATGTTGCAGCCTTATGCTGAAATCGTTTAAATTCATTTTTTCCCTCATCAATCTGCACTCAATACCCCATAATGACAAAGAGATAACAGGATTTTAGAAAGTTTTGCAAATTTATTAAAAAGAAAAAACTGAAATATCACATTTACATAAGTATTCAGACCCTTTGCTTTGACACTTGAAATTTAGCTCAGGTGCCTCCCATTTCTCTTGATCATCTTTGAGATGTTTCTTCACCTC
The DNA here is from genome assembly GCF_964187855.1 of Myxine glutinosa. Taxonomy (NCBI): domain Eukaryota; kingdom Metazoa; phylum Chordata; class Myxini; order Myxiniformes; family Myxinidae; genus Myxine; species Myxine glutinosa. Next base: position 153,434,191 of record NC_136262.1, read on the forward strand.
GATTGGAGTCCACCTGTGGTAAATTTAATTGATTGGACATGATTTGGAAAGGCACACACCTGTCTATATAAGGTCTCACAGCTGACAATGCATGTCAGAGCAAAAACCAAGCCATGAGGTGGAAGGAACTGCCTGCAGAGCTCAGAGACAGGATTGTGTCGAGGCACAGATCTGAGGAAACCTACAAAAAAAAATTCTGCTGCATTGAAGGTTCCCAAGAGCACAGTGGCCTCCACAATTCTTAAATAGAAGAAGTTTGGAACAACCAGGACTCTTTCTAGAGCTGGCCGTCCGGCCAAACTGAGCAATCGGGGGAGAAGGGCCTTGGTAAGGGAGGTGACCAAGAACCCGATGGTCACTCTGGCTGAGCTCCAGAGATCCTGTGTAGAGATGGGAGAAACTTCCAGAAGGACAACCATCACTTCAACACTCCACCGATCTGGGCTTAATGGCAGAGTGGCCAGAGGGAAGCCTCTCCTCAGTGAAAGACACATGAAAGCCCACTTGGAGTTTGCAAAAGAGCACCTAAAGGACTCTCAGACTGCGAGAAACATGATTCTGTGGTCTGATGAAATCAAGATTGAACTGTTTGGCTTCCGCCTAGCCACTCTGCCATAAAGCCCAGATCGGTGGAGTGTTGCAGTGATGGTTGTCCTTCTGGAAGTTTCTCCCATCTCCACACAGGATCTCTGGAGCTCAGCAAGAGTGACCTTCGGGTTCTTGATCACCTCTGTTACCAAGGCCCTTCTCCCCCGACTGCTCAGTTTGGCCGGGCGGCCAGCTCTAGAAAGAGTCCTGGTTGTTCCAAACTTCTTCCAATTAAGAATTATGGAGGCCGCTGTGCTCCTGGGAACGTTCAATGCAGCAGAATTTTTTTTTGTAGGCTTCCGCAGATCTGTGCCTCGACACAATCCTGTCTCTGAGCTCTGCAGGCAGTTACTTCGACCTCATGGCTTGGTTTTTGCTCTGATATGCATTGTCAGCTGTGAGACCTTATATAGACAGGTGTGTGCCTTTCCAAATCATGTCCAATCAATTAAATTTACCACAGGTGGACTCCAATCAAGGTGTAGAAACATCTCAAAGATGATCAAGAGAAATGGGAGGCACCTGAGCTAAATTTCAAGTGTCAGCAAAGGGTATGAATACTTATGTCAATGTGATATTTCAGTTTTTTCTTTTTAATAAATTTGCAAAACTTTATAAAATCCTGTTTTCTATTTGTCATTATGGGGTATCGAGTGTAGATTGATGAGGGTAAAAATGAATTTTAACAATTTCAGCATAAGGCTGCAACATAACAAAATGTGAAAAACGTGAAGGGGTCTGAATACTTTCTGGTTGCACTGTATGCTACATCTCTGCTAAATTTCGTCTGAATCCGTCCACAACTTTTTGAGATATTTTGTTCACAGATAAACGGAAAGACAAACAGACAGGGGTAAAAACATAACCTCCATCCACCTTTGGCAGCGGAGGTAAAAATCGCAGGATGCAATACATACTGGGAATTATTAATGTTGTGCCCTTTCTGACGAACATAAAACACCACCGTCTGTGTGGTGACACGTAAACACTCTTAACCTGAACATTTACCCTGCTTATGTACATTGAAGTTCTGCATCTTCGCGTCACAAGGTCCATGTTAATTAATACATTCCTACCTTTCCGATGAGATTCATCCTTAACCCCACAAACATAACAATATTAATTGTCAATATACTCGATGGTGATGAGTTCAAAAAGAAAATTCAGTTATTCCCTAAAATAGAACAAACAAACATTTGTTGGCTCTCTGTGTGAGTTTAAAGGAAATATGGGGGTCCATTGAGAAGTTAACCTTTGTTGATGGCTTCGATGGGGAAGGGAGAAATAGACAAATTATTTGAGGGATATGGGGTTTTGGCCAAATAGTTTTTCAATTCGAAATTTAGACAGTGTGATACGGGAAAAAATTAAATTTGGGTGTAAGGGGTGAGCGGCAGGGTGGGGAGGGGAAAGGAGAGGGGGCGCTTGTCGTAGGAAAATGTTGGTTTTGAGATAAGCGCCAAAATGGTAAAATGAGTGCAGCGAGTGAGCTATTTTGGTGATTGTCCCAAAACCAACATTTTCCTACTACTCACACCACCTCAACACCCAACACCTTCTCAAAGATAAGTACATGAACTGATTAATTCAATTCATGTGGCGTTAATTGAGAGAAAGCATTATGGGAGAAATGGCTTCCTCAAAGTTCCTTGTATTGGTTGACAGTATTGGTGGTATCTTTCGAATATAATATTGTACAAAGCACTTGGTGCGTCCTTTGTTATGGTTCAAATATTTGCAAACGAAGATTAATATTTTGATACATCTAGTTTAAGTGGTATTCAGTGTGTCACGTGTATCAATAAAAAGCTGAATGCCTCAACTCTGTGTTTACCTCAAAATATTGTCCCAAACCCATCTCTCTCTGTACCCACCTTACCCAGTCGTTCTCTCCTGACAAGGTGGAAAAGTTTCTGTCAAACCGAGACTCTGATTCTGCAACTGGACGAGACGGCATCAGCCTGCGGGACTTAAAATCCTGATCTGCCACTCTTTCACACCCTCTCTCTGTTCTCTTCACCCTCTCTTTTGCTCAAGGTCATTTGCCAGCATCAGCTTGGAAATCAGCCAACATCACCGCTTCACTTTTTTTTTTTTTTTGTATACAAGATCGAGGCTCGTGAAAGAGCTAACATTAATCACACAAAGAGTCAAACCGACACACAAAACACAAAAAACAAGGGGAGCGGCAGACAAGGTGAGGAGAGAGGGGGAAGGACACATACAAAACATTTGAGAGCAGGGACATCGGGAGGACTTGGGGGGAGGTGGGAGAGGTATAAAACATATGAACACTGCAAGGAATCTGGGGCGAATTAGCGGGAGTAGAAAAGATCAAGGTTTTGGATGGGGGAAGATAAGAGATGGTGGTGAACAGCTGTTTTAAAGACCTGGAGGGAGGAGTGGGATTGAAGGGAGTGGGGGAGTTTGTTCCAGAGGCGGGAGGAAAGGGGAATGAAAGAGTGAAGGTGAGCAGCGAGCCTCTATTTTGGCAGTTTAACCATAAGAGTGTTGCAGGCAGATCTTGTGCGACCTGAAGGAATATTGGGGGGACAGAGCACAGAGAGAGCTGGGGGAGCAAGGCCGGAGAGGAGTCGGTAGAAGACAGAAAGACCACCAACCTGCCTGCGGTGAGTGAGCGAAAGGCCCTCGGAGTTAACTTCATTGCAGGAGATTCCAATGATTCTGAAAGCTTTGGCCTCAACAGCATGAAGCCGAGCTGGGTGTGAGACAGGAGCACCAGCCCAGAGGGAAGAACAGTATTCCATTGAGCTGCGGATGAAAGCCTTGTATGTGGTGAGGAGCTCAGGTGTGCCAAGGAAGGACTTCGCACGACGGAGGATGCCCAGTCGGCGAATGGCTTTGGAGGCCAGCTTGGAAATGTGGTTTTCCCAAGAAAGATCATGGCAGATAATGAGACCCAAAAGCTTGAGCGACAGAACTTCTTGGACAGGATTGTTGAGAAAGTAGATGGGAGGGTTTTCCAGTCGGTCCTTTCGGAGAGACATTGTAAGAGTGTGAGATTTGTCAGGATTGAAAGACATGTTCCACTTTTTGACCAGTCTGTGATTTTGTCCAGGTCTGCAGACAGTGAGGAGGCTGCAGACTGCCGATCTGAGGGATGAGGAATGAGCGGCAGATAGTGGAGTCATCAGCAGAGAGATAGAGAGGATTTTCCAGAGAGTCGGAGAGATCATTGATGAAGACCAGAAATAGCACAGGGGCCAAAACACTACCTTGGGGAACTCCAGCCAGAACAGGAAGGGGAGATGAGAGAAATCCATTCAGGGCCACACGTTGCCTACGACCAGAGAGGAAGTCAGCAAGCCATGAGTGGAGACTTCCATGGATACCATAGGAGGAGAGTTTGGTGAGCAGAGCTGGGCGCCAGACCGTATCGAAGGCACATGATATGTCAAGTGAGACAGCTCTGATTTCCTGTTTGGCATTGAGGACCTCCATCCATTGTTGAGACAGCAGAAGCAACATGTCCAGAGTAGAATGACCTGGTCTGAATCCAAATTGATGATCGGAGATCAAGCCATTGCAGAAGAGGAAGGATTTGATATCCGAAGTAATGATGGATTCCATGACTTTGCTGATAATTGGAAGCAGGCTGATCGGTCTGTAGTTGCAAGGATCTGTTTTTGCACCTTTTTGTGGAAAGCGGTAATGTTTGCTGATTTCCAAGATGCTGGCAGATGACCTTGAGCAAAAGAGAGGGTGAAAAGAACAGAGAGAGAGGGTGAGATAGAGTGGCAGAGCAGGATTTTAGGACCCGTGGGCTGATGCCGTCTGGTCCAGTTGCAGAATCAGAGTCGAGGTTTGATAAAAACTTCTCCACATTGTCAGGAGAGAAGGACACAGAGTCCAGGAGCAGTTGGGTTCGACTGGGAAAGGTGGGAACGGAGAGAGGCATTCGGCTTTGTCACGTGCGGAGTCAACTGTGTAGCCATTTGAGGTCTGGGAACAAACACCAGAAACGGATTTGACCAGACGCCACCAGGATTTGGAGGAAGGAGACAGGTTTGAGAGTTCAATCTTGAGAGTGGAGAGATAGTGCTTCCTGGCACTCCTGAGGTTAGACACACACTTGTTTCGAGCTTCGTGGAAGGAACTGACATTGCCTTCAGTTGGATTTGCCTTCCAAGAGGCAAAGGCAAGTTGTTTCAGGGCAACTGCCTCACCACAACTTCCAGTGTACCATGGACGGGAGGAAGGGTAAGACAACTGAAGACGAGATGTGATAAATCTGTGCATGAGAGAGAGCAGTTTGCTTTGGAAGAATTCCCAGGAAGAATTGATGTCAGAGGCAGTAGAGATGGGAGACCAGTCCAGATGATTGATGGCTGCTTGCAGACCGTGCCAGTCGGCCTGAGTGAAATGCCAGACTCATCGGTGCTGAGGGGGCTCTCTGAGAATGGCCAGAGAGATGTCCACTTTAACAAGCACATAATCAGAAGAACCGATTGGAGCAGAAGAAGAGCAGCAGACATTTGCAGGGAAGTTAGTCATAACCAAGTCCAGAAGAGAAGATACTCCATTGACTGAGATCCGGGTCGGGAAATTGACAGATTGTGTCAGTCCAAATGAGTCGCAGAAGTCCTTTGCTGAGGTGCCATGGCTGGTGAGAGATGAACCCACACCCAGCCAGCTGGCATGATGACAGTTTACGTCGCCACATATGAGAAAGAGAGAGTTTGGATGAGTTGATAGAAGTTGGTCCATGTTGTCCGACAGCGAAATGTAAATGGAGTCATCACTGTTTGGAGGACGGTACAGAACACATATGAACAAAAGGTGGGAGCAGAGAGGAAGCCATAGCCACAGGTACTCCTGGGGGTGGGGTCGAAAGAGGGCAGTGCAGGGAGAGTGAGGAAGATAATTTTTGATAAAGATAGCCACCCCACCACCAGGTCAAGGTAAGGCAGACATAAGAAAGGTGCGAAAACAGATCCTTGCAACTACAGACCAATCAGCCTGCACTCAATTATCAGCATAGTCATGGAATCCATCATTGCTTCGGATATCAAATCCTTCCTCTTCTCCAATGGCTTGATCTCTGATCATCAATTTGGATTCAGACCAGGTCACTCTACTCTAGACGTGCTGCTTCTGCTGTCTCAACAATGGATGGAGGTCCTCAATGCCAAACAGGAAATTAGAGCTGTCTCCCTTGACATATCACGTGCCTTCGATACGGTCTGGCACCCCGCTCTGCTTACCAAACTCTCCTCCTATGGTATCCATTGAAACCTCCACGCATGGCTTGCAAACTTCCTTTCTGGTCGCAGTCAACGTGTGGCCCTGAATGGAATTCTCTCATCTCCTCTTCCTGTTCAGGCTGGAGTTCCCAAAGGCAGTGTTCTGGTCCCTGTGCTGTTTTCTGGTCTTCATCAATGACCTCTCCGACTCTCTGGGAAATTATCTCTTTCTATTTGCTGATGACTCCACTCTCTGCCGCTCCATACCTCATCCCTCAGATCGGAAGTCTGCAGCCTCGTCAATCTCTGCAGACCTGGACAAAATCACAGACTGGTCAAACAAGTGGAACACGTCTTTCAATCCTGACAAATCTCACACTCTCACTATGTCTCTCCAAAAAGACCATCAGGACAACCCTCCCATCTACTTTCTGAACAATCCTCTCAAAGAAGTTCTGTCACTCAAGCTTTTGGGTCTCACTATCTGCCATGATCTTTCCTGGGAAAACCACATTTCCAAGCTGGCCTCCAAAGCCAGTTGCCAACAGGGAATCCTCCGTCGTGCAAAGTCCTTCCTTGGCACACCTGAGCTCCTCCCCACATAAAAGGCTTTCATCCGTAGATCAATGGAACACTGCTCTCCCCTCTGGGCTGGTGTTCCTGCCTCACACCTGGCTCGGCTTCACACTGTTGAAACCAAAGCTTTCAGAATCATTAGAATCTCCCACGATGAAGCCAACTCCGAGGGCCTTTCACTCGCTCACGACAGGCAAGTAGGTGGTCTTTCTGTCTTCTTCAGACTCCTCTCCGGCCTTGCTCCCCCAGATGTCTGTGCTCTGTCCCCACAAATATTCCTTCAGGTCGCACAAGATCTGTTAGCATCCCTCTCTGGTGAAACTGCCATAAATAAAGACTCTCTGCTCACCTTCACTCTTTCATTCCTCTTTTCTCCCACCTCTGCAACAAACTCCCTCACTCTCTTCAGTCCCATTCCTCCCTCCAGGTCTTTAAAACAGCTGTTCACCACCAGTGTACATTTGTTTCATACCTCTCCCACCCCCTCCCCTTCCCCTGCCCCCCCTCCCACAGATCTCCCGATGTCCCTGTTCTCTACTGTTGTACTTGTGTGCTTCCCTCTCTCTCCCCATCTTGTCTCCCACTCCTTTTATTTTATGTTTTATGTGTCCATTTATGTTTCTTTGTGATTAATGTTGGCTCTTACACGAGCCTCGATCTTGTATACAAAATGATAATAATAATAATAATAATAATAATAATAATAATAATAATAATTCACATCCCTCTCTTCAGATCAAGTATCTCCTGATGCTTCTCATTTGCACTTCTCGATAGACATTCATGTCACTTTTAACTTTCTCTTCTTCGTCAGATACCTCTCCCTTATTTTGGAGTCTTGCTGTGGGAACAGTTGTAGCAGTGGGAACAGGTGTAGGTCAAGATTTTCACGAATCGCTTGACCAATCAACCTCGACTTGGACAAAATCACAGACTGGGCAAACAAGTGGAACATGTCCTTCAATCCTGACAAATCTCACACTCTTACGATGTCTCTCCGAAAAGACCGACTGGACAACCCTCCCATCCACTTTCTGAATAATCCTCTCCAAGAAGTTCCGTCACTCAAGCTTTTGGGGCTCACTATCTGCCATGATCTTTCCTGGGAAAACCACATTTCAAATCTGGCCTCCAAAGCCAGTCGCCGCCTGGGCATCCTCAGTCGTGCGAAGTCCTTCCTTCGCACACCTGAGCTCCTCACCACATACAAGGCTTTCATCCGCAGCTCAATGGAATACTGCTCTCCCCTCTGGGCTGGTGCTCCTGCCTCACACCTAGCTCGTCTTCACGCTGTTGAAACCAAAGCGTTCAGAATCATTGGAATCTCCCGCGATGAAGCTAACTCCAAGGGCCTTTCACTCACTCACCGCAGGCAGGTTGGTGGTCTTTCCGTCTTCTACCGACTCCTCTCTGGCCTTGCCCCCCCCCCAGCTCTCTCTGGGCTCTGTCCCCCAAATATTCCTGCAGGTCGCACAAGATCTGCCTGCAACCCTCTTATGGTTAAACTGCCAAAATCAAGACACTCTGCTCACCTTCACTCCTTCTTTCCTCTTTTCTCCCGCCTCTGGAACAAACTCCCTCACTCTCTTCAATCCCACTCCACCCTCCAGGTCTTTAAAACAGCTGTTCACCACCATCTCTTATCTTCCCCCATCCAAAACCTTGATCTTTTCTACCCCTGCTAATTTCACCCCAAATCCACTTTTTTTAAATACCAACTTCTGTCCTGGAAGTCCTTGGTGTCCTTGTGTTTTATGCTTCTCCCACCCCCCGCACCCCCCTTCCCACGCCTCCTCCCCCCAAGGCCTTCCCTCCCACACATCTCCCTGCTCTCAAATGTAATGTTTGTGTGCTTCCCCTTCTCTCCCCATCTTGTCTTCCGCTCCCTCTTTTTATATATCTTGTTTGTCTGGTTGATTTGTTTGTGAAATAAATGTTAGCTCTTTCACGAGCTTCGATTCAGTATACAAAAAAAAAAAAAAAAAAAAAATATCGTTTTGTTGACTGGCAGGAATTTATCATTTGTTCAGGGTACTGGCAATAATTTGTCAACTCTTTACAAGAGACATGCCAGCTCAGTTTAAACAACTCAGTGGAATCCTTCAGCCCTGAAACTTCCAAACAATGGTACAGAAAATATTTCAAGAGCAAAATGTGATGGAGATACGACAGGGAGAGCTTGAATTTCCTGAAAGGAATACCATTTCCATTGCGCGCAAGTTTCATGTCGGGACATTCCAAAGGGATATTTTCTCATACTTACACGTCATGTGCAATGTCACCACCGCACTTGTTCTTTTTATGTGTTGTAAACTTTTGCCTAGGTTGAAAAAGATTGAAATGTTAGCTTCTTGTACATTTGTTGTGGTGGATATAGTCAAAAAGAAGTTAAAAAAGTCAAGAGGAGGAAAACAAAATTATTTACTTCAGACGCTTCCAACAGCTCATTTTCTTCGTCTTCGATGACGAAGACGTGTTAATCTTTGGTTCCCTGCAAAAGAACAGATCTCTTCATCCAAAACCGAGTTCAAATGTGCTAAACCGGTGAATAATCAATAAATGAATGAATTCAAATAAATAAATATGTAATAATGGTAATAAATAATAATAAATGGTAATAATGCTCCTAATCTATATACAGACTTGGCATTTAATATGGAATATATATATATTTTTTCTTAACTTGAGTTTACTTTCTGAACTCAGTATATCAATCTGGTGAGTTTATTTTACCCTTCGGTGATGTCTTTGCTGAAAGAACCATGTCACCGATTGTCTTTCGCAGCAAGAAGTCAATAACAAGATTATATCACAGGTGGCGTGACAAAATGTAAGGACAGGTACATTTGACGATTGGCTTCACAATCGGGTATATATGGGTTATTGCGTTCTGTATTAGTGGAAAACAACTACTGCACGTCTACAAAAGTTATTGCCGCTTCCTCTGGAGATGGTCCGTCAACTTGACAATGCTGTTTGTCATGGAGTGGTGGCTTTACGAAATTCTGGCATGAAACAGCGTGCTATTGCTCGGCAGTATGGCATCACTCAAGGTCAGGTGTCAAAGATCCTGAAACGAAATGCTCAGAGGGATGTCCCTACTCCAATACCGAGGCCAGGACGTCCACGCAGAACCACAAAGAGATGATCGCCAGCTGCACCGGTTAGTCTGCAATGGCCGTGGCCAAGTCAGCTAATCGGCTTCGGGCTGAGTGGCAGCAACTGACAAATGTGCCTGTATCCAGAAGGCTAGTCAACCAACGACTGGTTCAAGCAGGCTATCGTGCCAGGCGTCCCCTGAGAAAGCCACACCTGACCAGACAACACAGCCAGCACCGATTGCAGTGGGCCAGAGAGCACCGTCAATGGCAGCCAGGAAACTGGAATTCACGTGACCTTCAGTGACGAGTCTAGATTTCTGGTCTTTCGTCAAGATGGCCGTGTCCGAGTGCGGAGACAAGTGCATGAAGCCCACAACGAAGATTGTATAGTGCCAAGAGTCCAAGCTGGAGGTGGTGGGGTGACCATTTGGGCTGCTTTTCATGCAGGGGGCAAAACTGACCTGGTTGTTCTGAATGGAAACCTGAACCAGTTCAAGTACAGGGTCATTCTGGAAGAAACATTGCTTCCATTTGCTCGTGCAGCCTTTCGAGGAGACTTTGTCTTCCAAGATGACAATGCACGGCCTCATCGTGCTCGCATGATCCAACACTTTCTTGCTGACCGTGGTGTAGAGCATATGGAGTGGCCTGCCATGTCCCCAGATATGAATCCGATAGAGAACTTGTGGGCAGAATTAACGCGTCAAATCGACAACTTGGACCAGCAGCCTACCTCTGTGCGTGAATTGCAGCAGACTATTGTCACTGCATGGCAAGCGATTCCTGTCCAAACCTTGGCAAATCTCGTGAACAGCATGCCTCGACGTGTACGTGCTCTCCTGAATGCTCGTGGGGGTTACACGAAGTACTGAACTGTAATTTTACTGTCCGTAATCCCAGTCATAATTTCGCTTTTGTTTTTGTTGAATTTTTTTTTGGCTAATGTGCAAAATAAAGAGATACTTCTGGAAAACGTACAGAAGTTTAACACAGTACAGTACTGTCCGTGAATTGAGTTCGATATCAGTTTACATCACTTTCAAGGATCAATTTATTTGTTTCGAAATGTCAAATGTGGTTTTTGTTTCTTTTAAAGGTCACATTAACAAAATCTAGAATAATTTCAACATAATTCCAATGAACTTTTGGTTCTAAGTCATCTTGAAAAGTATGTTCACCCCCACAAAAAAAATATTCCATATTAAATGCCAAGTCTGTATATAAACGTGAGTTGTCTGTGTGTGTGTGTGTGTGTGTCCGCGTATTATTCAGAGATGGCTGAACGCATTTTCATCAAACTTTCATCAGTGAGTGCCTGGGAGTGTTTTAGGCAAAAAAAAAATTGAAAAAATAAAGTTCGTTTTTTTGGAGTTAACAAAAATAAAATAATTTTTTTTTTTAAACATCGCTCGATAGTGCTGAAGCCTTTTAAAATGAATGAGAGTTATATACAAGTACACATTCGCATCAATAAATACAAAACAATTACCAGACATTTGAATACAAATAAATCAAACAATTCCGGAAGTGTACGAATGAGTATTAGTACGTAATTAGTATTAGTAATTCATTAGTACGGCTTCTTCTTCTTCCTGATCGGCATCACACTCAACTAAGAAACGTGAGCCACTCCCCTTCCCCCAATCCTCTTCCTCCACCCCTTCCCTTCCTCTCCTCCCCTCCCCTTTAAGATATAAATACTCTGTAAAAGAGCTTCCAATTCTGACTGCTCCCCTTCCTTCCCCCCTCCTTCCCCTTCCCCTCCCCCACTCCTCCCCCGCCCAGCAACGCCGGGTACTTCTGCTGGTATGTAATAATGGTGAATAATGGTAATAAATGTGTGAATCTGTATCACATACATTCTTCATTTCAACAACTGACATAATAATGTCCCCTCCAGAAACATCATGTAAAATAAAACAATTTGGGCAACGGTGTATAAAAGAGAACAAAAAAACCCCACAATTTTGGCAAGATGGGCGGACAGACGAGAGAATGTGCAATCAATGCGTTTCAGATTTGGAAAAGACCTCGCAGAGTAACATCCAACACAAGATGAGCCTGGAGTTCAGATATTTCCAAAGTGATTGCTTCTTCAGGTTACCGTCCTCGTACCAGGGGAAAGGGAGATGCGTTGTGATTGTGGTTTGAGCCTTTCCCATTGTTCTCTTCCTCATGCCCAAACCTTCATTTTCCTTAAATCCTCTTTCCCAAACCTTCATTTTCCTTCAGTATTCTTCCCAAACCTTCATTTTTCCTCTTTTTATTCGAACCTCATTTCCAAACTCGTATTTACCGACACCTGTACTTGAACTGACCGCCATTTTCAAGCACCCATTCTCAAACCGTTATTTCCTGACACCCGGATTTGAAACCCCCTTCTCAAACACACCTTCTCAAATCACATCACCTCACCATTCTTTCCACCTCCTCACGTCTGGGTAACGCAAAAGCTCCTCACATTCTGGTAACTGTTTTTCGCTCCTCATTTCCTGGTAACGCAAAAGGCGCCACACACGGTGCTCCCCAAACTGCCGAGCAGAACAGGCAATGACCTCATCCCGGTAAGACTGACATCTTGCATGGCTTTCGCACACGCACCGCACAACCTTACATTTTTCAGCGCATACACCTCAGGGCTCACCTGTTGTGGAGCAACATTGAACGACACAAGACCTCCAATATTTGTCAGCGCTAAACACCCACGATACACTCCACGACAGCACACCTCTCGCTTGCACCACTCGTCTTCCTGCATTGACACCTCGTTGAGCCCGACGGCGCCAAGCCTATTTACATGAGGGTGAGGAATGGGTCGCCAACACGCCCCCGACCTCTTACTTTATGTCCCCTTTTCTGTCTAATTTCCCAGGATGAACGTGGAACCTATCTGTATTTTGTTTAAAGCCAGTTGTACAAGGGGTTTCGTTGAATGCTCGGGATAGGACTGTTTCTCATGTGACACTGCATTCTCTTGTAAATACGTGCCTGTTTCATGCTAGATTTGTTGTTTCCAAACCTGCTTGATTGTCTCTTTCCTTCATTGGTTAGACGTAGCAAACAATAAATAGAAGGGAGGTTGTACCCCACTGATTCACCACGCAAGTCTAGCCGGAATCCCGCCTACGGTTTTGCTCGGCCTTATGTAATAAAAAGATAAAGGTGGGAGCCGAGAGCATAGTCCGATCTGATGTAACTAGTTCGTCACCGGGAAAGTAAAGTGAAAGTTGGCCGCAGGGACTCTGCCAGATTTTAATCACCTTAGACGGCGTCCGTGGTTGCTTCGCAACCCGTCGGGTCGCGGATTTATCCACGACTCATTGGTTTCAGGATCCAACGTCAGGAAGCAGGTCCGAGAGAGGCCACTAGTTACCAGGTGATGTACCCATAACATATGCTTGTTCATCGCCAGGTGATATTTCTGCAGCTCCTCCACCACCTTCTCATATCCATAAACTCCAACACCACCTCAACACCATCTCAGTGATAAGTACATGAACTGATCAATTTAATTAATACGGTGTTCATCGAGAGCAGGCATTACGGGAGAAATGGCCTCCTCAAAGTCCCTTGTATTGGTTGACAGTATTGCTGGTATTATTCTGATATAATATTGCGCAAAGCAGTTGTTGCGTTCTTCGTTGTTAATCAAATATTTGCAATCGAATATTAATATTTTGATACGTCTGGTTTAAGTGGTATTCCGTGTATCACATCCGTCTCCTCAGATCAGGTACCTCATGACGCTTCTCATTTGCACTTCTCGATAGACATTCGTATCCCCACCTTACACTTTCTCTTCTTCATCAGATACCTCTCCCTTATTTTGGAGTCTGGCTGTGGGAACAGTTGTGGCAGTGGGAACAGGTGTAGCACAAGGTTTTCACGAATCGGTTGACCAATCGTTTTGTTGACTGGCAGGAATTCATCATTTGTTCAGGGTACCGGCAATAATTTGTGAACTCTTTACAAGAGACATGCCAACCCGGTTAAACTACAACTGCACTCAGTAGAGAGCATCCCTCCGCCAGTTACGTTTTGTATCCCACCGATGGGCCGGATCTGGATTCGGACCTGAACCAAAATCTAATCGCCTTTTTTGTCACCCAACGAACTCATCCCCCATGTTTCGTCATCACTCGTCTATAACTTTTTTTAAACATCATGTTTTATATCGCTTTTCACCCGATCTCTCAATGGTGAAGAATCACTTGATAATCAAATAATTGTCAAATCCAAATCCACATTCAGATCTTCACCAAAATCAAATCGATTCGTCCTCGTCACACACACAACCGGTCCATCAGGTTTCGTCCAAATCCGTCCATAACGTTTTGAGATATCGTGCGATGTATCGGTTTTCGCTCCATCACTCAATGGTGAAGAATCACATCAAAAATTATACGATCTGGATTCGAATCTTCACCCAAATTGAATCGATTCTTCCTCGTCACAAACACAAACTGTCCACAAAGTTTATTCCAAATCCGTCCATAACTTAACATAACAAAAAAATTCTAGTAGCCGGATCCGAATCCGGATCTTCAGCAAAATCTCATCATTTTGTCCTTGTCACATACGCTACATCTCTGCCAAATTTCGTCCGAATCTGTCCACAACCTTTTGAGATATCTTGTTCACAAACAAACGGACAGACAGACAGGGGTGAAAACATAACCTCCATCCACCTTTGGTGGTGGAGGTAACAACTCAGTGGAATCCCTCAGCCCTGAAACTTCCAAACAATGGCACAGAAAATATTTCAAGAGCAAAATGTGATGGAGATACGACAGGGAGAGCTTGAATTTCCTTAAAGGAATACCATTTCCATTGCGAGCATGGGTCATGTCAGGGCATTCCAAAGGGATATTTTCTCATACTTACACGTCATGTGCAATGTCACCAACACACCTGGTCTTCTTTTGTGTGGTAAACTTTTGCCTAGGTTGAAAAACATTCAAATGTTAGCTTCTTCGACATTTCTTGTGGTAGATGAAGTCAAAAACAAGTTTAAAAAAGTCGAGAGGAGGAAAACAAAATTATTTACTTCAGACGTTTCCATAAATTGGTGTTCTTCGGGGAACTTGACGGCGAAGGATGGTTCATGCCGTCATCGTCCGAACAAGTCGACTTGTTCATATTTAGTTCCCTGAAAAACAACAGAACCCTTGAATCGACAAATGAGTGCAAATGTGCTGAACCGGATATATATACATATACATATACATATACATATACACATTCTCCATTTAAACAACTGACACGACAATGCCCCTGCTGCAACTCGATATGAAAAGATAAAATTCACTTAATGCTGTGAAACCCGTGTGCGATACCTTCGTTGCGATCTCTTGTTGAAAAGAGGCATCGTGGGAAATAAAAAAACGTATGGGGGAGGGGGGGCAGAGAGAATATCTATGAAACAATTCGCAAGATGCCGAACACACGTCCCACACCACGAGATATCTGCATCAAGATGATTTTAATGTTGTTGTTCCATGGTTACCACGTGATACATTTGTGACGTCAGCCTTCCTAGCCGTTAAATATTGAGGCGCTTAAACACGATTCGATTGGTAGATTTTAAATCTTCATCATCGTTATTTATTACGTTTTTAAAATAAATCAATCGTTATATATTTATTTTGGGGAAGTTGCGTTCAGGGTCGCTTGGGGCACTTGAAGGGTGTTGAGACTATTTCGATGTTAAACTTGATCATCAGGATGATGATCGTAATGTCGATTTTAAAATCCTTTCTTGAATTAATACATTAAAGCGCGGCGTTACGCGCGCTGCTTGTGAGCAAGGAGGAAGCGGACAAGCGGTAACATATAAACGTCTTTATTGTAAGACTGCACTGTAACACTGTACTGTTCCGGGCTGGGCGCCCGGTGTATATCATGAGGCCACGCCTACCCCTGGTGCGTGGCCACCGCCCACTTGGTGCGTGGAATGATGTCACCACGCCAGTGGGCTTTTGTGTCCGCCACACGCGCCCCCCCAGAATTCCCGCGCACCTGGAGGGCCAGTTTGCGGGGCAGACGAATGACCCGGCCGAAGCGCCCCCTGGCGATCGGCGGCGTCCGGGGTGCAGGGATACCAGGTGGGATGCCCCTGGCTGCCCCTGGGATGGGTGCAGGACCGGGGGGCGCCGTGGCGGCGGGGCTGGGCGGTGCCGGGGGTCCGCCCGCAGGAGGGCGGCCCCGACGTGGGGGTCGGGCCACTGGCGGTGGATGGTCCACATCGAGGTGGGCCGGCTTGAGGCGGTCTACCGAAATGCGGTCAGGAGTACCGCCGATGTCCAGGGTGAAGTGCTTCGCCCCGGTCTCTAGCACGCGGAAAGGCCCGTCGTACGGGGGCCGCAGTGGTGTCCGATGGGCATCGTGGCGGACGAAGACGTACTCCGCCGTGCGAAGCTCCGGGGCGACGTGCGTCGGTGGGTGCCCGTGGCATGCCGTTGGCACCGGGGCGAACCTCTGGGCGGTCTCTTGCAGAGCGGAGCGCTGCTGTGCCGCGGACCATGGTGCCGTGGAGTCGGGGAGGAACTCGCCCGGCACCCGCAGCGGTTGCCCGAAGACCAACTCCGCCGCGGATGCGCGCAGGTCCTCCTTGGGCGCCGTCCGGAGGCCCAGCAGGACCCAGGGGAGCCTGTCGACCCAGCCGCCGTCGCGGAGGGTGGCCCGGAGCGCGGCCTTCAATGAGCGGTGAAATCGCTCACATAGGCCGTTAGCCTGGGGGTGGTAGGCCGTGGTTCGGTGCAGCCGGACCCCGAGCCCCTGCGCAACCGCCCCCCAGAGCTCCGAGGTGAACTGGGGGCCGCGGTCGGATGAGATGTCTGAGGGGGCGCCGAACCGGGCGACCCAGGTGGCGATGAAAGCCTGCGCGACATCGGCCGCCGTTGTCGACGCCAAGGGCACGGCCTCCGGCCACCGGGTGGTGCGGTCCACCATGGTGAGGACGTAGGTGAAACCCCGCGAGGGGGGCAGAGGTCCCACCAGGTCCACGTGGACGTGGTCAAACCGGCGTTCCGGCACCGTGAAAGGGGCCAACGGGGCCTGGGTGTGCCGGTGCACCTTGGCGCGCTGGCACGCGAGGCACGTCCTGGCCCAGCCGCGGACGGCCTTCCGGAGGCCATGCCAGACGAACTTGTCGGCGATCAGCCTTTGGGAGGCCCTCGCGCCCGGGTGGGACAGGCCGTGGATGGCGTCAAACACCTGGCGCTGCCAGCCCGCGGGCACAATGGGGCGAGGACGCCCGAGGGAGACGTCGCACAAGAGGGCCGCCCCCGCGCCGTCGAACGGCACCTCGGTGACGCGGAGGCCCGTGACGGCGGTCCGCAAGGCCTGGACGTCGGGGTCAGCGGCCTGGTCCGCTGCCATCCGGGCATAGTCGATGCCGAGGTGGACTGCGTGGGCGACGGCCCGGGAAAGGCAATCCGCCACCGGGTTGTCCTTCCCCGCGACGTGCTGGATGTCCGTCGTGTACTCGGACACGGCCGAGAGGTGACGCTGCTGCCGGGCCGACCACGGCTCGGTGACCTTGCCCATCGCGAAGATCAGCGGCTTGTGGTCGACGAAGGCAGTGAACGCCCGGCCCTCGAGCAGATGGCGGAAGTGCCTGACCGCCAAGTGAAGTCCGAGCAACTCGCGGTCGAAGGTACTGTAACGGCGTTCGGGCGGGCGAAGCTGCCGGCTAAAGAACGCCAGCGGTTGCCAAGCTCCACGCACCCATTGCTCGTGCACCGCGCCCACCGCGTAGTCCGAGGCATCGGTGGTGAGGGCGATCGGTGCATCGGGCGCCGGGTGCGCGAGCATGGTGGCGTTAGCCAAGGCGAGCTTCGCGCCCGTGAACGCCGTGTCCATCTGCTCGGTCCAGGTAACGTCGCCTTTGCCCGGCTTACCTCGGAGAGCTTCGTGCAGGGGGCGCAGGAGCTGGGCGATACGGGGCAGGAACCGATGGTAAAAGTTCACCATGCCCAGGAACTCCTGCAGCCCTCTGATCGTGCGGGGGCGCGGAAACCCCTTCACCGCCTCCACCTTGGCCGGCAGGGGGACGGCTCCGTGCCTGGTGACACGGTGCCCCAGAAAATCGATTGTGGCGGCGCCGAACCGGCACTTTGCGGGGTTCACAATCAGGCCATGCTGGCCCAGGCGTTCGAAGAGCGTGCGGAGGTGGCGTAGGTGCTCTTCGCGGGACGCGCTGGCGACGAGGATATCGTCCAGGTAGACGTAGACAAAATCCAAGTCGCGCAGGACGCTGTCCATCAGTCGCTGGAACGCCTGAGCCGCATTCTTCAGACCGAAGGGCATGCGCAGGAACTTGAAGAGTCCGAATGGCGTGATGACCGCCATCTTCGGGACGTCCTCCGGCCTGACGGGGACCTGATGGTAGCCGCGTATGAGGTCCACCTTCGAGAAGAAGGACCTGCCCGCCAAACGGGCGGAAAAGTCCTGAATGTGGGGGACGGGGTAGCGGTCGGGAGTCGTGGCGTCATTGAGACGGCGATAGTCCCCGCACGGTCGCCATCCTCCGCCGGGCTTCGGCACGATGTGCAGCGGCGACGCCCAAGCGCTCTCTGAGCGCCGAACGATGCCGAGTCGCTCCAGGGTAGCGAACGCCGCTTTTGCCACCGCCAGCTTCGTCGGCTCGAGGCGGCGTGCCCGGGCGTAGACCGGTGGCCCGACGGTGGGGATGTGATGGGCCACCCCGTGCTTGACGGCCCCCGCCGAGAAGGTGGGCCGCGTGAGGGCCGGGAAGCCGGCGAGGAGGCGGGTGAATGCGTCCGCTGCCGGAAGCGTACAGACCAACGTGGCCGGAACCGAATCGTTCGGCAAGCCGCTTGGCAAGCCGCTCGTTGAGCTAGGCAACGCACATGCGAGCGAGCTGAACGTCTCGGCCTGGACAAGCCGTCTGCGCTTGACGTCGACCAGGAGCCCATTAGCGCACAGGAAGTCCGCGCCAAGCAGTGCCATGGGCACGTCGGCGGTGACGAACGTCCATCGGAAAACCTGCCCTCCAAACCGCAGAGAGAGGCAGCGTTTTCCGTACGTACGGATGGGCGTCCCGTTCGCGGCAAGCAGCGCGGGGCCCCCACCCACGGCGTGCTTGTCTGACGTGCCGGCGGGAATGACACTCACCTGTGCTCCCGTGTCGCACAGGTAACGGCGCCCGGAGAAGGTGTCCGTTATGAACAGCAGGCTGCTCGAACGGCCGGCGCTCATCGCCACAATTGAGCGCCGGCCCGGGCATTTCCCGACCCGTTGAAGGAGCACGGCGGATGACACCGCCGAGCTTCGTGGCCGAACTTGGCGTGGAACCGGCACCAGGTGGTGGAGCTGGAGGAGCGCGGCTGGCTCCGCCAGGCCGGTGGAGTCGACGGGTTTCCCCGCGGTGGCGGTTTTCGCCGCGGCGGTGGGCGGGGCGTGGCGGCGTTCACGAGGTGCGTATCAGCATGCTACTGAACCACAGCGTGCTGTAGAAGATGATGCTGTGGAACATCAGCGTGCTGTAGAAGATGATGCTGTGGAACATCAGCGTGCTGTAGAAGATGATGCTGTGGAACAGCAGCGTGCTGTAGAAGATGATGCTGTGGAACATCAGCGTCGAAGGCCGTGACGGCCACGCCAACGCTCGCCCGCGTGTCCGAAGCGGCGAAGTACTTGTCCGCCTCGGCCGCCAATGCTCGGGGTTCCGTTAGCCCGGTCCCGGCCAACGCGAGGCGAACCTGCGCTGGAAGTTGGCGACGGAAAAGCGCCCGGAATAGCGAACCGGGGGCCTCGTCGCCCAACAGGGACAGCATATGGTCCATTCGGACCGACGGGCGCGTCTCACCGAGCTCGGGGAGATCCAGGAGGCGGTCGGCACGTGCGTCGTCCGTGAGGCCGAACGTGGCTAGGAGTAGCCGCTTGAGTGTCTCGTACTTGTGGCCGTCCGGTGGGTGGCGAAGGACGGACACAACTCGAGCGGCCGTGCCGGGCCCGAGGGAGGCGACGACATGGCAGTAGCGCAGGTCGTCGTTGGTGAGGCGCCGAAGCTGAAACTGCGCTTCGGCTTGAACGAACCAGACCTCGGCCTGGGCCTCCCAAAATTCGGGAAGTTTAATCGCCATTGCCATGGCGTCGTGTTCGGAAGGATCGCTACGGCAGATCCAACGTCGAGGGTCACCAGTAAAGCGCGGCGTTACGCGCGCTGCTTGTGAGCAAGGAGGAAGCGGACAAGCGGTAACATATAAACGTCTTTATTGTAAGACTGCACTGTAACACTGTACTGTTCCGGGCTGGGCGCCCAGTGTATATCATGAGGCCACGCCTACCCCTGGTGCGTGGCCACCGCCCACTTGGTGCGTGGAATGATGTCACCACGCCAGTGGGCTTTTGTGTCCGCCACAACATGATAATTCCTTTAATAGAAGGTGTTATTTCCATTTAACCTCATCAAGTTCAACCTTCCCGAACGAACACCCCTCCCCCGACTATTCTTGCGATCCGCCATGTTGGATCCATCTTACCAGCGACATCGTGAGGATAATTGATTACCAGGGACAGCAAACTAAACGAAACCACGTGGATTGTATCATCGTTTCTACTTTTGTTGAAACTAGCAGGGACCCGAAGAACAGGGTGCCACAGAAAACCCTCCCTTTGTTTGGGCAGTGTATAGGCAACAAAGTGCTGTCTCGCATGCTCCCAGAAGTTTATGTTTACTGCCAACAATTCAGTGTCAATTTTCGTCATCCGCACACTTATTGCCAAAAATAATGTTATGAAATTGTTTTATGTTCCCAGAGATCAGACGTTGAAAGGAAAATAAATGATAAATTGCAAAATGAAAGTGTCAATGATGGTGAAAGAAAGCCCCAATCAGGAAAGTCGAACGTCCCTCAGTGGAGAGCATACCTCAGCCAGATGAACAGTTTAGGTTTTATATCCCAGAGTAGACCAGAAAATCACAAAACAGAATCACATTTAATCAAAATCATCCGTCCACAACTTTTTGTGATATCCTGCTATTTATCGTTTTTGGCCCTGTCACTCAATGGTGAAGAATCACTATTAAAATTGTAGTAGCCGGATCCGGATCTTCACCAAAATAGAATCGATTCATCCTCATCACAGACACAACCTGTCCAATAAGTTTCGTCCAAATCCATCCATATTTTTATTGTGATATCTTGCGATGTATCGTTTGGGCCCGATCTCCCAATGGTGAAGAATCATCTAAAAACATTCTACTAGCCGGATCCGGATCCGGATCTTCACCAAAATCGAATCATTTCGTCCTTGTCACTTACGCTGCATCTCTACCAAATTTCGGCCGAATCACAACTTTTTGAGATATTTTGTTCACAAACTGTCAGACAAACAGACAAACAGACAGGGGAGAAGACAAAACCTCCATCCATCCACCTTTGGTGGCGGAGGTAACAAACGTGTTGTTCAATATATCTCACTAAAACTAACGTTGCTAATTAACGTAGTCGGCGAATCGTCAGGATAATTGAAATGCGACGAGGGTGTGGGATCGTGCGAGGAGGGTGTGGGATCGTGCGAGGAGGGTGTGGGATCATGCGAGGAGGGTGTGGGATCGTGCGAGGAGGGTGTGGGATCGTGCGAGGAGGGTGTGGGAATGTGCGAGAGGGGTTGTGGGATCGTGCGAGGGGAGGTGTGGGAATGTGCGACGGGGGGTGTGGGAATGTGCGAGGAGGGTGTGGGATCGTGCGAGGGGGGTGTGGGATCGTGCGAAGAGGAGGAGGGGAATGGAAATGTGCAAGGAGGTGTGGGATCGTGCGAGGGGGAGGCGGTGGGAATGTGCGAGAGGAGGCGTGGGGTCATGCGAGGAGGGAGGAGGGGGTGTGAATGTGCGAGAGGGGTGTGGGATCGTGCGAGTGGAGGGATTGAAATGTGCGAGAGGATGTGTGGGATCGTGCGAGGAGAGGTGTGGAAATGTGCGAGAGGATGTGTGGGATCGTGCGAGGAGGGGGGAGGGGAATGGAAATGTGCGAGATGGAGTGTGGGATCGTGCAAGGGGGGGGGGGAGGGGAATGGAATTGTGCGAGAGGTGGTGTGGGATCGTGCGAAGGGAAGGAGGTGCAAATGTGCGAGAGAAGGTGTGGGATCGTGCGAGGAGGAGGGATGGAAATGTGCGAGAGGGGATTGTGGGATCGTGCGAGGGGGGAGGGGAATGGAGATGTGCAAGAGGATGAGGATGTGCGAGGGGGAGGGATGGAAATGTGCGAGAGGGGGTGTGGGATCGTGCGAGGAGGAGGGATGGAAATGTGCGAGAGGGGGTGTGGGATCGTGAATATTTGCAGCTTCATACATGACATCCTCCCCTTTAAGTCCAAAATTACCAAGAGCAATACCTGCTAGATTTCAAGAATTGACATTTCAAAAGCAACATTTCCAAAACATGTGAAAATATGTGTGCAAACGATTATGAGAATCATGAAAATACGTGAAAATAGAACATGTGTCACCGTGAAAATAGAACATGTGTCACCGTGAAAATAGAACATGTGTCAACGTGAAAATAGAACGTGTGTCATCGTGAAAATAGAACATGTGTCACTATGAAAATAGAACATGTGTCAATGTGAAAATAGAACATGTGTCATCGTGAAAATAGAACATGTGTCACCATGAAAATAGAACATGTGTCACCGTGAAAATAGAACATGTGTCAACGTGAAAATAGAACGTGTGTCACCGTGAAAATAGAACATGTGTCACCGTGACAAAAAAACATCTTCTAAGATTCAACCGGTCGGGTGCTTTTCTCTCACGCATTGAGCGTCGCGGTGTAGCAGTGGATACAGAGTCCGAGGTGATTCCTTTGGGTCGCGGTGTACCAGTGGATACAGAGTCCGAGGTGATCCCTTTGGGTGGCGGTATACCAGTGGATACAGAATCCGAGGTGATTCCTTTGGGTGGCGGTGTACCAGTGGATACAGAGTCCGAGGTGATCCCTTTGGGTGGCGGTGTACCAGTGGATACAGAGTCCGAGGTGATCCCTTTGGGTGGCGGTGTACCAGTGGATACAGAGTCCGAGGTGATTCCTTTGGGTCGCGGTGTACCAGTGGATACAGAGTCCGAGGTGATCCCTTTGGGTCGCGGTGTACCAGTGGATACAGAGTCCGAGGTGATCCCTTTGGGTGGCGGTGTACCAGTGGATACAGAGTCCGAGGTGATCCCTTTGGGTCGCGGTGTACCAGTGGATACAGAGTCCGAGGTGATCCCTTTGGGTCGCGGTATACCAGTGGATACAGAGTCCGAGGTGATTCCTTTGGGTCACGGTGTACCAGTGGATACAGAGTCCGAGGTGATTCCTTTGGTCTCCACGAAGGGTATAGCGTTCGCAGAGGTTTTCGGGGCATCCGAGCCGGCTGGAGCGGCCACGACGATCTCTGGCAGTGGTGGGTCGAACTGTTGTCCTGACTGTGACGATGCTGCAGGCTCTATCGACTCACAGTGATGGTAGGTTATGTGGTCCTGATGTCGACGAATTTCGCGGCCGTCCTGCAGGCGAATCACACAGGACAGTGGACCTGGCTTCTCGATGATGTCCCCCGGTAGCCACGTTGCACCTGCACCAAAATTTCGGGCAAACACTGGATCTACGATGTTGATACATCGACTGTTGGACGTCTTATCGTGCACCAACTTTTGATTAAGCTGGCTCTGATAAACATTTGATGATATGTCTGGTTTGAGATTGTCAAGTGTCGATCTCAAGTGTCATTTCATCAATAACTCAGACGGAGCTGCACTGGTTGTCGATTGTGGCGTGATGCGGTATTTGAACAGGAGACGAGAAAGCTTTCTTTCCAGGATTCCCTCCTGAAGTTTCCGCAATCCGGGTTTGATGATTCCCACGGATCGTTCGGCCAAGCCATTTGAAGCCTGGTGATCTGGGCTGACAAACTTATGTTTGATGCCGTTCCGACGTGTGACCTCAGCAAACTTGGGACTGGAAAAACACGAACCGTTATCACTCACGATCATCCTGGGCAGACCATGAGTGGTGAAACAGCATCTGAATCTTTCGATGACAATGGCTGACGTAGTACCACGCGTCACATAGGCATCAATCCATTTTGTGTGCGCGTCCGTAATTATTAGAATCATGCTGCCGTTAATAGGCCCGGCATAATCGAGATGAAGGCGATGCCACGATTCGCTGGGCCATTCCCAGGGATGCAGTGGTGCTTTCGCAGGTGTATTCCGGGTGCTCTGGCAGGGGTAACAATGTCGAACATGATGTTCGATATCAGCATCAAGATTCGGCCACCACACAAAGTTTCTAGCGAGTGACTTCATCTTCACAATCCCGGGGTGACAGTCATGGATTTCATCCATGACCCTGGAACGCAGATTTCCCGGGATCACGACACGACATCCCCAGAGTAGGCAACCATTTTCCACGCTGAGTTCGTTTTTACGTGCTTTAAAAGCCGCAAAAGCTGGGTCACCCTCAGGTAGCAAATTCCATCCAAGCTGTACAGCCTGGACAGTTCAGTACAGAACGGGGTCTCATCGAGTATGAGTGCGGATCTGGCTGGAATCGAGAGCACAATCTTCCAGATGATCCATCAGTGCGATAATGGATCCTGGTGTAGGCGAATCATCAACGGATTCTGGAAGGGGTTACCGACTCATGGCATCTGCATTTGTGATAGACGAACCGGGCTTATGACATATGGTGTAGTCATAAGCAGCGAGAAACAGGGACCAGCGGATGATCCTGGGCGGTAGTGTGTCAGATGTCGCTTTAGTTGGACCAAACAGACTGATCAGCGGCTTGTGATCAGTGCGAATCGTGAAATGATGTCCAAGAAGGTACTGGCAAAATTTGCTGACGCCGAAAACGATTCCCAATCCTTCCTTGTCAAGTTGGGAATAGTTCTTCTCTGCCAGGGACAACGTTCTGGATGAAAATGCAACAGGTCTTTCCGTACCATCAGGCATCACGTGTGATAATACACTCCCCACTCCATACCGACAGGCATCGCATGTCAGCACAAGATCCTTCTCTGGATCAAAATGAACGAGAACATTGGACGATTTGAGCAGATCCTTAGAGGTCTGGAATGCTGATTGTTCAGTAGACCCCCAGCTCCGGGAGACTCCTTACCTCAAAAGCCGATAAAGGGGGCCCAAAACGCCGGTCACATTCGGGATGTAACGACCATAGAACTGAAGCAAACCGAGGTATGACTTCAATTCGGTCACGAATCTTCTAAGATTGCACCGTGTTGTGGCCTGCAACTTGCACCGTGGCCTGCAACTCTGCCTTCCTCAAATTAGTTCGGACCTCCAAGTTAAAATGTTTGGCCAATTTCAAGAGGTCCGACTTTAACAACGCTCGGAACTGTGCCTCACTCGGGGTTACCCCAAAGTTCTGTGCCACAAACGCCATGGTGCCTATCGTTAACACCTGTTAACCTTCACCCAAGACTTTACCCCAATTTCTCAAAAAAAAAAATACCAATTAATAATTAATTAATAATTTTTAATTAATAAAAAAATTATTATTTTATTATTTTATACAATTTTAAATCCCGGACGTAGACCCAATTGCGAAACCGCAAATCGTAATTTGGACGAGCCCCCAATTCTGTTACGTGGTCCCCTCGGTGAATACCTGGTCTCAGTGACCCCCGGACCGTGAGAGGAACTTCGCCAGAAAGCTGTATTATATATGCGCTTTCGCCACGCAAGCCATATGAATTTCACCCAAGAGACAACTGACGTTCAAGGATATATTTCAATGGTAATGATACCAAACAATTTCAATGACACAACCATCAACAATATTTCAAGGACACAACCACGGAGATTTTCCCCGAGCAATCAACCATACATAATCATCACCAATTCCCAATTCACAATCAATTCCCTATGATTAAGATGGCCATCTTATACATGTGTGTCCCGGTGAGTACTCACACCCCCTTTCGGTCTCTGCTCCTCACAATGTCTCTGGGCCCCTCCTGACCAAGATACTGCTACTGGTCGGCGTCTCCGCACTCGGGCGGTTGAACGAACCCCGGGTGGACGTTTCTCCACCGGGCAGGTATCGTACCAGGCACCGTGGCTGCAGCCCCTCGGGGCCACGCGGAGCGGGTACGGTAGAGCAAGCCAAACCCCACGCCGCTTGCAAGGCGCGTTAGGCCCCAACGTGCGACCCGCACGCGTCTGTTTGGACGGTGCCGCGAACGATTCCAGACGCGGGGTCGATGCACGGCCCCACGTCAACTTGACGTCTCCACCGGGCCGGTACACGTCCCGGGAATTCCTATCGCCGGACAGGTTTCGGAACGCCGCTGTTTTCCACGCAGCGCCAGGTCGATTCCACCTATTGTCGGAGCGGGGCGAGGAAGAAGAATCACCGTCCTTTTTTTCTCCTCGTGTCTTTTCTCTTCCCTTTCCGGTCACTTCCGTTTCCGGCCACTCCCTCAGAAGGGCTCCTGACCCTCCAACCACAACAACTACACAACAACTTAATATACTCCACACGGATAAGCAAAGACCTGAATGGTAATGCACATACATTCACATAAATATGTAACACATATATATGGTGGTGGCCATCTTGGATTTTGACGTGGCGACCCAATTTTCAATAGCGTTCTTCCTTATGCCTAGATACACCCACACACCAGATTAGAAGTTGGTACTTCGCTTATTTTTCAAGATATTCCGCTCACAATGTTCAGACATACATGGATGGCGTCAGACATACATGGCGGTGGCCATCTTGGATTTTGATGTGGGTTTCACCCACACACCAAATTAGAATTCGGTCCTTCGCTTACGCACGGACGCACACACGGACGGAAAAACCATAGTCCCCCTTTCGCTCCACGGTGCGACGGGGGACAAAAACCCGCATGAACCTTTTTCGATTTTCCTCCATCACGTGAACTTTTAAATCGTCGCCCTGTGCATGTAACTTCGCTCTTCATCGGGTTCGTTTGTGCAGCAGCTAACAGACTGTTTTTCCCCAGCAGTCCAGGAGTGGAGCCGGGCCGATGTTCCAACACGACTCTTCCTCACCCATTGAGTGACCGCGTGCAATCTTAAAGTAGTGCTGTCTGGGTATCTCTAACACTTACCTTCAGCAAATTGTTTGAATACCGTTTGGGTTTATAGCCGGTGTCGAAGAAATGGTACTTGAGACTCACAGGACTCCAATGACCGGACACAGGTTTACAAAAGGTCATGACTTTATTATTAACTGGTTATTCACTTTCATATGTTGCAGTGTGATCCAAATAATATCGTTTAACATAATGGACCAGGTTAACTCTATCCGCATGGTCCTTCTTGTTCGGCTGCAGCGCCGAACTCGTGGTACGCGTTCATTCCGTCGTGCAGGGCTTCGTGGCGAGTCCTCTTTCGTTCCGTCGGGCAGGGGTTATCGTGGCGAGTGCTCCTGACTCCACGTTTGCTCTCGTTTATATTGGACAAACTGGAGTTAATCCCCTGTCCGCTGAAGGTTAATCCCCTTTCCGCTAATGCCCCGAGGTCATGCATGTACCAAGTCCTGGTATCAGCTCGCTCCCCTCCTGTTGTGAGTTCCGTTTACCAAACGATAGGGGGGTGCTTCAGCCAGGGGCTGATGACCAGGTGGACAAAAGATTATCATGTTCGGGCGCATTCCTGACTCATTTACAAACTCGTCTTTCACAGAGTTTGCATGTAAAATATATCTGCTTTGTTACCAGGTTAATTAATAAGTTACCAGTGCCAACTAATAAGTTATACTGAGTTACACTTCCACAATTCCCTCATCTTTTTGTTTTTTGTTTATATTAACCATTAATCTAAACATCAATATAAGTAAACAATCAATCACTACAAGTAAACATCATTACAAGTATAAGTAAATTAATCAATCACTACAAGTAATCAAATTCCCTTGGGCATACACCGTCATCCTGCAAGAATCACAAAACATTTCGTTGGTCATTGACTCCTTCCATATCGTTCAATCTATTGCATTTGCATCACAAATATATTTTCAAAACAACACTTCACCATCACCAAGATACAACAATTTCACTTCATTTTCAAGTTTTGTAAAGCATCTGCACCATCTGGCAAAAAACGTTTGCCTCCACACAAATGTTGACTTTGTTTGAAAGGAAGGGCTGATCACTTGTGTTTGAATCCTGGTATGAAACATTTTCTCCTAATGTCTTCATAGCTCCTGCACTACTTCGTGTAGGATTTCGCTGTTGTGGTAACATTGCGGAGTCATAGACTGACCCTGCTCTCCTTGTAGCATTCTTGCCACTTTTTGCTGTAAACCATAGTAATTCCTGAACACGGCCTTCACCCAGTTGTAGTCGACTTGCCTCCTCCCTCATTGTGAGTGGGCAGCAAGTATTGGTGTGACGTTGATTGGCCAGCAAGATGTGGAACAGGGATGCCGGATGCATCCACAATGATGTTGGGACCATGGTGTTCAGGTCATTCATGGTCCTTACCAGGAGCAACCAGCAGAATCGTGCACAGCTGTTGTGACAAGGGCACAGCCGTTTTTGCAGCTCCATGCTGGTTCCCCGGACGTTGGTGAAGTAATAACATATGTCCCCGCATTTCACAGAGGTTGCAGGTAAAATGTCGTTGTCCTGCAACTTCTGATGTGGTGAATGTTCGAAGCCTTCGAACAAGAGTAAGTGATCGCCTTTCTTTCATATGTTGCAGTGTGATCCAGGCAAATGGTCACATAAATTTCCTTGGTGAAGGTAAGCATTCATCTCCTAGTTACATGGGAGAATGTCTTCATCATTCTTTGAGAAAGAGGGTGTATGCCACGATTAACTTCATTTTTTAGCCACAAATTTTCTTTCTCGAACTTCTTCCCAATTCCGTTAGCACTCCCTTCAAAATGTGATCTCGTCTTATCCTTATGCTCAGTCACATCTGAATCTGCTTTCCACACACACT
Organism: Myxine glutinosa; assembly: GCF_964187855.1. NCBI lineage: Eukaryota > Metazoa > Chordata > Myxini > Myxiniformes > Myxinidae > Myxine > Myxine glutinosa. The sequence continues at coordinate 153,462,614 of NC_136262.1, forward strand.
GAATTAAATAGGGTACATCTTACCATGAAATCAGCATAATCATGTATATCTTCCGACAGTTTCACATTCAACAATTTGTTGTTTTTCCTTAACACAAACGTTATATTCATTTATATGCGTCACACAAATAATATTCAATCAGGTATGTATTTTATTACTAAACTAAGAATAGCATTGTATATGATTACAATCACAAACGGGAATACCTAATTCCCAACAACAATTTTCCCAAACCAACAAATTAAGCATAATGTATTATTACCATAATTCCTCTCCACTTTTTCTTTTCCCTCTTTTTTTCCTAACAGTGTGTCACTCGTGGTGATATGAGTTCACTGATATTGTAATTGACACAACTCATAACATTGTCGTTATGCCATTATCTTAATTCTACTGTTTATGTCGCCATAAAAGTCTTCCTTTTCTGGTTCCACATTTCTTTCCTCATTTGTCACTTCATGCGTTATCATCGTGTTGTTGGTTACCTTATTCAAACACACCGTCACTAAGGCTTTCAAGCAAGCCACCATTAAAACAATTGCCAATATAACTACTAAACCAACAAACAAGTCTGCTACTCCTTGTATATATTCATACCTATGACATAGTTATATGTCGATGACATTTAACATTATATACCAAACTAACAAGCTTCCTAAAAGGTAAATAAAGAAAATCCCTTAATATGTAACATAATCAGATTATTTGTCTTGCCCTGATCCCCCTATCTCCCGGGGTTGAACTCAATCCCCTGATCATGAGTGTAGTTGTGATACATTTTTCACTCATGTTGTATTAATATCAGCAGGTAATTGTCATGTAGGCAAATAAATGTCACTATCCCAAGTAGGAATATCACATGTTGAAAATGTAATGTTTATCAATGCAAGGGGTGTTAAAATGTAATTCAAATGACTGTAAATCACGACTATCATTTATCTACCACTGAATGTTCTGCTGGGCTGCTAGGTGCAGCCCCATTTTCTGTGGGATCGTCCACCTTAGCCCCATGTGCTTGTTTGCAATGAGGGGCATGAATCCAACTTTCTATTTTGGGTCCATATTTTTTTTCTATTCTTATCAATCTCCTATGGTTTATCATTTCGTTCCAAGATACCGCAACCAAAGGTTTTAACCAAAGCTCTACCAAACTATTTCCAATTTGAACTCAACATGCCAGTGAAACAATGATTCGAAGAATTAACTTCAAGGGGTCAATGAATTTATTCTATAGCCAGATCTAATTTTCCCATCCAATAGTTTGCCTTGCTACATGTCATATTATAACACCTTAATAAACCTTCGAAAAAATGTTTCCCATCTCAACAAATTTCCTTTTTTTTTTTTTCTCTCTTCAAATAGCCATGTGTAACTTACGTATTTAACTACAATTTCCTCTCAATTTGTTTGGCCTAACTGGCCGCAAAAGTGGCTGCCAGCATGCAGTACCGTTTTTTATCTACCAAGGAAGTGTTCCACACAAGACCTCTACCAAAATGTTGTTTGTAAAAAACAAATCTGGGATTTCTGATTACATGGATGCACACTCTCAGGACATTTTCAGGCTGCTGTTAACAATCCACTACGATAACTTAATTCCTTTACCCACAATCAAATAATTAGTACAAATTGAGGATATTATCCCTATCACATTCTTTTATAGATTCATTATGTTGGATCTAATTTTTTCCCAATAATTTTCCACTGCTGTAAGGCGGAACAATAGCTCTCATAAGTCTTAGTAATATCGTACTTAATTTGCCCAGCAGCGAATAATTTATTTACTATCCTTTCTCATCTGTTAACCAGTGACTTTGTTTAAACTCCAGAACTGAAAACCCACAATAGTTCAAACCAGCAAAATTTTCTTTACTATTTTCCCATATCATCCATCTATGCCTAAAACACATCCATACATACAGCACAATTTATATGCTGATAAAATTCATATATATATATAAAAATCCGTGAGCAGAGTACTCTGGGAAGTCAGTGTAAGACCTCTCCCAAATTTGGCTAATTTTGTACTCCCACATTGTGTACTCCCACATTGGAACTATCTATTTTCAGACAAGGCACACTGTCGGTGTCAACAATCTTGTAAGATTGATACACAAAAACACACACACACATGCATTATGCATATTTGTTTGCGTTGGAACCATTATTTACAGATCAGATGGGTGTCAATTTTATTTTAATTTCATAAAATTTGTCAATCAAATTAAAATGCTTATACACAAATAATCTAAAAGTCTATTCTTAGAAAACCCCTATGATGTCACATTGAAATTACCCTTTCAGTTCCCACCATAATTTATCCAAATTTGACTACACACCCATTTGCATGTCAGTCGACCACTGACCTATCAATCATGCGGAACACTAGTCCGACATTCCCACCTGATCATCATGTGACCCTTGTCCCTTGGTTTCAAAAATTTGCAAAGCAATTGTTCCAACTTTGTAAATTTAAAATTGTGTGCCCAACATAAAAGATCCAATTTCGGCATGTGATCAATTAATTACTAATTTGCTTACAAGCAAAAGAAAAAATGAATAATTCTTGCTCCGAAAACTTTTCAGACCCAAGAATCATCGACAGTTATTCATGTTTGTCCAGTAATCGAATCTGTTGAGGCCAATCATCATTTGGGATTTGCAGCAATGAAGGCCTAATCATTGTCTGAGGTATCGGTCAGCACTGGTACCCTTGATCTTGGTTTACCCTATTAACTTGTCTTCCTTTTGGTATACGGACATCCTCTTTTCCAATGTCCCATCCGTCCACACTTGAAACACCGGTTTCTGTCGTTGTCTAATCTGTGCACCTGTGCACTTGTATTGCTGGGCTGCATCTCTACATCCCTGAGTTGCCACTGCAATCTCTCGTTATCTCCTGAAACACGAAAAAATTCTCTGTACCGTCCTTTTTGGGGAGACAACTGGAAATCAGATGGGACAACTGTCACTTTCATTCCTAATTTCGAGGGCAGTTGTGCATTTGTCTCCTCCACTGTATCCTGTATCCTTTTTATTTTAAATTCTAGATCCGTTATCCGTTCTTGCTGTTCCCGTTGTCTGGATTCACCATCCCAAAGATGGAATGCAAGCCAGTCTACCGTTAGATTCTGTCTCTTTCTGGCTTTCAATCTTTGTTCTAATCTTTCCAATCGACTTCGCTCAAATGTACCATCTCTTGGAAACTCCTCATCATTCCCTTTGTCCACAAATACCAATTCTCGACCTGCCTTATAGCTTCGGCACCATAACGGTCGTACATATGATGTGTACAAGTACTTTTTTGTGGAATTTCTGGTTGTCCTTGTGTATTCTTGCAGGCTCCATTTCCCATTCTGCCTTTTATCAAAGTAGCGTTGGATGTGTTGTAGTTTGTTCCTCTAAAGCTTCACTCGTACCTCCAGGAAGGGTCTCTCCACCTGTTCACACGGTGATTTCCAGAGAATCTCCCTCAGCTGTGGCTTTTGCACAATCCAATCTCACAGATCAGTATTTGCAGATGAGCCGGAGGGTCAGTATGAAATGGGTGAATCCTCAGGTGTCCGCTCTGTTGACAGGGAAATCACACAATGGTAACCGCACATATATATCTGTATATAAACTCACCACCTTGCTCAATTTTCCCAGGTTGTCTCCACATTGATAATATCTCGCAAAGATATCAAAGCTTCTTTCTTGAGACCGCATTTTCATCAATCAAACAATCAATATATTCAATTCAATTTATTCAGTTCAATTTATTCAGTTAAATTTATTCAATTAAATTCAATCAATTAGATTCAATCAATCAACAATTCAATCAATTATTCAATTTCAATTAATTCATCAATATTCATCAATAAATCAAATTAATCATTTTGGATGTCTCCTTGCATAAGCCCTTTCCCCAATGATGTCAGGACAGGTCCATCCATTGACTGAGATCGAATTTCATCGGTCGTCACCTCGGGTTCGTACCTCATGTCAATTGATGAATCACCGTCCTGTCCTAGGGTCATATCTGACATATTTCCCCATTTTGCCTGGTCTCCACAAATTTTCTTTGCAACCACTAAAGGCAACTCATCCTTCATTCGTGAGACAGCCAAAATGGATGGCAGATATTAAAGTTCATTGGGAAAAATATCTCATCATTTTTTTTCTTTTAATAGTATCCAAAATCTCTTGGCAATATAAATTTCGTAAAACTCCTGAAATAAGACTGTAAAATTCCTTCAATCATGCTAAATTTTGAAACTCCATCGCATGTACCACCCAATTTATCCCATAGGGCTTGAAAGTTCTTTCCCAAGTTCATGCAATCATTCTGCATTTGAACCCTATGATATCATTCATAATAATCATCATGATTTTATCGTCATGGTCCTATCATAATCATCTATTTAAAGCGAACATTTCCTTTATCACCACAGCTATGTGGTATAATCAACAATAGAATAAAACTGTACATAGCAACAGGCTACCTCATGGCCACTTAGTATACCTATTGACAATAAGTCATAACAATATCGAATAATCATTGAACAATTCAAAAATCGCTTCCACTGCTCCAGCCGCAGCATTCGTCATTTTGTCTGCTCGTCCGCATGACCAAAACGAAATAAAGGGAGCTCAACCATTACACAGCGCTTTTAATGGCGCATGCCATAGAAACTCAACGCAATTTCGACTCGGCCAGAAAACGAGCAAATTTTGCAGGATGTTAACTGGAATTAGTCGTGAAAATATATCCAAAATACTCAAAAAATAGACACCCACAAAAATAAACAACAAACCCAAACAAACCCAAGGTCGACCCTCTTACACAGTAAATTACATCATTTCAGCATCGTATTGATTGCTGAAATATTCCAGGGTTTATACACATCTTAAAAGAGGTATGCATGGTGTTGCCCCCTCCCACGTTTATTCCAGGGTTTATACACACCTTAAAAGAGGTATGCGTGGTGTTGCCCCCTCCCACTTTTAATTCCTCATTAAATTCCTCATTAAATTACTTATTAAATTACTCATTAAATTACTCATTAAATTACTCATTAAATTACTCTTTAAATTACTCATTAAATTACTCATTAAATTACTCTTTAAATTACTCATTAAATTACTCATTAAATTACTCTTTAAATTACTCATTAAATTACTCTTTAAATTACTCATTAAATTACTCTTTAAATTACTCATTAAATTACTCATTAAATTACTCATTAAATTACTCATTAAATTACTCATTAAATTACTCATTAAATTACTCATTAAATTACTCATTACATTACTCATTAAATTACTCATTAAATTAACTTACATAGTTTCAGCATTGTATTGATTGCTGAAATATTCCAGGGTTTATACACACCTTAAAAGAGGTATGCGTGGTGTTGCCCCCTCCCACGTTTATTCCAGGGTTTATACACACCTTAAAAGAGGTATGCGTGGTGTTGCCCCCTCCCACTTTTAATTACTCATTACATCGTTTCCATTTTAAAAAAACATCGCTTTTACTGCTCCAGCCGCAGCATTTGTCACTTTGTTTGCTCATCCGCATGACCAAAACGAAATAAAGGGAGCTCAACCATTACACAGCGCTTTTAACGGCGCATGCCATAGAAACTCAACGCAATTTCGACTCGGCCAGCAAACGAGCAAATTTTGCAGGATGTTAACTGGAATTAGTCGTGAAAATATATCAAAAATACACAAAAATACACCCCCACACAAATAAACAACATTTATTCCGTTCAACAGAACAAACATTTCCTCTATCATGACATGCATGTCTTCAAAATTATATGCCCAAGAGAAAAAGTAAAATTAATTAAAACTGCGGGCAGTGATAATCCGGGGACCATACCGCTCCATCCTGATTGGACGAGTGCGTGCTAGAGTCTTTAACAACGACAGTCCAGATCCGATTGTTCAAAATTTCAACTCAATCGATCGAAAAATGAACGCAGGCATGCATTTTAAAGGTGCAGTGGCACTAACTGAGTTGCCACGAATATGACCACAAAATTGCCAATATGGCCATCACAAAATATTTTCCTTAATCAATTGGCTCATAGCATAACCAATCATATCATTCAACTTCTTCCTGAGTGTGAAGAATATCCAATCATATCATTCAACTTCTTCCTGAGTGTGAAGAATATCCAATCATATCATTCAACTTCTTTCATAAGTGTGAAGAATATCCAATCATATCATTCAACTTCTTCCATAAGTGTGAAGAATATCCAATCATATCATTCAACTTCTTCCTGAGTGTGAAGAATATCCAATCATATCATTCAACTTCTTTCATAAGTGTGAAGAATATCCAATCATATCATTCAACTTCTTCCATAAGTGTGAAGAATATCCAATCATATCATTCAACTTCTTCCTGAGTGTGAAGAATATCCAATCATATCATTCAACTTCTTTCATAAGTGTGAAGAATATCCAATCATATCATTCAACTTCTTCCATAAGTGTGAAGAATATCCAATCATATCATTCAACTTCTTCCTGAGTGTGAAGAATATCCAATCATATCATTCAACCTCTTCCTGAGTGTGAAGAATATCCAATCATATCATTCAACTTCTTCCTGAGTGTGAAGAATATCCAATCATATCATTCAACTTCTTTCATAAGTGTGAAGAATATCCAATCATATCATTCAACTTCTTCCATAAGTGTGAAGAATATCCAATCATATCATTCAACTTCTTCCTGAGTGTGAAGAATATCCACTCATATCATTCAACTTCTTTCATAAGTGTGAAGAATATCCAATCATATCATTCAACTTCTTCCATAAGTGTGAAGAATATCCAATCATATCATTCAACTTCTTCCTGAGTGTGAAGAATATCCAATCATATCATTCAACGTCTTCCTGAGTGTGAAGAATATCCAATCATATCATTCAACTTCTTCCTGAGTGTGAAGAATATCCAATCATATCATTCAACTTCTTCCTGAGTGTGAAGAATATCCAATCATATCATTCAACTTCTTCCTGAGTGTGAAGAATATCCAATCATATCATTCAACTTCTTCCATAAGTGTGAAGAATATTCAATCATATCATTCAACTTCTTCCTGAGTGTGAAGAATATCCAATCATATCATTCAACTTCTTCCTGAGTGTGAAGAATATCCAATCATATCATTCAACTTCTTCCATAAGTGTGAAGAATATCCAATCATATCATTCAACTTCTTCCAGAGTGTGAAGAATATCCAATCATATCATTCAACCTCTTCCTGAGTGTGAAGAATATCCAATCATATCATTCAACTTCTTCCTGAGTGTGAAGAATATCCAATCATATCATTCAACTTCTTTCATAAGTGTGAAGAATATCCAATCATATCATTCAACTTCTTCCATAAGTGTGAAGAATATCCAATCATATCATTCAACTTCTTCCTGAGTGTGAAGAATATCCAATCATATCATTCAACTTCTTCCTGAGTGTGAAGAATATCCAATCATATCATTCAACTTCTTTCATAAGTGTGAAGAATATCCAATCATATCATTCAACTTCTTCCTGAGTGTGAAGAATATCCAATCATATCATTCAACTTCTTCCTGAGTGTGAAGAATATCCAATCATATCATTCAACTTCTTCCATAAGTGTGAAGAATATCCAATCATATCATTCAACTTCTTCCAGAGTGTGAAGAATATCCAATCATATCATTCAACCTCTTCCTGAGTGTGAAGAATATCCAATCATATCATTCAACTTCTTCCTGAGTGTGAAGAATATCCAATCATATCATTCAACTTCTTTCATAAGTGTGAAGAATATCCAATCATATCATTCAACTTCTTCCATAAGTGTGAAGAATATCCAATCATATCATTCAACTTCTTCCTGAGTGTGAAGAATATCCAATCATATCATTCAACTTCTTCCTGAGTGTGAAGAATATTCAATCATATCATTCAACTTCTTCCATAAGTGTGAAGAATATCCAATCATATCATTCAACTTCTTCCTGAGTGTGAAGAATATCCAATCATATCATTCAACTTCTTTCATAAGTGTGAAGAATATCCAATCATATCATTCAACTTCTTCCTGAGTGTGAAGAATATCCAATCATATCATTCAACTTCTTTCATAAGTGTGAAGAATATCCAATCATATCATTCAACTTCTTCCATAAGTGTGAAGAATATCCAATCATATCATTCAACTTCTTCCTGAGTGTGAAGAATATCCAATCATATCATTCAACTTCTTCCATAAGTGTGAAGAATATCCAATCATATCATTCAACTTCTTCCTGAGTGTGAAGAATATCCAATCATATCATTCAACTTCTTTCATAAGTGTGAAGAATATCCAATCATATCATTCAACTTCTTCCATAAGTGTGAAGAATATCCAATCATATCATTCAACTTCTTCCTGAGTGTGAAGAATATCCAATCATATCATTCAACTTCTTTCATAAGTGTGAAGAATATCCAATCATATCATTCAACTTCTTCCATAAGTGTGAAGAATATCCAATCATATCATTCAACTTCTTCCTGAGTGTGAAGAATATCCAATCATATCATTCAACCTCTTCCTGAGTGTGAAGAATATCCAATCATATCATTCAACTTCTTCCTGAGTGTGAAGAATATCCAATCATATCATTCAACTTCTTTCATAAGTGTGAAGAATATCCAATCATATCATTCAACTTCTTCCATAAGTGTGAAGAATATCCAATCATATCATTCAACTTCTTGCTGAGTGTGAAGAATATCCAATCATATCATTCAACTTCTTCCTGAGTGTGAAGAATATTCAATCATATCATTCAACTTCTTCCATAAGTGTGAAGAATATCCAATCATATCATTCAACTTCTTCCTGAGTGTGAAGAATATCCAATCATATCATTCAACTTCTTTCATAAGTGTGAAGAATATCCAATCATATCATTCAACTTCTTCCATAAGTGTGAAGAATATCCAATCATATCATTCAACTTCTTCCTGAGTGTGAAGAATATCCAATCATATCATTCAACTTCTTCTTGAGTGTGAAGAATATTCAATCATATCATTCAACTTCTTCCATAAGTGTGAAGAATATCCAATCATATCATTCAACTTCTTCCTGAGTGTGAAGAATATCCAATCATATCATTCAACTTCTTTCATAAGTGTGAAGAATATCCAATCATATCATTCAACTTCTTCCATAAGTGTGAAGAATATCCAATCATATCATTCAACTTCTTCCTGAGTGTGAAGAATATCCAATCATATCATTCAACTTCTTTCATAAGTGTGAAGAATATCCAATCATATCATTCAACTTCTTCCATAAGTGTGAAGAATATCCAATCATATCATTCAACTTCTTCCTGAGTGTGAAGAATATCCACTCATATCATTCAACTTCTTCCTGAGTGTGAAGAATATCCAATCATATCATTCAACTTCTTCCTGAGTGTGAAGAATATCCAATCATATCATTCAACCTCTTCCTGAGTGTGAAGAATATCCAATCATATCATTCAACTTCTTCCTGAGTGTGAAGAATATCCAATCATATCATTCAACTTCTTTCATAAGTGTGAAGAATATCCAATCATATCATTCAACTTCTTCCATAAGTGTGAAGAATATCCAATCATATCATTCAACTTCTTCCTGAGTGTGAAGAATATCCACTCATATCATTCAACTTCTTGGTTGTCCTTGTGTATTCTTGAAAGTAATTAATTCCGTAACTCAATATTACCTCTATTTATATATACTAGGGCGTGCCCGCACGTACGTGCTTGCCCGTACGTGCTTGCAAAAAAACACACGTGCAAGCAACAACAAAAACTTTGAAACCACGTGGCAGTTACGACCACAGAACCCCCCTCCTATTTACATGCAATGGTTTGGTCCATTCGCAAAGCCAAAACGAACGACCACAGAACCCTCGCCATTAATATCTATTGTAAGCGTGCCAAATCAATAAGTATCAATTTTTTCTATGAGCCTCGACCAGAGAGTGGTTGCTACTCACAAAACACTCGTCGCTAGCTGTTCCATTGTCTGCCGATTCCCACTCTGCTGTTTTTGTCTCATAATCTCCAAACAAGAACAGTACACATTTCCTGTAATTATCTCTCATAATCAGGATAAATTTGGAACAGCCCTTAAACTAACACCAAGCAGATCAATTTTTATATTTAGGTTGAGGTTTCACACAAACTGGTTAACTAAATAATACAGAATTATTATTATTATTATATCTCCGCCTTGGTGAACAGTTTATGTTTTGTATCCCACTGATAGGCCGGATCTGGATTCGGACCTGAACCAAAATCCAATCATTTCGTCGTGTCACCCATGCTATTTATCTGGCAAATTTCGTCAAAAAAAAACAGCACCGGTTTTGTTTCACCCAAGCGTCCTGCAAAACGCTTTGCTTCTCGCAAAACGTCCGCCAATGGGAAGTAAAGGGAGGGAAAAAACGGGAGCAAGAGACAGGGTGCCGGAATGGACATGAGGGACAATGAGGGACAGTGAGAGAGTGTTGGTATGCAATTTTTATAATTCCCTTTCCCGGTTCCCTGTCGCTCGCCGAGCGCCGAGCAAGTCGCTGGCTCCAAGTCGAGTGCTTTGAACAAGTGCAAAAAAAAAAAAAAGAAGTACTTTATACGTGCCCGGGTGGGTAAACGAGTGTCTTTCATTCAACCGTGAAACTTCCCTGTTTGTCGTTGAAGGCGGCAAAAAGGGCTGGCGTCAGGAAGGGCATCCGGTCGCAAAACATTGCTTCAAAAAGGGGACCAAAAAACCAACACCTATCACGGTCCCCGAAAAGGCCAACCCTCGCTTTGCGGGGAAAAATGGCCTCTAAACGGTGGTTTTTTATTCAACCGTGAAGCATGTCTCAAAGGCTTAGTGATGGACCTGGACAAAATTTGATGCAATTTTTTACAATCGCCATCTTTCATCATAATTCTGGACCGGCATGAAGGGGGGTTGTCTGTCATGAATTTATTTGTTGATCGAACGAGGTTTAGGCATGGCGGGAAAACTGAAAAAAATTATTTATTTAAAACGGGTGTACACGATTGTACACGTGTACGGACCTTACCGAACCGACAAACAAATCGCTTCATGGTGCACTTCATGAGCCGACTTGCCTGCAGACCAGAGTAAGGCTTTTAATACCCAGCGTATACTGTACATATACTCGCAAGCCCACGAATAATTAGAATCATTTAACACGTTTCATCCTTGTATCACCTATGGACAATCAAGTCCCACACTCCAAATCCTTCATGTATATACACATAATTATTCCCAAGTTCGTAAATCATACTGGACCAAAAACAAGACAAACTTACCTTTTAAAGACTTGTTTGTGTCCAGTTGATGTCAGCGGTGCCTCCAAATTGTCGAAGAAATGGTACTTGAGACTCACAGGACTCCAATGACCGGACACAGGTTTACAAAAGGTCATGACTTTATTATTAACTGGTTATTCACTTTCATATGTTGCAGTGTGATCCAAATAATATCGTTTAACATAATGGACCAGGTTAACTCTATCCGCATGGTCCTTCTTGTTCGGCTGCAGCGCCGAACTCGTGGTACGCGTTCATTCCGTCGTGCAGGGCTTCGTGGCGAGTCCTCTTTCGTTCCGTCGGGCAGGGGTTATCGTGGCGAGTGCTCCTGACTCCACGTTTGCTCTCGTTTATATTGGACAAACTGGAGTTAATCCCCTGTCCGCTGAAGGTTAATCCCCTTTCCGCTAATGCCCCGAGGTCATGCATGTACCAAGTCCTGGTATCAGCTCGCTCCCCTCCTGTTGTGAGTTCCGTTTACCAAACGATAGGGGGGTGCTTCAGCCAGGGGCTGATGACCAGGTGGACAAAAGATTATCATGTTCGGGCGCATTCCTGACTCATTTACAAACTCGTCTTTCACAGAGTTTGCATGTAAAATATATCTGCTTTGTTACCAGGTTAATTAATAAGTTACCAGTGCCAACTAATAAGTTATACTGAGTTACACTTCCACACCGGCTAAGCCGGTGTTGTGAATGAACGCGTACGTATTATGTTGAAAAGCCAGATTTTGCTGGATCCTTTGAGAATTCCAAGCTTTGACGCACCAAATCACTCGATGGAGGCCGCCATCTTGCGGATGCGGAAGTGTGCATAAAAAATTGCGAAAAAATTCAATAGGAGTTTGTTTCAGTTTCACCCGTCTTTGTTTGATTCACCATCTTATGCACCTCTAATTTGTAATTAAAATACTTTAAGACCAACCTCGTTCCCGGGCCCGCATGGGCCCTGGTTATCTTCAACGAAAATCGTCACCCATCACAGGAACCAATGAGATTCGAGCATTTGAAAAAATATTTCAAAAACCAAATCACTCCATGGAGGACGCCATCTTGCGGATGCAGAATTATGCATAAAAATTGAGAAAAAGTTCAATAGGAGTTTGTTTCACCCATCTTTTTTTGATTCACAATCTTATGCACCTCTAATTTGTAATTAAAATACTTTAAGACCAACCTAGTTCCACTGGCCCGCATGGGCCCTGGTTATTTTCAACGAAAATCGTCACCAAACACCGGAACAAATGAGATTCGAGCATTTGAAAAAACATTTCAAAAAAGCTTACCGGTACCGCGTTTCGGAGGCTGAAAACGGCGTCAAATATTCTAAAATTGACGAAGAAATATTTTTTCGAAATCTCGCGGCCGTAGGGGGTAATTTTTCACGGCCAGAAATATCCGAAGTTGAGACGGAATTCACCGAATTAATCAAGAAGGAAATTTTATAAATTTTAATCTCACCCAGAATGCAAATGGTGTAATTTTGAACAAGGTACGGTACCTACTACACCTACCTACTACCTAACCTACGTAAGCCATAGTGATGGGTAAAATAGTGGCAAGAGGCTTTGGCTTCGCCGGCTCATTGCGGCTTTGCAGTGGGGTACTAGTACTGTTAGGTTGTTTTCCTTTTATAAGCAGCTTGTTTCAGCCACGTGATAGTGAGGATGCACCTCTGTTGTCGCCGCGACATGTGCAGCTGGGGTTATGGTACTGGATTTACAAATGTTGTTTTGGCAACATTATTTTAATGAACAAATTGATCGTCCGTGCTAATTTCAGATCAGAACCCGTCCTCCGCACTGTAATTTTAGACACTTGCTCCAGACTAGTCCAGCTTCCAGGAAACAGTTACTCGTGAATGAGAACAGGCAATTGTTTGGTGATGCAGCTAATGCAGGCATAGTGGTGTCAGACCGCAAGTTGTTGAGTTTTTTTTAAAAAAAATTGCATTTTGTTTGATTTGATATTAACTGCTTTAAAGTGTCTCCAGCTCGGCGAGGATCCTCTGATCCTCCTGCCATTGAAGCCACGACCACCGACAAATTGTGAAGCCCAGCGTCGCGCCGTCCGTAAAACTTTTATCCTTTGAGAGAATTCGCTAGCTTTAAAACGTCATCAGACATTCTTGTTTGGAATTTCCAGTGATTCGTTAGCTGGTTCCAGGACATAAAAAAAAAAAAAAAAAAATGGTTTCCTTTGGATGAGTCGACCGTTCCGGCAAGGGAAGCAGATTCAAACTTCTTCTTCTTTCGTGTATCATCAGATGGCCAGCTCAGTGTCGTGCAGCCATGCCCTCGTCTCTGGTCCTACGTCGAAGAGGCCGGCTTCTGAATGTGGTCTGTATAGGGGGCAGGTGGTAATTATGTGTTCGGCAGTCTGCTCAGGCTCGCCACACTCGCACGCGGCGCTGTCTGCCAGGCCCCACATCTTCAGCGATGATTTGAAGCGGCCGACCCCCGTACGTAGACGGTTCAGCAAGGTCCATTGCAGGCGTGGTAGGTCTTCTCCTATGACACCACCTCCCTGGGTCCCAGATGTAGCGGTGGATGCGGGTGGGCCCGGCCGTTTCCCACACCTGCTTCCAAGATGCCGCAAGCCATGCGCTTCTAGACAGGTCCTCGGGGATAGAACTGAGCATCTCTTGTGCCGCCTTGTTGTAGGAATGGCGGGACTTGAGTCTGCTTGGAGGCGCCACTATCGTTGTGGTGTTGTGCAGGATGTGCCAGTCGTGTTTCTGGGCATTCCTTGCCAGGGCGAGGGTAGCAGCCTCCCGTCGGAGGCCGGCCAGGGCGAGTCCCGCTATGACTGGCAGGTGGAATACTGGCAGGCTGGCTGGTGACTGGCAGGCTTCAAGCAACCAGCTACAATGCGGAAGGTGTTGTTCATGGCAACATCAACCTTTCTCACGTGTGGGCTTCTGCTCCAAGCTGGGGTGCAGTATTCGGCTGCAGAGAAGACCAGGGCTTGCGTGGATATTCGTAGGGTCTTGGCGGAGGCTCCCCAGATTCAAACAAACAAGCGTTACGCCTAGGTCCCCCGTCGGTGAAGTGATGTGAGTTGACAAAGTGGAAGACGCAAGGCGGCCTTCTTGGATTTTGACGTGGCGACCCAATTTTCAATAGCGTTCACTTATGCGTAGATACACCCACACACCAGATTAGAAGTTAGTCGATCGTTTATTTTTCAAGATATTTCGCTCACAAGGTTCAGACATATATATTGTGGCGGCCATCTTGGATTTTGACGTGGCGACCCAATTTTCAATAGCGTTCTTCCTTATGCCTAGATACACCCACACACCAGATTAGAAGTTGGTACTTCGCTTATTTTTCAAGATATTCCGCTCACAAGGTTCAGACATACATGGCGGCGGCCATCTTGGATTTTGACGTGGGTTGCACCCACACACAAAATTAGAATTCGGTCCTTCACTTACGCACGCACACATGCCCGCACGCACGCACGCACGGACGGAGGGGAAAACCATAGTCCCCCTTTCGCTCCGCGGTGCGACGGGGACAATAAATCGATCGTTTATTTCTTTGCTTCAAATTGAATACCACAATCTGCACCCTCCTCTATTGATGGACCGAGCAGGTATGCGTAACGTTGTACGAATTTAAACATGTCACAGTGCACTTTTCTTACATTAGGAGGTAACGGTCTTGATTTTTAAACTCATTCTCGATGCAGTAACAACGTCCCACGCAATTCGAGAAAACTAGCCAATGGCAGTCGTATTCAAGTGGGGCATAGTGGACTCAGTACAAATAGCGTGTGTAAGTGTTTTGATGGCCTAGTTGGTACCACAAAAATACTGGACAGTCCCCAACGCTGCCTTGGCAATATTTCCTCCCTTAAACCTATTTCTCCCGACCCGACCTAAGACCTCCAATCTTTGTTCTTCTCAAAAATGGATTCCTTTTTTCTCCGAGTGACTTGTGTCAAATAGTTGCATTCTTTTGAAGAGCATTGACATTTGTCTGACAATTATATAAATGTGTGCACATTTATTATTTTCATATGATTAAAAAACAAAACATTTATCAACTTTGTGTGCATGCCATCAAATTATTATGCAGAGTTAAGCAGAGGGTGTCACGTACAGGTCTTTTACAAATGGCGGAAGATGACTCGGTAATGGTGTGATGAGATCGTGGCCACACGGCTTTGCCACGCTCAATGGACCGACAATGCTCAAATGTTATTAAAGTTGCAAAGTATACAAGTCCGAGTTCCACGTCGAGTACAAATCTAGCGGTGGTCAGTGAAACACCAGGCTCTCACATTGGAACATTCATCCTCGGGCTGTTATAAGGGTTAGTTGGCTCCATTGTGTACACATTTAATGACCCACAATATATCTTAAAGCCCTCATTCGTGCTTGACTCGACTCAGGGCCACGAAAAATTCGTGTGGTACAATGGAGGGGGAATGCCAGCCAATGGGCCCGGTCCCACAATCTCCACAAGCCAAGTAGCGGAGCATGGTTTCCGAACCAACTGCAGCTCCATTTGCGGCTTTTGTGAAACCCACATTTTCAAATGTATACATGTCCTCTACGATCCAGTGGTGCTCAAGTGTCTCTGTCTGTGGCTCCTCAGCTTCAGCCACTGCCTTCTTCTGGTACACGCAAGGCAAGGACATCTAAATGTGTCAAAAAAGGACAAAATTTAATATTTGTTAGCATGTCATGCTGGTAGAGTGAGAACATGAATCAAGCAGAACGACACACACACACACACACACACACACACACACACACACACACACACACACACACACACACACACACACACACACACACACACACACACACACACACACACACACACACTGTTACAGTTTTTAGAACCTTCACGAGTAGTAAATTTTAGTAAATGTTTCCCTTATAAATGTTCCCCTGTAAATATCCCCATCAATTGGCTTGTTAAAGATCGCACCTGAGTTAGTCCATGTACAACACGCAGCGAACCATAGGACCTCTCCGTGGTTATTTCATTATTATGTGTTTCAGTTAAGGACCTGTTCCCAATAGTTGAATCTGCGTTGCATTAATCAAATAAGATAGGTCCCTTTCAATTCCCCCAATCGTCTCCGCAAAGTAACAGTCGGGCGGCGTTCGCTGCTCCTTGCCTTGATTCGGTTGTGGGCCCCAAACCGCCATTAGCCATGCGGTCAAGCCGAGGAGGAAGGGGGCGGAGCCGCCAGGTCACGGACATGGCACGCCGACGCACCACCAGAGGCAGGGCCAGCGAGCCCCCACCAGCCAACCAGGGCTGACGAAAGACCATCACGGGCGTGGCTCTATGAAGCGCACATTGATTTAGAAGCACGTAATATAAGCGCCAGCACGAAGCCTTTTTACGGAGATGAACGGAGATGAACGAGAGTCGACTTGGGTTGGAGACGGCACGTGGTGAGGTCTGGCTGAGAGAGACGAAGCTGCGCGGAGCCCTTTGCCAAGCTGCTTTGGAAAGCCCTACCGCGTGAACGAATACGTGAAGCTGCCGCTGGCTGTTCGCTTCCAGCCCGGAGCATGGACCTGGAGCGGACCTCCTTGCTGTGCCTCTGCCAAACCTTCCAGCCCTGCTGTCCCACCTGGACCCTTCTCCTTCTTCCAGTCATTCCTGCCTGCTATTCCCCTTTCATGTAAGTCTGTTTGTCTGTCTGTCTGTCTGTCTTGGGCATTGATAATATAAGACTGTTTAAGGCTGCCCTGTGTATCTTCTTCTTCTTCTTCTGTATATTACTTTCGTTTCTTCTTTGGTTCTGGTTTTGTATATAGTTAATAAATGTCTGTTATTTCTTACCTTTGGTTTCTTCTTTCCCCCGATCGCTTTCGTCCTGTCTCCAATTGAGTACCTGTGGCACGATTTGGCCAACGCTCGGAATCAGGTTAGTCAATTGCTAACGGCTCGAATCGCGGATTGCTAAACCACTCGGCAAATACCATCTTGTCCGTGGTTCGAGCGGTACTTGTCTCCCTGTTTTGCGGAGGGATTGGTAAAGGTATTCGGGAGAACACCTTGACCAATAACCCTGACCAATTTCACCCGCAAAAGAGCGTTATAAGTACCAGGACTAGAGACGGCCAGCTTAACAGGCCAAGGGGATTAACCCCCCCCCCTTGCTAAGGGGAGTGCCGTCTCTGAGATCCGTAACAATTGGTGTCGTGGAGTGGATTTGGACCCGAACCCTCCCCCCCCCCCCCCAAAAAAAAAACCATCTAAAAATTTGGTCGAAATTTTGAGCGGCCGAAATTTTATTTAATGTCCTAAATTAAAATCGTGCCATGGATAGTCAAGGTGATCGGGTGCCGGTAGGGGAGAATGAGGAGTTAGAGGCAATCCAGGACCCCAGGGAGGAGAAGAGCAATGAGTAGGCGGTAGCGGGGGTTGCAGGCGCACAAGATGGTGGCGCCTCGCACATGGCGGCGACGAGGGCCGCACCCGCTGCACCAATGGGGGTGGGCGAAATGCAAGCCTTCATGGCCCAATTCATGGCGGAAATGCAGAAAAAGAACGACAGTATGGATAAGGTGGGAGAACAATTGGAACGAGTGGGAAACCAAATCGGGGAATTGAGAAATGAGATGGGAAGCCAAATCGGGGAATTGAGAAATGACATGGGAAGCCAAATAGGGGGGCTCAAAGGCAAATTAGGGGGCCAATTGGAGGACGTGGGTAATCAAATTGGGGAAATGAAGGATGGGTTAACAGGGTTGGAAAATAGAATTGCCACCCAGGAGAACCAAATGGAAAGGGTGAAGAATGGGTTAGAGGGGCTAGAAAACAATATGGAAGGCAAATTGAGGGAAATAGGGGAGCAATCCACCCGGGAAATTAAACAGATGGGGAATCAGATAGAGTAGGTAAAAAATGGGTTGGAAAGTAAATTGGATGCCCAAACGAATGATTTGGAGCAGATGAGGGCGGCATCTACCAAAGAGATGGGAGAGGATATAAGGCGCGGAGTGAGCGAAGAGGTCGCGGGAGTACGCGACGAGGTGAAGCGGGGTGAGGAGCGCATGGAGAGAGAGGTGAGGAACAGCACGGCTAGGTTACAGGGGGGTATCGAGGAGTTGACGCAGGGAGTAGGGCAGCTGACAGTGGGACAGAAGGAGCTTGGGGAGAAGGTGGAAAAGAACACGGCGGTGACAGGAGGGTTGAAAGTGACCCAGAAGGAAATAAAGAAAGAATTAATAGCGACGAAGAGGGAATGTCAGATGGTACATGAGGGACTGATGAAGAGGTTAGAGGGGGTGGTAGAGGCAATGGAGACAAAAGAACGGGAAGTCAGGATGCACATAGAAACGACCAAGGTGGCCTTAGGGCTTAGAGGAAGAAATTGAGGGGGCGCACCGGGAAATAAAGGAGGTGAAGCAGAAGCTAGAGGAAGTGGAAGAGGGGGTAAGTGAAATTAAGAAGAGACGGAGGGAGACTAAGAAAGCGATAAAGGAGGAGGTGATGGAATTGGTGCAAGGTCTGTGCTCACAGAGTGACGATGTGCTTACTGACCAAATAAAGAGTTTGCAGGTGGCGGAGGAGAAGCGAAGGAGAAGAGGTGCCGAGGTGAGTGGCGATATGCTCGGCAATGTATATGGTGTGAGGGGAGATTCAGCGAGCTTGGGTGTTGGTCTAGACCCGGGCGTTCGTGAGGGGCCGCTGGTGAGTTGTGCGACTGGTGCAGAGTGCGTGGAAAGAGGGTGTGTGCAAGGATGTCCGACCATGGGGAGTGCGAGAGGTATTGGTGAGCAAGGGTGTGCGGGTATGGAGTGGGTAGCGGGTTGCGGAGGGGCGACCCAGGCATCGACACTGACAGGGGTAGTGTTCAGAGGGACAGGGGATGCACGAGAGCCCCCCGGGAATAGTGTACTGGGGGGGCCCGAACGGTTCGGCCCCGCGCTAACCCCGCAAGGAGCGACGCACGGGGTCCGGCCTTCGGGCACCCACAAGGTCCTACTCGCGCCATATGACAGCAAGAGTGATCTGAGGGCGTACCTGGCGCAGTTCGAATATGTATGTGGAGGCAACGGTTGGAATCCAGACGAAGGTGGAGTACACCTTGTGGGGGCACTGCGCGGCGCGGCGGCGGAGGTGCTGACAGCTTTACCACGGGGTGCTCTCACCCTGTCAGCCCTCCGCGCAGCCTTAATTAATCGTTTCGGCATTGAACAGCAAAGCGAGCTTGTTAAAGCTCAGCTTGCTCAGCGAAAATGCAAGCCCCAGGAGACCATCGGGGAACTTGCCCATGGAATTCTCCGCACAGTAGGAATCGCACACGCTGACATGGCAGCGCGTTCCCAGGAAAGCCTGGCGCTGGATCACTTTATCCAGGCTTTTCCGGATCCGAAGCTCCGACAACAGCTCGCCATGTGACGCCGTCGGTGGACACAGGAGCTGGCGCCACGATCATCAGCCCTGTGATCCTTAATTCGAGTGCAGACGGCTGGGATAAAATCCAGCGTCTGGAAAATCATAGTTTGCAGCTGGCTACCGGGGTAACGGCTCCGATCATAGGGCGTGGTTTTGTGACCCTCAAGTTGGGGTCAGTAAAGAGCGAGATAGAGGTTTGGGTGGCGGAGGTGTGCGACCCATGCCTAATAGGGTTGGATTTGTTGACTGCTAGCGGTTGTAAAATCGATTTGTGCCGAGGACCCTGCAAGTGGGAGTCGAGGAGCTACCATTGGAGGGGTGAGCACGGCCGAAAGGGCGGAGCTGGAGGCTCCTGAGGCCGTGACCATCCCTCCGAGGGCCGAGGCCATAGTGCCGGCCCGGTGGTCAGCTCGCCCAACATGGCAGGAGTCCTGCGGCCTAGTCGAACCGGTGGCAGCGCAATCCATACCTGGTTTAATCGTGGGCCACACCCTCGTAAAAACGGACGGGCCGGTGGTGGCCGTCCGGGTAATTAATATTAGTACAGAACCATGCACCATCGTAAGGGGCACGAATACAGCCGGCTGCACCCCAGTTAACGAAGTCGCGCCAGTGAGGGGCGAGAACGTCCAGCCGAGTCGGCCCCAGAGGGAACCTTCAAAAAGTATTAGGAATTGGCCCGATCGCATTTGTGAGATGGTAAATCGTAGTAGTGTAGAGTTGGAGGTACCCAGAGGGAGGCGTTACACAAATTAATTGAATCCCATTTGGATATCTTCTCCTTGTCCTCCGAGGATATTGGACGTACGGGCCTGGTGAAACATCAGATCCACACCGGTGAGGCCCGGCCTATTCGTCAGCCCACCTGACGGCTCCCTTGGAGCAAGAGGGAGGAAGCTGACGAGCAGGTAGAAAAAATGTTCGATGCAGGTGTCATCGAGCCCTCGGGAAGTCCTTGGATGTCACCTGTTGTGCTGGTCAAAAAGAAGAATGGGACCACGCGTTTCTGTGTGGACTATCGCCAGCTAAACAACTTGACACTCAAGGACTCATATCCCCTGCCAAGAATTGACGATACCCTCGATGCCGTTGCGGGCTCAAATTGGTTCTCAACCTTGGACCTCAACAGTGGGTATTGGCAGGTGGAGATGGATAGGGCAGGGAAGGAGAAAACGGCATTTTCCACAGGTAAGGGGCTGTATCAGTTCACTGTGATGCCGTTTGGTTTGTGTAACTCCCCCGCCACCTTTGAACGATTGATGGAGCATGTACTGGGCGGCATGCCATGGCAGTCATGCCGGGTGTACCGGGATGACGTCCTGGTGCATGCTAAAACATTTCCCCAAGCCATAGCTAATTTGGACCAGGTGTTTGGGTGCCTCAGACAGACAGGGTTGAAGTTTAGCCCGAGTAAGTGCACTTTGTTTGCAAGAGAGGTGGCCTATCTAGGTCACGTTATCGGTCGCGAGGGGGTAAAAACAGACCCAGGCAAAATTACAGCGGTGGAGGAGTGGCCCGCACCACGTACCATCAAGGACGTGCGGGGATTTTTGGGACTCTGCTCCTATTACCGGCGTTTTGTGGCGAAATTTGCAGAGTTGGCCCGGCCCCTTCACCGGCTTACGGAGAAGGGGACGAGATTTAATTGGACAAGGGAGTGCCAAGAGGCCTTCCTAGCATTGAAAGGGTGTGTGATACCGCACCCGTTTTAGATTACCCCACTAGTGACGGGACATTTACCCTGGACACGGATGCAAGCCAGGAAGGATTGGGCGCAGTTTTGTCTCAGACACAGGAGGGCGTGGAGAGAGTGATCGCGTATTATAGTCGGGCCATGAGTAGGCCCAAGCGAAATTATTGCGTCACTCGCAAAGAGTTATTGGCTATGCTGGCTGCTGTGAGCCATTTCCACCCTGACTTGTACGGGCGGAAATTTTTGGTTCGAACTGACCATTCCTCTTTGCAATGGCTCCTTCGGTTCAAGGAACCGGAGGGCCAAATTGCAAGGTGGTTGGAAAAGTTGCAGCAGTACGATTTTAGTGTGACCCATAGGGCCGGGAGGGCCCATGGGAATGCTGATGCACTCTCTCGGCGTCCTTGTTTGGGGGAAAACTGCAAATTTTGTGTGAGACACGAGGAGAAGGAACAATTGGGCGATTCCACCCCTATCCTCGTCGTCCGTGCAACCCGGGTGAGAGGGCCAATTTTGCCACTAACCGCAGATGAAGAATTTGGAACAATGGCTTGGAGCACGGCCCAGCGGGAGGATCCCGTCCTGGACCCGGTGTACGAATGGGTTCGATTGGGACAAAGACCTAATGGGGAAGAGGTCACCCCCCTCGGGGCGCCAACAAAGGCATATTGGGCTCAGTGGCAGACCCTGGAATTGAAAGGCAACATCTTGTATCGCAAATGGATGGAGGTTCCCTCTGAGAGAACTTCCTGGTTGGTAATAGTCCCTGACAAATTTAAGAACACAATATTACAGCAGGTGCATGGTACCCGCTCCGGCGGCCATTTGGGCAGGACAAAGACAACATCTCGGGTCCGCCGGAGGTTCTATTGGGTAAATATAGGGCGCGACATACAGGACTGGTGTCGGAGATGCGACGCCTGTACTGCTAAAAATGGACCAGCACGGAGGATGAGGGCCCCCCTTCAATTACACCAGGTGGGGGTCCCCCTTGAGCGGGTGGCCATGGATATTCTAGGACGGCTACCCCACACCCGCCAAGGTAATAAGTACATCCTCGTTGTAATGGACTATTTCACCAAGTGGCCGGAGGCCTACGCCCTCCCCAACCAAGAAGCCAGGGTGGTGGCACAGGCCTTCGTGGAAGGATTTGCATGCCGGCATGGGATTCCACAGGAGCTGCACACCGATCAGGGTCGAAATTTTGAGAGCCAATTGCTAAAAGATGTGTGCAGACTCCTGTCAATTAGAAAGACTAGAACAACGCCCTCAATACCACAATCTGATGGGATGGTGGATCGGTTTAATCGAACATTGATCCAACAACTGGCATTGTTCACCACCACCCGTCAGGATGACTGGGACGAACATCTCCCGTATTTGTTAATGGCCTACCGAACCAGCCAGCATGGGGCCACCGCATGCAGTCCGGCGTTGCTTATGTATGGGCGGGAGTTGGGGCTCCCGCCGACTTGCACTGCGGTCCCGTGCTAGACACCACGGATATCCCGCCGAGGGAGGGCTATGCACGTCACTTAAGAGGAAGGCATGGAGAGGGTCCATGCCTTCGCCCGCCGCCAGCTCCAGCTGGTGGGGGCCAGGATGAGGCACAAGTACGACCACCGGAGCCAGGGGAGTCAGTACGCTCCGGGGATGAAGATTTGGTTCTTCAATCCCCGGAGGTGGAAGGGTAGGTGCCCCAAACTCACCTCTCCCTGGCAAGGCCCGGGGGTCGTCCTGTCGCAAGTCTGTGACGTGGTCGTTAAGATCAAGATGGGGCCATGAGCCCTCCCTCGGATCGTCCATGCTGACCAGATAAGACCCTACACCGGCGAGCAGGCGCCCTCATGGATCGCCTCGGCTTTAGATGCCGAGGTGGGACCCAGTACCTCTAACGAAGGAGGCTCGTAGTGTGAGAGGACTGGGGGGTGATAGTGGGAGATGCCCGAGGTAGAGGGATGGTGGCTCTACCATCCCTCACCTCCACTAATTTGGGCAAAGGAGCTATAGATTTATGGGGATTGGCAGTACCAAACTAGCTCGGGAGGGTTAGGATAATGTATAGGGAACTAGAGATGACTATAGGTGACCAAGATTTAAATAGTAACATTGTATAGGTAGTGGGGACGTAGCCAGGTTAGATGGTTGATAACGACGAGGGATGTGCAATAGTATAAGGGGTGACAGGGAAGCATTAATCTTAGAAGGGCAATAGATAGCCAGATGATGCGGTGTGTATGAGCTTTAAGTTTTGGATGACATGAGGAATTGAGAGGCAATGCTTATGAAAGATGTGTGTGTATTGATGACATTGAGTGCATTGGCTTGCTTGGTGTGCAAGTGCAGTACAGGTGTGTGGAATGAATGGTGTGGAGTGAGTATTGTGGAATGAGTGGAGTGGAGTGTATGGTGCGAAGGAGTGGATGGGGGAAGGATGGACCCCTTCATGAGTACCCGGGGAGGGTAGTGTAAAGGTAGGTAGAGGGAGTAGGTAAATTGTGGTTGGATATTGACATCTGTAGTGCGGAAGTAGCAGAGTACTGCTTGAATGGGTGCAGGAGTGTATGGAATGGCTGGGCGTGTGGCCTGTTAGTGTGTGTGATTGGTTGAGCACTCCGCCACTGGTAGTCTGTCGGCCAGGTGAGGCCGCAGGTAGACTCTGGGAGCCAGCTAGAGTTCAATGGGGCCCGAGGATCCAGAGAAGGACCCGGGTAGCCCGACGCCAGAGAAGGCGGTAGCGGGGTGAGAGAGCCAGAGGGCCTTCCCCAGGTTAGGGTGAGGAGCAGGTAAGCTCGGGTGGCAACTGCAGTGGCAGAGGTGTGCAGGTGAGCGGACCTGCTGGTGAGCCACACGACCCAGCCCAGAAATTGTGCGAGGGCACAGGTAGAAAATCGGGGGAGTGAGACCCCAAATTGGGAGGCACCACAGTTTGGTCAATGGGAATTGGTTTTTAGAACCACATAGTGTAAAGTGGCCAATGGTTTGGCAGGGCAAGACCCCGGGTAGTATAAAGTGTTAATGTCATTTAGAAGGTAGATAGGAGAAAATCTCTTCGCACCATCCGCATCCACTCAACTAAGGTGATGAGACTCCACACCATGTTTTTGCAAGCATTTGGAATGAAAGACACATCTCGACGTGGGTGAGACATTGTTCGATATTCCATCTCTTCCTCCTTAGGAGGGATTGATGACGGATTCGGTTTAGAGGGGATGGGAAAGACAAGACGTTAGAGACGAATTTGTAATTTGTAAATTGTGTAAATACGGGGTAGGGGCAAGGGTAGAGTAGGTGACATGGGGGGTGACGAACGGATAGGGACGGGCTTTCTCGGCTCGCTCTCCCGCGCCCTTCATGTTGCATTGCTTTGTATTGATGTGTACCCTTGCGCCCCTGCCCGCTGATCTGCTTGTCCTTCCTTCCCCACTCACGGACCATTGTTATTTTGAGCCCGGCGGGGGGGTGGGTGGGGGTGGGGAGTGTGCAGGTGACCACAGTTGTGTGCCCGCACCTTTGCTGCCTCCGGCCTGCACTGATGCACCATATGGACCACACGTTCTGTGGCCTAGCACCACCTTATGGACCACACGTTCTGTGGCCTAGCACCACCTTATGGACCACGCGTACTGTGGCCTGGCACCTCTGCTGGGACCAACCATTGTTGCCAGCGGTATCTGGTTGCGGACCACTGTTTTCAAAGTGGCCTCCATGCCATGCAGGTGGACCTCCGGAGGTGGCCCTGCTGGCCCTGAGTAATAAAAAGCGGACGCGGTGTGTGCCCTTTTAATAAACAACATCAAGCAAGAAGACAACCAGAAGCAGCGGCCCAGCAGAGAAGACATCACAAGGCATCATTTATTATTTTAAAAATGTTTGTTTTTGTGCCTTTTTCATTTATGGTGCTTTTGGTGCATTCATTATTTTTGGTGCATATGGTATGGTGTATCAGTGCAGTGCAGTGCAGTGCAATGATTTTCCTCTTCTCAAAACATCTTGTTCTTGTTTCCCACAAAAGACAGGTCCTGGGTGACAGTTTGTAAATAATTAGTGTTTTTGTAAATAATGCTCCCCACCAGCTAAATGTGTAGTTTCGAAATAATTCCGCAATTCGGTTAGTCTGTGGGCATGAGTCAGTTAGATAGGATGCAATGCAGCAGGTGGGACATATTTAGTGTTAAAACTGTCGCACTCAGGGTGAGGTTAAAAGTAGAGGGTAACCACACCTAAGTGTCACACTAAGTTAAAGTTGTTTCGGCCCGGGACAGGCCTGGAGGAAAGGAGGGTGCAGTGTTGCAGTTTTTAGAACCCTCACTTGTAAATAATTCTTGTAAATATTCCATCATTTAAAAGGTTAAAGGTTGCACCCTTAATTAGTCCATATGCAACACGAAGGCCACCATAGGAACTTTAGTTATTTCCTTATTATGTGTCAGATAAGGCCGTGTTCCCAATAGTTGAATCTGCATTGTGTCAATTAAATAAGAATAGGCCCTTCCGTTCATTTTGTAGCTGCTCTCTCCAAGCTACGCCATTATGCGCCCCTACAGTCGGGGCTTGTCTCTCCCCAAATTGTCACGTGGTTTGATTAGCAGCGTTCGCTGCATTGAGCCTTCGTCGCCTTAGCGCTCGCTCCAAACGCCATTGAACATGGGGTCTCAGGCCGAGGAAAAAGGGGGCGGGACACAAGAACGAGGCGTGGCCCTGTCAACTCGCCGTCAAGGGTGGAGCTGGTGAGCCCTCGCCAACCAACCAGGGCTGAGGTGAGCTCACTGGCAGGCGTGGTTTGATGAAGCGCGCATTGATCTGTGAGCGCATTATATAAGCGCGCGCGCAAAGCCCTTTGACGGACTTCTTTCCACGGACCTCATTCGGCGGGCTCCTTTTGCACGAACTTGGGGACTTGAGGAACTGCATGAGGGAGCTCGTTTGATACGAACTGCCTGTGATACGAACTGCGTTTGATACGAACTGCCTCTGATACGAACTGCCCTTTTTGACAAACATTAATCGGGAGAGAGAGAGTGTTGGCATGAAATACGTATAACGTCCGTAGCCTCCCAGTCCCCCCGATATACGTAAGGTCCGCTCGCGGTCAACGACAA
>NC_136262.1:153491662-153525162 GCF_964187855.1 Myxine glutinosa
AATAGCTTTGAGGCCTGTTTAGTTAGGCCCGTGCTGTCTTTCTCTCTCACACAGGTTTATTTCAACTCTAATTCGATATATCATTTCATTTTTAACAGTCGCTAACATAGTTTTAGACTCGGTTGAAAAAAAACGGGAAGAGAATCCCATGAAAGTTTCCGTTTATAGAACGAAATGATTTCTCAAAGGCCTGTAAAATAAAGCCCATTCATTGAGTCACCCTCACGATTTTATCTCGAATTCATCATCTGCTTTAATTTTTATCGATGGTTTTAGACTCGGTGTCAAAAATAATTGAGAACATTCACGCACACACGGGAAATTGCCGAGATATATTTTTTAAAATCGCGCCACGATTATACACGATAATACACCGCCTAAAATAACAGTCGGGGAAAATGTCGACAAATATTAAAAATTCGCTTTTTCTTTTCCATTAAGATATATTACTTTTACTTTTGATGACAGTCGTCACAAAACGACATATATTTCTTCGTTCTTATTTCATTCAACATTATTATCCGGAAGTAAAAACTAAAATATGCTTCAGGAAATTACCGAGAGATATTTCTTCGTTTTTTTAATTAGTTTTGTGCGCATACACTTTAAATAGGCTTATTTTAAATCTTTAATTTTCACAATGTAATTTACTTGCCATTTGATGATTACGAGACACTTCCTCTTGAGGATTGTGACAATTCATGCATTGTGTGGAAACTTCCATTTCCAAAATGAATGAGACGGGAGAGGAGCGAGGAGTTGGAGAGCGAGGAGCGAGGGGATGGAGAGCGAGGAGCGAGGGGTTGGAGAGCGAGGAGCTAGGGGTTGGAGAGCGAGGAGCTAGGGGTTGGAGAGCGAGGAGCGAGGGGTTGGAGAGCGAGGAGTGAGGGGTTGGAGAGCGAGGAGCTAGGGGTTGGAGAGCGAGGAGCGAGGGGTTGGAGAGCAAGGTGCTCGGGGTTGGACAGCGAGAAGCTAGGGGTTGGACAGCGAGGAGCTCGGGGTTTTAGAGCGAGGAGCTAGGGGTTGGAGAGTGAGGAGCTAGGGGTTGGAGAGCGAGGAGCTAGGGGTTGGAGAGTGATGAGCTAGGGGTTGGAGAGTGAGGAGCTAGGGGTTGGAGAGGAGCGAGAAATTGGAGAGGAGTGAGGGGTTGGAGAGTGAGGAGTGAGGGATTGGAGAGCGAGGGGTTGGAGAGCGAGGATCTAGGGGTTGGAGAGCGAGGAGCTAGGGGTTGGAGAGCGAGGAGCGAGGGGTTGGAGGGCGAGGGGCTAGGGGTTGGAGAGTGAGGAGCAAGGAGATGGAGAGTGAGGAGCGTTTGGAGAGGAGAGTGAGGAGCGTTTGGAGAGGAGAGTGAGGAGCGTTTGGAGAGGAGAGTGAGGAGCGTTTGGAGAGGAGAGTGAGGAGCGTTTGGAGAGGAGAGTGAGGAGCGATTGGAGAGGAGAGTGAGGAGCGATTGGAGAGGAGTGAGGGACTGGAGAGGAGTGTGAGGGATTGGAGAGGAGTGTGAGGAGGTATGGGAGGGGAGTGTGAGGAGGAGAGGGATTGGAGAGGCGTGAGGGTGGAGAGAGGAGAGTGTCAGGTGGAGAGGAGTGAGGGGATCACATATGATGTGAAATAAATAAATTGTGTTCATTGCACCATTTCTGGATCTGATGAATTGCCAGTAACCATTTTGTAAAATTTAATGTGCAGCATCTAAATCAAGACGTCCAAATGTCACACACGCCCATGCCCATGGAATTCCCACGGGTGACCCCACTCGTATAATAGTATATATATATATATATTGTTACGGATTCGTCACTTCCATCTTTGTGGTTGTCATCCACTTGAAGCATTTTTAGTTTCATGTATTATTATTGTTACAGTTTCGGTGTGAAATGGAGATAACTGTCTTCAAAGGTAAAATTAGTGTTTCAAAAGAAAAACGAAATGGATCGGGAGAAACCGGAAGAGGAGGAAGAAGAGGCTGGAGCGGATCAAGTGAGATCAGGAAAGAAAGGCCGATCTGCTTTGAGGTGTCGAGCGGACGCTGGTCACGAGCGAATATTGGTTTCCCCAGGAAAGGGATTCCTGTGACAGTGTCGTTATTGCTGGGGCAGATAAACCTGCATGATGGGTTTTGCTGTTGGTTCCGAAAGTGAATCATCGCGGGAGAGCCGGTACGTCATTTCACCTCGCACCAGCCATTTCACCTCGCACCAGCCGTTAGCCTGGTGCTCGTGTGTGTCGTGGATTTCGCTTGGGAATTCACGGTTCTCCGCTTGGGAACTGCTGTTCGTTCATGTCAGCGTCATTGTCTGGTGAACCGAAGATGTGAATTCCCAGTCGCCTTTTGGGTGAACTTTTGCCTGACCGATGTCGGCCCGACACCGCACCCAGCGGCTCTTCTGCAGCGTCGACTGTCGGCCGTCCTGGGTTCAGGTCTCGGTGCGACCTTTTTTCTTGTGATCCCCAGAGCGTGGATTGACTTTGACCTGGTGTCGTGACAGTGACTTTGGGGGTGTTACAGTTCGCTCACGTGGAGTACCGTGAGTTATTGAGTTAAGAAACTGGTGGTACCATCATAGGAATTATATGGTGTTTGCTGTGCAATTGAGGTTCTTGTACTTGCGCAAGTTGTTATTATTGTGTGATGTTAATACAATACGTGGGTTTTGTAACAACTGATTGGTGTGGTTTCACCATTGGTCATTGGCACACATAATAGCACATCTTTCTGCCGTGACTCCTTTCGGGGCTCGGAGGTACACCGTGACCGGGGTTTGGGGAGGAGCACGTAACAGAAATTGGGGGCTCGTCCGGGATAGAATTCCCTCACATTCCCAAAATTTGGAATTTTCTAACATTCCCAAATTTGTATTTCTGAAAATTTGGAATTTTTTGTGTGAAGGTTAACAGGTGTTAACTAATAGTCACCATGGTGTTTCAAGTAGAAAAGTTTGCGACGTCCCTAACGAGGCACAGTTCCAGGCGTTAAAAATATCGGAACTCACGATATTGGCCAAATATTGTAACTTGGAGGTCCGAGTTAGTATGAAGAAAGCAGAGATTCAGACATTGGTGGTAGAATCTCTGGTGGGACAAGGAGCATGGGAAGAGGTAGCCTTGGATTGGTTACCAGAGGAAAAAGGAAATATGGAGCTCTGGAAA
Organism: Myxine glutinosa; assembly: GCF_964187855.1. NCBI lineage: Eukaryota > Metazoa > Chordata > Myxini > Myxiniformes > Myxinidae > Myxine > Myxine glutinosa. Next base: position 153,494,813 of record NC_136262.1, read on the forward strand.
ATGGAGATGCAACTGCAGAGCCAGGAAAGGTTAAAAGAGTTGGAATGGAAAGCAGAAAAGGAAAGAGCAGAGGAAAGGAGAGCCGAAAAGGAAAGAGCAGAACAGGAACTCGAACTCGAGGAGAGAAGAGCAGAGGAAAGAGCAGAGGAAAGGAGAGCCGAAAGGGAGTTAAGGGAACGAGACATGGAGTATCAGAGGGAACTGAAACTCAAGGAGCTTGAATTACTGGGGGAACGGAGAGAAGTATTATCCATGCCGGCTAGTTCGACAACCAGTCAGAACTCTTGGGATGTTGGTAGGCATGTGAGGCTGGTTCCACCCTTTAATGAAAAGGAGGTAGCCAAGTTCTTTTTACACTTTGAGAAGGTGGCTCAAATGTTAAAATGGCCTGTGGGATCATGGACTATGTTAGTACAAAGTGTTCTGGTGGGTAAAGCTCAAGATATCTATTCGGCCTAACCGATTGACCAATGTGCAGATTATGAGATAGTGAAGAAAGCCATTCTCAAGGCCTATGAATTGGTCCCTGAAGCTTACCGACAAAAATGTAGGAATGCCAGGAAGAGGGAGAGTGAGACCCATGTGGAGTTTGCCAGAATGAAGGAAACTATGTTTGATAGGTGGTGTGACTCGAAGGATATTGGGAAAGACTTCAACCGTTTTCGACAATTTGTATTGGTGGAGGAATTCAAACAGTGTGTCCACATGGACATTAAAGTGCATCTGGATGAAAAAAAGGTACCGGAGTTGTATGAGGCAGCAACAGTGGCAGATGACTATGCCTTGACACACCGGATGGGGTTCCACAAACCTAACTTCCCGCCTAGAGTTAGCCAGGGGAGTTACGGTAAATCACGTTCAGAGAACAAATTTTCATGGAGGCGGCCTGGAGAGGACTATGGGGAAAAATCTGATACCGCGACTTTTAGGGATCAGAAGACTGCAGTTCCAAGGCAGACCTATCTTCCGGGGGGCCCGAGGCAGACCACGAGTTTTTCCTCCGGGCCTACTTGCACTTTTTGCAAGAAACCTGGGCATTTGATGCCCCAATGTTACGCCCTGAAAAGGAAAAATCAGGAGCGGAGTCAGACTAGTGCAACTCCGAATGCGTTGGCCAATGCGAGAAATCGTCCTTGGAGGACAGTGCCTTGTGAAGGTTCCCGTGCCAAAGTTACGGCATCACAGAACGACCTTGTCCAAGAGGGTTAGGGTATTGAGGGACACAGGAGCACATCAATCTTTGATGCTTGAGGGCATTTTGCCATTGTCGGAGAAGACGGCAACGGGGGTTAGTGTTCTCTTTCAGGGGGTTGGTGGCTATGTTAAAGCTCCTCTTCATGTCATCCATTTAAAGTCTGAGTTGGTGTCAAGACCGGTCACTGTGGGGTTACAAGCCACTCTTCCTATAGAGGGAATATCTTATTATCGGGAATGATTTGGCCAGGGGTAGAGTTTCTGGAAAATCCGATGTTGGTTGAAAAGCCCAGTATGGAAAATAACACAGCACAGTTAGAGCAGGAGATTCCGGGTATCTTTCCATCCTGTGCAGTGACTCGTGCTATGGGTAGGAAGTGCTCTGAAGAGAAGGAGACGGAAGGTGATGCGGATATGGGTTCCATAGAGATATTGGAGGAAAAGTCTGGAAGAGGTAATAGGAAAGGGAGTGACATCAAGGAACTTAAGGAAAAGGTGCCATCTGGACCAAAAGAGAAAATGGAGTGTCCGTCGGAGACATCTGGGAACGAGGCTGAACAAACGGTGCTTGTCCGAAAGAGACTTGTTGAAGAACAACACAGAGATTCGGAGCTCCGGAGTTTGATTGGTAAAGCCATTACAGAGGAAGAGGCTATGAAGGTACCTGTTGGTTACTCATGAAAGGGGAAATACTCATGAGAAAATGGAGACCACCGGAGGTGCCAGCAAATGACGAGTGGAAACTTCATTACCAAATTGTGGTGCCACCGCCGTACCGGAAGGAGATATTGAGACACCTTTGGCCGGGCACCTTGGAGTGAACAAGACATGTGACAGAATTTTGGTACATTTTTTCTGGCCAGGATTGTGACGTGATGTGGCGGAGTTCTGTAAATCTTGCCATTCTTGCCAGCTGGTGGGAAAACCTAATCAGAAAGTCCCTTCTGCACATTTAAAACCAATTCCAGCTTTTGAAGAGCCATTCAGCTGTGTCATTATTGACTGTGTAGGCCCTTGACCTAAAACTAAGGCTGGACATCAGTATCTGCTGACCATCATGTGCGCTTCCACAAGGTTCCCAGAAGCAGTGCCTCTTAGGAAAATTACTGCGGCAGTTATTGCGAAGGCCTTGATTAAATTTTTCACTTTGGTTGGCTTACCTAAGGTCGTCCAGTCTGATCAGAGTTCCAATTTCATGTCAATGCTTTTTCAGCAAGTGGTACACCTGGTGGGAGTGGAGCAAGTAAGATCAAGTACTTACCATCCCGAGAGCCAAGGGGCCTTGGAAAGGTTTCACCAGACAATGAAGAATATGATCAGAACGTACTGTTTTGAATGTGACAAGGATTGGGATGAGGGAATACCCTTATTGTTGTTTGCTACGAGTGAATCTGTTCAGGAGTCATTGGGATTCAGTCCTTTTGAACTTGTGTTTGGACACACTGTTCGAGGACCATTGAAATTGGTGAAAGAACAGTGGCTACAGGAGGAGTCGCAGTCAACAGTGGGAGAGTATGTGTCAACGGATAGGCACAGATTGGCAAAGGCTTGTGAAGTTGCGAGAGGAAACTTGAAAGTGACACAGGATAAAATGAAAGTGAGACATGACAAGAAATCTCAGATAAGAAATTTCAGTCCTGAGGACCGGGTGTTAGTGTTGCTTCCTGTTTCAGGTCAGCCACTACAGGCTAGGTATTTTGGTCCCTATGCAATCGAAAGGAGGGTTAATGAAACAGATTACGTGGTGACAACTCCCGACCGACGGAAAAAGCGGGAGCTGTGTCACGTCAACCGACTGAAGAAATATTATGAGAGGAAGCCTGTGGGAAAAATGGTTTTTGTCTCACCTGTCGTGCCTGTAGTCGGGGTGCAAGAGAATCCAGAGGTTGAGGCCGGTGTGAAGTTTGATAACATTGATGACCAGGCTTGTCCCAGATTGACGAACACGGAAGTGTTGAGTAGTTTAGACGAGAAATTAGGTCATTTGACGAGGGAACAACAAGGACAACTATCCAGCCTAATTTTTGAGTTTGCACATTTGTTCGCAGATGTACCTGGTCGTACTGACTTGGTATATCATGATATTGAGGTGGGGGAAGCCACTCCTGTGAAAAATTCCTGTACCCCTATCGGATGAACCCTGTGAAGATGGATTATCTTTGGAAGGAGGTTCAGTATATGTTGGAGAATGACATCATCGAACCAAGCAGCAGAGAATGGAGCTCACCATGTGTGTTGGTTCCAAAACCCGATGGCAGTTTTCGCTGTTGTTCGGATTTAAAACGGGTTAATGCAGTGACCAAGACCGACTCATATCCCATCCCGAGGATTGATGACTGTATTGATAGAATAGGCCCAGCTAAATTTGTAACTAAATTTGACTTGCTGAAAGGGTATTGGCAGATTCCTCTTACTGATAGAGCCAAGGAAATCTCGGCTTTAGTCACACCAAATGGGTTGTATCAGTACAAGGTTCTTCCCTTTGGATTGAAAAACGGGCCTGCTACATTTCAACGGCTGATTAATAAGCTTATTGCAGACCTTGAGGGGGTGGAGGCTTATCTGGATGATATCATCCACACCATGACCATGGAAGATCATCTTAAACAAATTCAGGCATTTTTCAAGAAACTGACCGAGGCAGGGTTGACCATCAACTTATCTAAGAGTGAGTTTGTAAAAGCCCAGGTGGTGTTCCTCGGCCATGTAGTAGGTCAGGGTCAGGTGCAACCGGTGACAGCCAAGTTAGAAGCCATTGATCGCTTCCAAGTTCCAAAAGGGAAGAAGGAGCTTATGAGATTATTGGGTATGGCTGGTTGGTACCGGCAGTTCTGCAGGAATTTTTATGATATGGTAGCCCCTTTAATGAATTTGCTGAGGAAAGAGACCAAGTTTGTTTGGGTTGACAAATGCCAGGCTGCCTTTGTCCACGTCAAAGCGATATTAATGAGCTCTCCTGTCCTAGCAGCACTGGATTTTCAAGAACCTTTCAAGTTGGCCATTGATGCAAGTGATGTGGGGGCTGGGGCAGTTCGATTACAGGAAGATGATGATGGCGTGGATCACCCGGTGTGCTACTATTCGAAAAAGTTTCACAAACATCAGGCAAATTATGCCACTGTGGAAAAAGAGACCCTTGCTCTCCTGCTAGCGCTTCAGCATTCTGAGTTGTATCTGGGAACTACTACCTTTCCTATAAAAGTCTTCACTGATCACAACGCCTTAACCTTCATTCAAAAAATGAAAAATAAAAATCAGAGGTTTATGAGATTGAGTTTGTCTTTGCAGTTCAACTTGGAAATTGAGCATGTAAAGGGCAAGGACAATGTCATTGCCGATGCTTTATCCAGAGTGAACTAACTTAAAAAATTCCTGTAGGTTGTTGGGAAGTTTTGTTGCTTTCTTCTGAGGAATATTAGTTATTGTTGCTCACGTGAGTTGGTCAGCCATAGGTTGATTGGTAGTGTTTGGGTGTGAGTTTTACTTGTGTTTGTTAAAGCGGGTTTTTGCATGAAAAGAAAGTTTTCACTATGTTCAAACTTTCTTTCTTGAGGGTGGGGAGTGTTACGGATTCGTCACTTCCGTCTTTGTGGTTGTCATCCACTTGAAGCATTTTTACTTTCATGTACTATTATTGTTACAGTTTGAGTGTGAAATGGAGATAACTGTCTTCAAACGGAAAAATAATGTCTCAGAAGGAAAACGAGATGGGTGAGGGCGAAAACGGAAGAAGAAGAAGAGGAGGGCTAGTGGATCGAGTGAGATCGGGAAAGGAGGCTGATCTGCTTCGAGATGTCGAGTGGACGCTGGTGGACATTGGTCACGAGCGAATATTTGTTTCCCCGGGAAAGGGATTCCTGTGACAGTGTCGTTATTGCTGTGGCAAATAAACCTGCGTGACGGGTTTTGCTGTTGGTTCCGAAAGTGAATCATCGCTGGAGAGCAGGTACGCCCCCATTACGGGCCCGTCTGCCATTTCACCTCCCACCAGCCATTTCACCTCGGACCAGCCATTCCCCTGGTTCTCGTGTGTGTCGTGGATTTCGCTTGGGAACTCGCGGTTCTTCGCGGTTCTCCGCTTGTGAGCCACTGATCGTTCATGTCAGCGTCATTGTCTGGTGAACCGAAGGTGTGAATTCCCAGTCACCTTTTGGGTGAACTTTTAACGGACCGACGTCGGCCCGACACCTCACCAAGCGGCTCTTCAGCAGCGTCGACTGTTAGTCGTTCTGGGTTCAGGTCTCAGTACGACCTTTTCTTGTGATCGCGAGAGCCAAGGGGATCGATTTTGGCCTGGTATTTTGACACGGTGACTTTGGGGGATGTTACCGATTGCTCACGTGGGAATACCGTGAGTTATTGATTCAGGAAATTGGTGGTACCATCATAGAAATTATATGGTGTTTGCTATGCAAGTGAGGTTTTTCTTGAACGTGCGTTACTTGTTATTATTGTGTGGTTTTAATACAAAACTTGGTTTTTGTAACAATTGATTGGTATGGTTTCACCATTGGTCATTGGCACACATTATAGCACATCTTTGTGCCGTGACTCCTTTCGGGGCTCAGAGCTACACCGTGGCCGGGGTTTGGGGAGGAGCACGTAACACATTTTAAATCAAAATGGTGGTGTGTATAGTCAGCCATCTTACACCATGATGACATCACAGACATAATCACATCCCATCATCCCTGTCATGTGACCAGATCCTCAGCTCTGATTGGTGGGTGTACCTTTGTGAAGGACATACAAACATACGGACAGACAAACACTGTTCCAGATGGCTTTGCCCGACGCCATAAAAACTGGTGTGTTTGTGGGGACTCAGGTTTTGATTTTATTAATGTTTAAAAGTTCCGTGCTTTTAGGCGTCACAAAGCTAAAGCATTTTGGGCTCTTCTACGATTTATTTTTACTAGGGCATGCCCGTACTATATATATATCTAAAATTATATCCCCCCCCCTCTATTTACATGAAATGGTTTGGTCCAAAGCGAACGGCTTGCGAGTGGTTACAATCCCCCCCCTCTATTTACATGCAATGGTTTGGTCCAAAGCGAACGGCTTCCGGAGTTTGGTAAAGCAATCGCCATCGCGTGCACAAACGCGCAGGAAAGCGAATGAATCGCAAATTCGTTTTTATTAGTTTTAAAACTTTATTAAAACATAGTTTAACGGCAACATAGTTTTCCAACGTGAAATAAATGAATACGCTCTCAAATGTGCCATCCGAGGCAGAGTGTGCCCGCCACGTTCGGCACACGCGATCGTTCGCTGCTCTCTGATTGGTTGAAGCGTTTTTTGGACATAGCTCGGTAGGTACTTGTCCGATTAATTACAAACCTTGAAAAGGCACATCCTCGGGTCCCCAGCAATATACCTGGCAAGTTTCAAGTATATCGGACCCGTGGTTGTCGAGAAACAGCGGTCACAGACACACAGACACACAGACAGACACACAGAGATTGCTGGAATTATAGATAGATGATGTCATCGTTTTGTGATATCATTTTTGCACTGCTGCTGACAAAGTTTAAGACTCGACTCAAACAAATCCCGAGAAATCGGAAAACATTTGACTTTTCAAACAGATATATATATATATATATATATATATATATATATATATATATATATATATATATATATATATATATATATATATATATATATATATATATATATATATATATATATATATATATATATGTATATATATAGCACCAGTCCGTAGGAAGCGGTTCAGTTCAGCATTTTTCATATGAAATTGGCAAAGCCGAGAAACGCACAAAATCCGTTAAAATTACCCTTAATAAACCGATAGAACCAGCCTTTAGAACCATTTAGAATTACCCTTTCGAACCTATTAGAATTATCCTTTAAAAAACCTTTAGAATTGCACCTTCGAACCAATTAAAATTACCCTTTTGAACCTTTAGAATGAAAAAAAGGGTTCTTCTTCTTCATTTAGGCTTACGAACATAGCCATCTATATTGAAGCGGCTTCACCGCTTAAAAACAGTAGTGACTTGATTTTGAAGCCCCTTCCTGAACGGACAGACAAACAGACTGGCGGAGAATAGATAAATAGACTAGAAAGGGCATTCAGTAGAGCCAATACCTCTTCAAGGTTCAGCAGTTTATGTTTTGTATCCCACCAATAGGCCGGATCCGATTCCGGACGTGAACCAAAATTGAATTGGCTTGTTTTTGACACCTATGCAAATCATGCACCTAGTTTTGCTCTAACCTGTCCACAATATCATGCTAAAAATCGTTTTTGGCATTATCACTCAATGGTAAAGAATCACTTAAAAGAGTAAGCAAAGGAAAGAGGTAGCAAAGGCGCAGGAGGTATATAGGAAAATGTTCGGAGAACGCTTGGATTCGGAAAAGAGGGTCAGAGAGCGGTATTCAGGATTGCAAAGCAGATAGCGAAAGAGAGGTGTGATGTGATGGGGGTGAGTTGCTTGAAGGATGAAGTGGGACAAATCGTTGTGGACCCAGATGGAATTAAAGGAAGATGGAAAATATATATGGAAATGCTGTTAAATACAGAGAATGAATGGGATGGCAACATAGAGAGTAACCCAGTTTTCGGACCAGCAGAGAAGATAACTGAGAAGGAAGTTGAGGAAGTGATAAAAGCAATGAGGAGTAGAAAAGTGGGAGGGCCGACGGGAGTTGTGGGAGATATGTTGAAGGCAGCAGGAAGTTGGGGTGTGAAGAGAATGACAGAGATCTGTAATCTGGTGGTGAAAGAAGGCCGCATTCCAGTGGTTTGGGAACTGAGTACCCTCGTCCCTCCATACAAGGGGAAAGGTGACCCTCTGGAGTGTGGCTCGTACCGAGCGATAACGTTATTGGAGCATGGAATGAAGGTATTGGAAAGGGTGTTGGAGAGGAGGATAAGGAAGAAGGTGAAGATCGACGAAATGCAGTTTGGATTTATGCCAGGAAGAGGAACGACAGACGCGCTCTTTATTGTGAGGCAGATGCAGGAGAAGTACATGGAGAAGAGGAAGAAGTTGTTTCTTGGGTTTGTTGATCTGGAGAAAGCATTCGATAGGGTTCCACGCGAAGTATTGACATGGGCATTGAGGAAGTTAGGAGTGGAGGAATGGTTGATCAGAGTAGTGATGGCAATGTACAAAAGAGCGTGCACAGCTGTAAGGACGAAGGACGGAAACAGTGGTGAGTTTGAGGTGAAGGTGGGAGTGCATCAGGGGTCGGTACTAAGTCCACTACTATTTGTAGCTGTGATGGAGGTGCTGGCTCAGAACGTAAAGGAGGGTTTACCGTGGGAGTTGTTGTATGCAGATGATCTGGTGTTGATTGCAGAAAGTATGGATGGACTGAAGGAAAAGATGAACAAGTGGAAGGAATGTATGGAGACAAAAGGTCTGAAGGTGAATATAGGAAAGACGAAGGTGATGGCAAGTGGTAAAGCATGTGGTGAGGTCGAAAGAACTGGGAAGTGGCCATGTGCTGTGTGCAGGAAGGGTGCCGGAGTGAACTCCATTCAATGTACAATATGCGCTGAGTGGGTTCATCAAAAATGTAGTGGTATGAGAGGGTCATCAACCAGTGTGGCAGCTACATTCAAATGTAAAGTGTGCACAGAGGGAGCTGCAGATGGAGGAAATGTTGAGTTGGATCTTCGAGATGGCGTGAAGCTGGAAGGTGTGAAAACATTTTGCTACCTCGGAGACATGCTGAATGGAGAAGGTGGATCAGACACGGCAACGGTTGCTCGAGTGAGATGTGCATGGAAGAAGTTTTGGGAACTGAGTGGCGTGCTGATGAGGAGGGGAGTGTCGTTGAAGCTAAAGGGTATGCTGCATGTGTGAGAAGTGTTATGATTTATGGGCGCGAGACATGGGTCATGAATGTAGAGCAGCAATGAAGGCTGGAAAGGATGGAAATGCGAATGGTTCAGTGGATGTGCGGAGTATCGTTGAGAGAGAGGAAGACAAATGATGAATTGCGAAAGATGATGGGAATAGAGCCTGTGATTGATGCTGTGAAGAGGAACAGGTTGAGATGGTTTGGTCATGTGTTGAGGAAGGATGAAAGTGACTGGTTGAGAAGAGTGATGGAAATGAATGTCGAAGGAGGTAGAGGATGGGGAAGCCCGAGAAAGACTTGGCTAAAGATGGTGGAAGAAGAAATGCGGGCAAGGGGGTTAACAAGGAGAGATGCAGAAAATAGGGCAAAATGGAGAAGATTGTCATGGGAACCGCAAGGCTAACCCCGGCTCTCGCAGGGAAAATGGCCTTAAAATGCGTGTTGTTGTTGTTGTTGGTGAAGAATCACTTAAACATAAAAAATTCTCATTTTGGTATTCGGATATTCATCAAATTTGAATAAATTCTGCAATATATCTGATTTAACATGAGCTTATCACTCAATGGTGGGAATCACTTTTTAAACTCTCAGATCCGGATCATCACCAAAATTTCATCCTTGTCACACACTCAAACCCTCCACCAAATTTCTCCGAATCCATCCACAACTCTGAGATATCCTGTTCACAGACAAACAAACAAATAGACAGACAGGAGTGAAATTCCATAACCTGTGCCCACCGATGGTGGCAGAGCTACAAACATGGAGAGACAACGGATCTGGTCCAAACACATAGCTTTGATAAACTTGAAGGACACATGGCACGATTCAAGCCATTAAGAGTGTGGTGATGCGTGAGCTGGACGGAAGTACATGTTTATTTTGTTCAAGACTTGACCTGCTGCCCTATCATCAGTTCACGCTCTCTCTCACCATGCTCTTCCATGAGCATCCATGTTGCAGAGAAACAATAACAATGGAAGATGTAAAAACAGAACAAAAGGAGTGCCGGTTACCTTTAATATTTCATGGGGCGATTTTCATTGAACCAAGTGTGGTTCACAATCTCCTGCAAAACAATGGATGTGTTGGAATCAAACATGAACACGATCATGAAACACCTCCACTGGTGAGCAATTGCATTTTGATCCACAACAACAGGAGGGCAGTTACCCCAGCATGTGTGACATTCATGTTTATGCAAATAAAACACTGCAGATGAAAACTGCATCAATCCCTCACCGTCATAGTGAGCCTCTCCATTGGATCCTCCCGAAGCATCGCAGCCAGAAGGGAAACCAATGTTTCCCTTGCAAAGGTTGGTGGACTGTTTCCCACATTTAAGTCAGTCTTGACATGTGACTTCTGCAAAGAAGTAAAACAAATGTATTCATGACCGAATCCCAAACAATAGTCACAATCGAATACTAACATTTGCATAATAAGCACATTCCAAACAAGCACTCACTGATGCAATAACCAAGGTTTGACTCGAAACTAATAAAATACATTTTCATTCATCAAATAAGTTATGGTGTACAACACAAAAGTTTTTTTCTTCGCTGAAAAAGAAACCCTGTCAACTCAATAATCGGATAATTTGAGGGTGAGATGCAAAATTGAGGGAGAATTTTCTGAAGCCATGGTGGACAATGGGGCCAGTGACACCATTATTGATCCAGGTGTGTCGAAGATTTGAATCCACATGTACAGGCAGACACACACCAACAGACACACTGACATTGTTTAACTCAGTAAGGATGTTACAAAGGAGAAACGTATTTTAATTGGATAATTTTAAAGGTGATTGATTTATTGGAGACTATTTAGTTCATGAAATCTCCTCTAAGAGTGTTGTGCCCCAGCAGTGCTGTTGGTGAGATGGCAGCGTGGAGTGAAGGCCAGCCAACTCCTCACTTGGAGTGTTTGCAGATGTCTGGAGCACAGCGGCCTCTGTTTTGAACTGATAAATGCAAACACCTTTGTACGAACATCTCACAAAAGGAAACATTTGCCCTATTAATATGCAATTTATATGTTACATCTTAAATGCTAAACGAAATAGTGTGCCGTTTTACATGGTTGTGAATTCGAATTAAAATGTTGGCAAACTTGTCAATTGTATTGTGGTTAATAAAAATCAAAGGTGGGCGGTCCGCTTCGAAAGTCCGCTTATCCGCTTATCCGCTGCAGCGGACTAACGTTTTCGAAGCGGATAAGCGAATCGGACAACCCCCGGAAACCGAAGCGGATAAGCGTACGCGGACTACCGAAAAATTAAAGCGCATCGCGATTCGCCAAATCAGCTGTTAGCCTGAGCCCTTACTCTAGAATTGTGAATATTTATTTAAGTGAATAATAAGTGAAAACTGAATATTTTATTGGACGCTAGAGCGGCAATAACGTCAAGATGGAGAGATTTCTGACTCTCCAGCCCAGCGGCAGTGCCAGGGACAGGCACACGAGCGATGCAAACCAGCAGTCCCAGCACAGCGACATCCACAACCCGGTCGCTCCCGAGCTCTGCCTCGGTCGAGCGCGTGTTCAGCTACGGGTCGGACATCCTCAGGCCTAAGAGGTCGGCCCTGGCTGCACCGAACTTCGAGGCCCTCGTCTTCATGAAGGGCAACCTCCAAATCCTCAAGAAGGCCCACGAGGTGGAGGAGGAAGACGAGGACTAGTCAACAGACTGCTAGTCTGTTGACTCGTAGACTCTCTTGTCAAAGAAAGGATGGGCAAATTGATTTTTCTTTAATGTAACTTGCATATATTAAAATTATATTTAAATTAACTGTAGAGTAGAGTAGAGTCGAGTGGAAAACTTTATTTCAATAAATTTTGAATAAATTTTATTTAAATAAAAATGTATATTTTTGATCTTAAAAGCTTTGTTTGTCTTTGTAGTAGTTAGAAATGGCTATTTAGGCTTAAAAAGCATTAAATTCCCTTTAGAAACGTCAAAAATCGCTTTAAAAACGTCGAAGCGCTTTTAAAAAATCGAATTGAAGCGGATAACCGGTAAGCGGCCTAAGATTTTCGGCCGCTGAAGCGGATAAGCGAATCAGAATACACGGGCTGGCGGAGCGGATAAGCGGTAAGCGGACTTAAAATTTTCCGAATCGCGCCCACCTTTAATAAAAATGGTCTTATCTATATATATAAAGTAGAGTTGGCCTCTGTGTCTGTATCCTGATCTATGTATGATCTCTAAGATCTCGAGAACCCGTGGACGGATTTGCGAGCGGAAAGTACTGTTCGACTCGGGATGGTCCCAGGAATGTCACGGAGACATAAACATTTAAAAAATTTCGGGTTTTAAAATTAGCGTATTATTAGCACTAGCAGAAGAGAGAGGGATTCGAAGGGAGGGAGCGCAGCGCTTCTAGCGCTTCTGACTACAGCACACCTTAAAATTAAAAAAACTTCGGGTCTACAATCTCTAAGATCTCGAGAACCCGTGGACGGATTTGCGAGCGGAAAGTACTGTTCGACTCGGGATGGTCCCAGGAATGTCACGGAGACATAAACATTTATAATCACTTGCTAGCGAATAAATAATAACGCATAAATACCTTTCAGCAGCGCGTAAAATAATCTTTCGTTTCAAGTCACTCTCACAAATAGCTTTCCGGAAATGACGGGTCGAAGTGGTCGAGCTGTTAGCATGACGCCTTATCTTTTCAGAGTCCGGGGTTCGAATCACCCCTCTGACATTTATTTTTCGCTTTTATCACGTCCTTTCCCGCACAATTTTTGGGACAGATCCCGTTGAGTGTTTTATTAAAGTTATTGTTTTGTCATTTTCTTATTGTTTTCATGTTTATTTGGCTTGAAACAAAAAAATTATGCCGCCGTTAGGCGTTATGACATCCGATCATAATGCAGCTAATTAGCTTCTAAAAACCAAGAGTCTGCCGTCTATCTATATATATAGAAGTAGAGTTGGTCCTGATCTATGTATCTATGATCTCTAAGATCTCGAGAACCCGTGGACGGATTTGCGAGCGGAAAGTACTGTTCGACTCGGGATGGTCCCAGGAATGTCACGGAGACATAAACATTTAAAAAATTTCGGGTTTTAAAATTAGCGTATTATTAGCACTAGCAGAAGAGAGAGGTATTCGAACGGAGGGAGCGCAGCGCTTCTAGCGCTTCTGACTACAGCACACCTTAAAATTAAAAAAACTTCGGGTTTTAAAATTAGTGTGTTACGCGTAATTAGCGCTAGCAGAAGAGGGAGGGAATCTAAGGGAGGGAGCGCAGTGCTCCCTCCAGCGCTTCTGTTAGCGTAATTAGCGTATTTCGGAACGTTAATTTTTCAACTTCATTATTCGGAATCAGTACGTCCCAGAGAACCTTCGTAACGTTAATTTTTCAACTTCATCCGATTGACATGGGACCAACGGCATGTGACAAAGAGTGAAACATACAGGCTACATTTATTTGACGACAATGAGTTCCGACTTCCGACCTCGGTGGGATGACAGGCTGAGTCAACCCCCCTGGTGTGAAGGGGGAGGAGGAGGGGAGGGGGAAGAGAAGGGGAGGGGAACGAGGGGGAAGGGGATGGGAGGGGGGGAGGGGGAGGGGGAAAGGGGAGGGGGAGGGGGAAGGGGGGAGGGGAGGGGGGGAGGGGAAAGGGGGGGGAGGGGGAGGGGAGGGGCCCTTCTTCCCCTGGGCACCCCCGCACCCTTCCCTCCCCCCCTTCCCCTCCCCCCCTCCCCCCCTTCCCCCTCCCCCCCCATTCCCCTCCCCTCCTCTTCCCCCTCCCCTCCTCCTCCCCCGCTTCCCCCTCCCCCCTCCCCCCCGTTCCCCTCCCCTCCTCTTCCCCCTCCCCTCCTCCTCCCACTCCCGTGCAAAGCCGGGTACCTCTGCTAGTAACTAAATATATGAATGTCCATACAAAGGTCAAGACGCCCTGGGCTCTAAGATGTCTGCAATCCCTATCGCTTGTACGTGACACAACCTTTGGTCTACTGCGGCATAATTCAAAACATTACATCTGCTGTGGCCTTGTTGATGAGATAATCGGCCATGTTCGAGAGTATAAAATTGAGACCACTGAGAGAGGGAGGGTGAGAGAGGTCCTGGTCTAAATGATGTTACTGTTCTGTATTTGATGTTATTTTAATGTACTTTTGAAGGTACTCCAAGTACCTCTGTATCTTTGGTATGTTCTTTGTGCCAGACCCCCTCTCCCGAGTGTGATGAAATGAAGGAGGAGATCCTCATTGTAATTCCCTCTCTAGTAGTGGGGCTTCCCTATAAGAGGGACGGCTTTGGGAGTGAGGGATTACTGCGCTATTAAATGTGACTGGACTTGAGTTGGTAAGTTGACTAATGTTGCTTATGGGCTTGCCTGAGAAGTGCTCGGGAATTATGTTTGGAGTTCTAATGTATTGCTTATTCCTTGTTGTAGATGATGTGGAGATTGCTTTCCATAAAGCTCTATATCTTGAGAGGTTGTGGATTAAAATTCTACCACACCGAGAATTAAAAATATTCTTCATTGTAATCCCATGCAGAGGACAATCGATTATTTCATTACAATTGTGTTGACCTAATACGAATGATCGAAATTAATCCTCGTTAGACCAAAGTGTTGGAGGCTGGGAAAAAAATTGATAGGTATTCAGGACACAGCCTTCAAATGGCTATGGTGGTGACGGCGCCAATATTGGGATGCGGAGTTGTAAAAACAGAGTTGGGCAGTCTGGAGGTCAATGTGGTGGTATGGGTGGCCGAGGTGTGCGACCATGTCTTCTGGGATTGAGTTTCTTGGTTGAATACGACTGTCAACTAGACCTTTGGTGAGGTCAAATGTGGTTGGACACTGGGGGCTGCACATTTGGTCGAACTGGGGGATGCGAGGAGGTGCAGGGGACATGATGGGGATGCCATGCACTACGACAGTGCTCCTCATGTCTGAGGCCTTGGTAATGGCGAAGTTGGCGGCAGGTGCTCACCACGTTGGCCAGCTTGGGCCAGTGGAGCTGTGGTCCTCACAGGAGGCTGAAGGATGGATGGTGGGTCACGCCCTTGTGGACACTTGTTAGCCATGTTGGCGGTCTGGCTGTTCAACTTGTCCCGATAGCCCTCGCACAGTAGAGGGGCAGAGCTGTCGTAACCAAGTTTAGTCGTGTAATAAAAGTCACCGGAGGAGGCGGGTCCACATGCTTGTCAGTACAGTTGGATAAAAGGAAATTTGTAGGAAATTGGTTGGCCCCATGGGTAAATTTGGAAATTCGGCAGGGTGGATGACACTCTTGGACCCGACCAACCTGTGACTACCTGCACTTTAGGTAAGGCCTTAATGTTTACTGTCCCAAGTATTTGATACTTGCTCACAAATTGGAAAATGAGTCATTTGGAATGGGGAGGATGAGAGTGACGACATGGTTGGTGAGGGAATCGGTTTGAGCGCCACAAAGTGTCTTTTGGGTGGCGATTGTATATGTGTAAACGTTTTGGTGTTTTTGTATTGTCGTGAGAATAAAGATTGAATTGTGTTTGGAAGAGTGAATATGGGAAACACAACATAAGCAGGCCATGGCAGTACACCAACAAATACCAACATCTTTATTGCGTGACTGTGTTGAGAATTGAATGGCAGCAGGGGAATGAATGTTATTTTGGATTTTGTGGGTGGGGAAGGTGAGTGTGTCCATAGGAATGGATCAAGCTCTGGATGAGTGGTGACTGCGCCCCCCCTCCTCCCCCCCCCCCCCCCCCCCCCGAGGTAATTTGTCCCTGGCAGCCGGTGGTGTCGGAAATTGGAAACCGGTCAGAGGGGGTCTGGTTGGGCCACCAGCGGGTATTGAGACCCCTGGCGGCCCAGAGGCTGTGACAGCCTGAGGCCAAGGGAGTCTGGTGCGGATACCGTTCCTGGCAGGACGACAGATAAGGAGCTGTTTGGCTGTCAGGGGCATATAGTTAAAATAGGGTAAGGGGGAGTGAAGAAGTCAGTCAAAATGTACACCTTTTGGACTGCGGGCACCAAAGCCTGAAGTGCCCCCACCATCTTGCGTGTACGGTACCGCCCAGCTACGTAATTGAGGTTCACACTTGTGGGTAATGACACGGAAGCCATGGTTTTGCAGGGGGGTTGGAAAAAGTGTTGTGATTATTGAAATGTGTATGATTGATTATCGTGGGTTTATGTGAGTGAATGGGGGAAGATCCAGCGCATCATGTCACTCACCTGTTCCACCAAGACAGGGCCCGCAGAAATTTGCGTACATTGGGATGGCTCCGCAGGTAATGTTGGGCATTGTAGCATCTTTGTTGGGCATTGTGGAAAGTGGTCTTTAGAGAGATACAGGGGTTGTACAAATGTTCATGGTCTTTGATTAAGGTGTGTGAGTAAGAAAGAGTGGTTTTGTGTGGTGACATTTTTCTTCCCGCCCAGGAGTTAGGAGCAAGGACTCAACTCAACTCAAATATTTGAATGGTTGCTAAGGGGGGTAGAGCGGAAAGAACAGGTAAGTCAGCTACGGCTCATTTCCCACAGCCCCTCCTAATTTTTTTTCTTTTTTTTTGTATACAAGATCGAGGCTCGTGAAAGAGCGAACATTAATCACACAGAAAGACAAACAGACACACAAAACAAATAACATCGGGAGCGGTAGACAAGATGGGGAGAGAGGGGGAAGGACACAAACACAACATTTGAGAGCAGGGACCGAGAGACATGGAGACATCGAGAGAACTGTGGGAGGGAGAGGGCTTTGGGGGGGAGGCATGGGAAGGGGGGGGGGGGTGGGAGAGGTATAAAACATATGGACACTGCCAAGACTTCCAGGAAAGAAGTTGGAATTTCAAACAAGGTGGATATGGGGTGAATTAGTGGGGGTAGAAAAGATCAAGGTTTTGGATGGGGGAGATAAGAGATGGTGGTGAACAGCTGTTTTGAAGACCTGGAGGGAGGAGTGTGATTGAAGTGAGTGTGGGAGTTTGTTCCAGAGGCGGGAGAAAAGAGGAATGAAAGAGTGAAGGTGAGCAGAGAGCCGAGATTTCGGCAGTTTAACCATCAGAGGGTGGCTGGCAGATCTTGTGCGACCTGTGGGAATATTTGGGGGACAGAGCACAGAGAGAGCTGGGGGAGCAAGGCTGGAGAGGAGTCGGTAGAAGACAGAAAGACCACCTACCTGCCTGCGGTGAGTGAGTGAAAGGCCCTCAGAGATAGCTTCATCGCGGGAGATTCCAATGATTCTGAAAGCTTTGGATTCAACAGCGTGAAGCCGAGCCAGGTGTGAGGCAGGAGCACCATAGGGGAGAACAGTATTCCATTGAGCTGCGGATGAAAGCCTTGTATGTGGTGAGGAGCTCAGGTGTGCCTAGGAAGGACTTCGCACGACGGAGGATGCCCAGTCGGCGACTGGCTTTGGAGGCCAGCTTGGAAATGTGGTTTTCCCAAGAAAGATCATGGCAGATGGTGAGACCCAAAAGCTTGAGCGACAGAACTTCTTGGAGAGGATTGTTGAGAAAGTAGATGGGAGGGTTGTCCAGTCGATCTTTTCGGAGAGACATAGTAAGAGAGTGAGATTTGTCAGGATTGAAAGACATGTTCCACATGTTTGACCAGTCTGTGATTTTGTCCAGGTCTTCAGAGAGTGAGGAGGCTGCAGACTGCCGATCTGAGGGAAGAGGAATGGAGCGGCAGAGAGTGGAGTCATCAGCAAAGAGATACAGAGGATTTTCCAGAGAGTCGGAGAGATCATTGATAAAGACCAGAAAAAGCACAGGGCCCAGAACACTGCCTTGGGGAACTCCAACCTGACCGGGAAGGGGAGATGAGAGAAATCCATTCAGGGCCACACGTTGACTACGACCAGAGAGGAAGTCCGCAAGCCATGCATGGAGATTTCCATGGATACCATAGGAGGAGAGTTTGGTGAGCAGAGCTGGGTGCCAGACCGTATCGAAGGCACGTGATATGTCAAGGGAGACAGCTCTGATTTCCTGTTTGGCATTGAGGACCTCCATCCATTGTTGAGACAGCAGAAGCAGCATGTCCAGAGTAGAGTGACCTGGTCTGAAACCAAATTGATGATCAGAGATCAAGCCATTGGAGAAGAGGAAAGATTTCATATCCGAAGCAATGATGGATTCCATGACTTTGCTGATAATTGGGAGCAGGCTGATTGGTCTGTAGTTGCAAGGATCTGTTTTTGCACCTTTTTTGTGTAAAGCGGTAATGTTTGCTGATTTCCAGGATGCTGGCAAAAGATAGGGTGAAAAGAACAGAGAGAGGGTGAGATAGAGCGGCAGAGCGGTATTTTAGGACCCGTGGGCTGATGCCATCTGGTCCAGTTGCAGAATCAGAGTCGAGGTTTGATAAAAACTTCTCCACCTTGTCAGGAGAGAAGGTCACAGAGTCCAGGAGCAGTTTGGTTTGACTGGGAAAGGTGGGAACAGAGAGAGATGGGTTTGGGACTAAGGATTTTGAGGCAAACACAGAGTTGAGGCATTCGGCTTTGTCACGTGCGATGTCAACTGTGTGGCCATTTGAGGTAAGGGAGGGGATGGAGGGGGAACAAACACCAGAAACGGATTTGACCAGACGCCACCAGGATTTGGAGGAAGGAGACAGGTTTGAGAGTTCATCCTTGAGTGAGGAGAGATAGTGCTTCCTGGCACTCCTGAGGGTAGACACACACTTGTTCCGAGCTTGGTGGAAGGAACTGAGATTTCCTTCAGTTGGATTAGCCTTCCAAGAGGCAAAGGCAAGTTGTTTCAGGGCAACTGCCTCACCACAAGATTCAGTGTACCATGGACGGGAGGAAGGGTAAGACAACTGAAGGCGAGATGGGATAAATCTGTGCATGAGAGAGATCAGTTTGCTTTGGAAGAATTCCCAGGAAGAATTGATGTCAGAGGCAGTGGAGATGGGAGACCAATCCAGACGATTGATGGCTGCTTGAAGACCGTCCCAGTCGGCCTGAGTGAAATGCCAGACTCGTCGATGCTGAGGAGGCTCTCTGAGAATGGCCAGAGAGATGTCCACTTTGACAAGCACATGATCAGAAGAACCGATTGGAGCAGAAGAAGAGCAGCAGACATTAGCAGGGAAGTTAGTCATAACCAAGTCTAGAAGAGAAGATACTCCATTGGCTGAGATCCGGGTCGGGAAATTGACAGATTGTGTCAATCCCAGTGAGTCACAGAAGTCCTTTGCTGAGGTGCCATGACTGGTGAGAGAGGAACCCACACCCAACCAGGTGGCATGATGACAATTGAAGTCACCACATATGAGGAAGAGAGAGTTGGGATGAGTGGATAGAAGTTGGTCCATGTTGTCAGACAGTGAAATGTAGATGGAGTCATCACTGTTTGGGGGACGGTACAGAACACATATGAACAAAAGGTGGGAGCGGAGAGGAAGCCGTAGCCAGAGGTACTCCTGGGGGTGAGGAGGAGAGAGGGCAGTGCAAGGAGAGTGAGGAAGAGAGTTTTTGATAAAGATAGCCACCCCACCACCAGGCCGAGGCTCAGGTCTATCATACCGGAGGAGGGAGTAACCAGGCAGAGATATTAAGGAATCAGAGACATCTTGAAGGAGGAAAGTCTCTGTGAAGCAGATCAAGTCTGGATTGTCAGAAGCAACCTGTATGGAGAGATCAGTCAGGTTTGAGCGAAGGCCCCGGATGTTTGAGGTCCATACCGTTAATGAAGAGAGAGGGGGAGCATCGGGTACAGGACAGGGGAGGGGAGGAGTAGGGTAAGATGAAGGATGAGAGGGGGAGGTAGGGAGAGCAGTTGTTAGTGTGTCAGCGATTGCAGAAGAGTTCCAAGAAAGGGAAGGATGAGGAGGATGAAAGGTTTGAAGGTGAAGGGATGAGGCACAGTGAGGGGTTGTTTGAGGGGGGGCAGAGGAAAGAAGAAGGTTGGGGGGGGGGGTGGAGGTATGAGATAGAAGGGAGATGAAGTGGGGAGGAGGCAGCTTTGAGGAGGAGGGGGGGAGGAGGGAGAATTGGAGAGGAATGGTATGGGGGGAGATTTGAATGGGAGGGGTTGGGGGGGAGTTTTGAAGGGGAGGAGTGAGGGGGGAGTTTAGGAGGGGAAGGGCAAGGGGGGAGTTCAGGAGTGGAAGGGCAAGGGGGGAGTTTAGGAGTGTAGGTGCAAGGGGAGGGATTTGGATGGGAGGGGCAAGAGGGGAGTTTAGAAAGTGGATGATTAATGAAAGACGAACATTGAAAACAAATTGGGTTTGTTGTGATTTTCAAGTTAGCAATCCGGTTCAGAATGATGGAGGAGGGATGGAATGAATGTGAATTTAGACCATGTAGTGAGGGAGACGTATAAGATATTGAATTTCTTTTTTTTGAGGTGGAATGAGTTGGAGAGGAAATTGAGAAAAGCCTTTTAAATAGGAAGAAAAACAGCGTGTTGTAAAATACCACTGAGTAAAACACTGAAGGGGAAAGGTTATACATATTTAAATAATATTTAAACAGAACCGTGAACAATCTTATGTGCACAAAAATACCAATGGGGGGAGAGCCGAGAGGGACCACCACGAGTCACGTGAAGGGCAAACGGTGGATGAATTTATTTCAAAGGCTAATTAAGTGCGAGTCGGTAAGTGTTAAGGCTGGAACGGTAATGCCTGCATTGAACCTGGGGTGAGGGGCGGGCTGTGTTACGTGTGTGGGTGTAGGCATGACATATCTTATTTGATATATAAATTGTGTCAGCTCGCGTTCTCCGAATATCGTGTAGAACCACCTCTGTATCTAAGTAGGCCGAATGTCCGGGGTAGATTGTATATGTCTCTCCATGTGTGGAGCTATGCTGACAAGATAGGGTCCATCAGGCTAAACCCAGTGTGTAATTGCCCTGTGGTTTTTCCCTTCGTTGTTATTGAATCAAAAAAGGCACTTGACAAGCAAACTGCAACAAGCACGGTAAATGGATCAGTTCACTCAACGCTACCAGGTCCGACAAACCTAGCACATTCGCCAATCGGCAAGGGAAAGTCATGCGAACATTCCCAAAAGACTGGGCTCTGCACCCTCGATGGCCTGTAGCTGAGAGGCCACGCCATCTTGTCGTCTTCTCGGTGCTAGATAATGAGCTGTCGCATTCTTGCTTCTCTCCTGCTGAGTGGGCCACGGAGGTCGCTTACGCTCGTGGTTGGAGTGATTTGTGGGTCGAGGACGATTACGTTGGATACGTCGTGTGCTGAGACGTTAGTTTCAAAACAGCTGGAGCTCGGAACGGCTAAGGAAGGAGAAAAAGGGCTGAGGTGATATGTGCCATCTTGGGTACCTCCCTGCGCACGGCTTTGGGTCGCTGTGAACCCCGATTGGAATTTGACGCCCTTGTTTGGACATGGGGCTGAGTTTGGCCGATAATAAAACGTTTATTTTCTTTACTTTATCATTCCCCCTTGTTGGTTGTGTGCGTCAGAGTGTGGAGACGTCTGTTTAGTTTCATGAGTTACCTCACGTTTTCCTTTGTTCATTATTTGTGTAAATAAATTTATTTGTACATTTTATTCACTGTGTCTGTGTAATCGGATGACCACGTGTGTTTCCGATCAGATAAGACCTCGAGCCTTTCCCACGAGCTCCAAAGACAATTCCGCCAGAGATTGGAGTCTTCGCCTCGGAGTGTGAAGCTCGTTTTTGGCCATCCGTCACCCTGAGGTGTTCACGACAGGGTCGACGCGACAATACCTTCTCAAGGCACTGTGTGTGAAACACTCGACTCCCTTCGCGCAACACACTCAGAGTCTCAGCATTTCCTTTCACACCACATTCATAATCATGACACCAATACAAACTAGAACGGCACTCAGTTGAGAGCATACCACCGCCAGGTGAAAAGTTTACGTTTTGTATCCCAGAGTAGACCAGAAAATCACAATACAGAATCACATTTCATCAAAATCATCTGTCAACAACTTTTTGAGATCTGCTGTATATAGTTTTTGGCCCTATCTCCCAATGGTGAAGAATCGTTAAAAAAAATTATACTTGCCGGGTCCGAATCCGGATCTTCACCAACATCTAATCATTTCGTCCTTGTCACATACGCTACCTTTCTGCCAAATTTCGTCAGAATCCGTCCGAAACTTTTGGAGATATTTTTTTCACAAACAAACAGACAGACAGGGGTGAAAACATAACCTCCATCCACCTTTGGTGGCGGAGGTAAGAATACTCACTTCAATAATATTATGTCCATCAAATCGAAGTCCATCAAATAATTTTGTGAAGAGGACGCCAAGTGCCCACACATCGACTGGGGGACCTTCGTATCCATGCTCTGTGATCTCAGGTGCCATATAGGCAGGTGTGCCCCAGTCATCGTAAAATTTTTTACGATGTACGAAAGGTGTGGCCATGTTGAAGTCGATGACCTTCACGATCCCCTCATTGCTGAAAAGCACGTTTTGTAGCTGGAGAATAAACAGAAGTCAATGTGTGAAAAAACATGAAACCTTTGGTGATATATTACACTGAAGGAAAGACGTAAATGTAAATGTGAAGGGAAGGCAGGAAAAAAAATTCCAGAAAGAGAAAGGTTTTATAAAAACATCCTCTATCAATTTCTGTCAGGAGTTTACATAATATGGAGGCAGCTGAAGCGAGAGTAGAAAGCGAGGTTTACAAACGATATCCAAATGAGGAGTACAAAGTCACAGGAAGTGAGACTTTGTTGAGCTAAATGACAGGAATCGAAGGCCACAAGATGTGGTGTGAAAGGAAAGAGAAACTTAGAAGAAGTTTCGCAATCTCGGTAAGGGACAATATTATATCAAGAGAAAAAGGCGATCTGAAGCATGGAATTAATGAAGTGTTCTGTGTGGATAGAGATTAGGGATGGAAGAGTAGTTAGTCACGTATAATCAGGCTCCTGGTGTGACGGAAGAGTAAGATTGAAAGATTCATGAAGAATTCAAAAAGTATTGTCGTGTGGCTGGCTCAGGCAACACCGAGAGCACGCCACGGATGGATAATCGAACTTAACGAGGCGTTTCCCAATTGATGGCGGATCATACACGAGAAGGGGATTGGGGGATTATGCCGATTACCTTCACGGTCCGATGTCTTCTCCCTGTGGAAATTAACTTACGAACGAACACGGAATTTATGGCACAAAAAGAAATATTTATTAAACGGAACCGAGAACAACGAAACGCGACAAGATAAATGTTCCAAATCGGGACGGCCCATTATCTCACTTCAAATACACGGATGAAGGAATATTCAAATAAAAGAATCATCGTGTAGTGTTCTGTGGTGCGTCTTATCTATCTGCAGCGTTGGTCGATCAGGCTCCGTCCGACGCGGCTCTGCTCAGCGCGAACCGCTTGGTTCTGTCTGCTCTTGTTCCTCCGCCCCCGCCCCCCCTGACCCAGGCCTGATACCGATGCAGATCTACCTAAATCGATATATGCCTACCCCAAAATTCATAACAGTATTGTGGTGAGGGAAGAGTGCTGATTGTGGGTGATATTAATTTGCCAGGGATAGACTGGGTTCAGAAACGGGAAGGGTAGAGGAGAAATTTCATGATCTTTTCCAGGATTTCTTTTCAATTCAGTTTGTCGATAATCCCATGAGGGGCAGAGTATTAGACCTCTTATGAGGTAATAATCTGAATAAGGTGGAGAAGGTTAAGGTAGAACAGCATTTATGGACAAGAGACCATAAGATAGTGTGTGTAAGTGGATTCTGGGACCACCGTGAATAGATATCAAAATTACACACAAATTCCAACAGTGGGTGGCAGTCTTTTTCACAGACTACAACCGGGCTGGAATGGGTATTTAATTTTTATTTCTTACTTTCTATTTATATTTGAAGTTTAAATCATTCTATAATGAACACAAAAATGGTCCATATGTGACAGATCCCGACCTCTTTCCCTCCATTGTAGGTTTCACCCAACAATATGAATTTTGTTCATTCCTGCCCCCTCCACTTCCCACTCCATTCCTTCCTTTGCTGCACCAAAAATGGTTTTCATTGTAGTCTTACGTAGAACGTATCACGGTCTGCACTGGTGTATTTGGTTACCTTTATATCCCTGTGCACAATGTTCTGGGAGTGCATGTACTCAAAAGCATCAGCCATCTGGAGGGAGGAGGAGATGAAATAGTCAAACATGGACACAGATTGTGGTTGTTGAGATTTTACAATTTTGAGTTTAATTATTTCTGTCATATTTCAAACCATGACAATAAACATCACAATGAGGGTGGAATGAGGAATGGAATGGGTATTTTACCAAGTTCTGCTCCAACCTCTGCTCTAAATAGTAACCAACTTCTGCTCACCTGTTTCATGGGAAACCACAACATTCTTTCTGTAAAGTTCCTCAGAAAATGAATTTGGGAAGCGAGTGAACCTGCACACAGCAGACAGAAACATACAATGGCAAGGCAATGAGATAAAAAAAAAAGTGTGTACAGAATCGAGGCTTCTGTGGAGCGAACACATTAAACATGAAAACATGCTCAGACACATAAAACATGCAATGAAGGGAGCGAGCGACAAGAGGGGAGTGAGAGGGAACCACACAAGCACAAAAACAGCAGAGAACAGGGACGGCGGTCGATCTGTGGAAGGTAGAGGACTGGGGAGGAGGGAGTGGGGGGGAGTACCCTGTATAACGCAAATGAACACGACTCGGAATTACAGGAAAAAAGTTAGAGATTCAAAGAGTCAGATTTGGAGTGTTTTATCGGGGGTGGAAAAGATCAAGGTTTTGGATGGGGTAAGATAAGAGATGGTGATGAACAGCTGTTTTGAAGACCTGGAGGGATAAGTGGGATTGAATAGAGTGAGGGAGTTTGTTGCAGAGGTGAGAGAAAAAGGAATGAAAGAGTGAAGGTAAGCCGAGAGTATTGATTTTGGTAGTTTCACCAGAAGAGGGTTGCCTGCAGATCTTGTGCCTCCTGCAGGAATGTTTGCGGTGCAGAGCACAGACAGAGCTGGGGGAGCTAGGCCATAGAAGAGTCAATAGAAGACAGAAAGACCACCAACCGGCCTGCGGTGAGCGAATGAAAGGCCCTCAGAATCAGCTTCATCACGGGAGATTCCAATGATTCTGAAACCTTTGGATTCAACAGCGTGAAGCCGAGATAGGTGTGAGGCAGGAGCACAGGTCAGAGGGGAGAGCAGTATTCCATTGAGCTGCGGCTGAAAGCTTTGTACATGATGAAGAGCTCAGAGGTGTCCAAAAAGGACCTCTTATGACGGTGGATGCCCAGTCGGTGACTGGCTTTAGAGGCCAGCTTGGAAATGTGGTTTTGCCAAGAAAGATCTTGGCAGCTTGTGGGACCCAAAAGCTTGAGTGACAGAACTTCTTTGAGAGGATTGTTGAGTAAGTAGATGGGAGGATTGTGTAGCGGTATTTTTGAAGAGACAAAGTGAGAGTGTGAGATATGACAGGATTGAAAGACATGTTCCACTTGTTTGACCAGTTTGTGGTTTTATCCAGGACTGCAGAGTGAAGAATTTTGCATGAGAGGAAAAGTTCTTTTGTTTTTGAAGATTTGAATGTTTCATTGCTAAAATAAACACAAAATGATAAAGATAAAAATTTGCTTGTAAAATCAAAGGTCATTGAAGAGCAAGGTGATAGAGGGCCACAGCTGGATACAAGTAGGGGAATGAATAAACCACCGTTTAGAGGCCATTTTCCCCCGCAAAGCGGGGGTTGGCCTTTTCGGGGACCGTGGTAGTTGTTGTTTTTTTGTTTTTTTTTTGGTCCCCTTTTTGAAGCAATGTTTTACGGCCGGATGCCCTTCCTGACGCCAACCCTTTTTGCCGCCTTCAACGACAAACAGGGAATTACCAGTGAACTGGTACTCAATTAGCCGACCTCGGAAGGATGACAGGCTGAGTCAACCCCCCTGGCGTTAATTCAGCGATCGACCGAGATTCGAACCCAGGATCCTAGGATCCTAAGCCGGCACCCTAGCCGCTAGCCCAACACCAGGGTCTGCGGTGAGCAGTAGGGGAATGTTAAAGTGGAAAGTGGAAAAGTAGGGGAATGAATGAACAGTGGAAATGAACAGTTAAAGTGGACATCTCTCTGGTCATTCTCAGAGAGCCTCCTCAGCGCCGACGAGTCTGGCATTTCACTCAGGCCAACTGGCACGGTCTTCAAGCAGCCATAAATCATCTGGACTGGTCTCCCATCTCTCCCGCCTCTGACATCAACTCATCCTTGGAATTCTTCCAAAATAAATTGCTCTCTCTCATGCACAGATTTATCCCATCTCATCTTCAGTTGTCATACCCTTCCTCCCGTCCATGGTACATGGAATCTTGTGGTGAGGCTGTTGCCCAGAAATAACTTGCCTTCACCTCCTGGAAAGCAAATCCAACGGAAGAAAATCTCATTTCTTTTCACAAAGCCAGAAACAAGTGTGTGTCCACCCTCAGGAGAGCCAGGAAACAATATCTCTCCATTCTCAAGACGGAACTATCAAATCTGTCTCCCTCTTCCAAATCCTGGTGGCGTCAGGTCAAATCTGTTTCTGGTGTTTGTTCCCCCTCCATCCCCTCCCTTACCTCAAATGGCTACACAGCTGACTCCGCACGTGAAAAAGCTGAATGCCTCAACTCTGTGTTTGCCTCTAAATCTTGTGTCCCAAACCCATCCCTCTCTGTACCCACCGTACCCAGTCATAGCCAGATGCTCCGGGACTCTGTGTCCTTTCCTCCTGACAAGGTGGAAAAGTTTCTGTCAACCCTCGACTGTGATTCTGCAACTGGACCTGACGGCATCAGCCCACGGGTCCTAAAATCCTGTTCTGTCGCTCTTTCACTCCCTCTATGTTCTCTTCACCCTCTCTTTTGCTCAAGGTCATCTGCCATCTGCTTGGAAATCAGCCAACATCACCACTTTACACAAAAAAGGTGCAAAAACAGATCCTTGCAACGACAGACCAATCAGCCTTCTCCAAACTATCAGCAAAGTCATGGAATCCATCATTGCTTCAGATATGAAATCTTTCCTCTTCTCCAATGGCTTTATCTCTGATCACCAATTTGATTTCAGACCAGGTCACTCTACTCTGGACATGCTGCTTCTGCTGTCTCAACAATGGATGGACGTTCTCAGTGCCAAACAGGAAATTAGAGCCGTCTCCCTTGACATATCATGTGCCTTCGATACGGTCTGGCACCCAGCTCTGCACACCAAACTCTCCACCTTTGGTATCCATGGAAATCTCCATGCATGGCTTGCGGACTTCCTCTCTAGTCGTAGTCAACATGTGGCCCTGAATGGGTTTCTCTCATCTCCCCTTCCCGGTCAGGTTGGAGTTCCCCAAGGCAGTGTTCTGGGCCCTGTGCTTTTTCTGGTCTTCATCAATGATCTCTCTGACTCGCTTGAAAATCCTCTCGATCTCTTTGCTGATGACTCCACTCTCTGCCGCTCCATTCCTCATCCCTGAGATCGGCAGTCTGCAGCCTCCTCACTCTCTGCAGACCTCGACAAAATCACAGACTGGGCAAACAAGTGGAACATGTCTTTCAATCCTGACCAATCTCACACTCTCACTATGTCTCTCCGAAAAGACCGACTGGACAACCCTCCCATCTAATTTCTCAACAATCCTCTCCAAGAAGCTCTGTCACTCAAGCTTTTGGGTCTCACTATCTACCATGATCTTTCCTGGGAAAACCACATTTCAAATCTGTATTTCAAAGCCAGTCGCCGACTGGGCATCCTCCGTCGTGCGAAGTCCTTCCTCGGAACACCTGAGCTCCTCAACACATACAAGGCTTTCATCTGAAGCTCAATGGAATACTGCTCTCCCCGATGGGGTGGTGCTCCTGCCTCACACCTGGCTCATATTGACGCTGTTGAAAACAAAGCTTTCAGAATCATTGAAATCTCCCGCGATGAACCTAACTCCGAGGCCCTTTCACTTACTCACCGCAGGCAGGTTGGTGGTCTTTCTGTCTTCTACCGACTCCTCTCCGGCCTTGCTCCCCCAGCTCTCTCTGGGCTTTGTCCCCCAAA
The DNA here is from genome assembly GCF_964187855.1 of Myxine glutinosa. Lineage (NCBI taxonomy): Eukaryota > Metazoa > Chordata > Myxini > Myxiniformes > Myxinidae > Myxine > Myxine glutinosa. The sequence continues at coordinate 153,522,848 of NC_136262.1, forward strand.
TATTCCTACAGGTCACACAAGATATGCCTGCAACCCTCTTATGGTTAAACTGCCAAAATCTAGGCTCTCTGCTCCCCTTCACTCTTTCATTCCTCTTTTCTCCCACCTCTGTAATAAACTCCCTCACTCTCTTCAATCCCACTCCTCTCTCCAGGTCTTTAAAACAGCTGTTCACCACCACCTCTTATCTTCCCCCATCCAAAACCTTGATCTTTTCTACCCCCACTAATTTCACCCCAGATCCACTTTTTTGAAATACCAACTTCTTTCCTGGAAGTCCTTGCAGTGCCCTTGTGTTTTATACTTCTCCCACCCCACCCACCCCCCCTTCCCACGCCTCCTCCCCCCAAGCCCTCTCCCTTCCACAGATTTCCCGATGTCCCTGCTCTCAAATGTTGTGTTTGTGTGCTTCCCCTTCTCTCCCCATCTTGTCTACCGCTCCCCTTATTAGATACCTTGTGTGTCTGTTTGATTTTTTTGTGTGATAAATGTTAGCTCTTTCACGAGCTTCGATTCTGTATGCAAAAAAAAAACAAAAAAGAAAAACAGGAAGAGGGGTGGGTGAAGAAGAGAGAAAGAGAGAGAGGGGGGGGGGGGGGAGGGTTAACACAAGACACTGGAAGTCAAGGATAGAATGATAAGAGGGTTCATGGACAAAGGCAAAATATTGAAGAAAGGATGGAGGGTGAAATGAGATGGTGGTGCACCACCTGCAATAAGTCCTGGAGGGGAGAATGTGATTGAATAGTTTTCAGAGGGCAGTTACAGAAATGGGAGAAAAGAGGAACCAAAATGTGTGTGTGGAAAGTGTGCACTTTGAGTTAAATCAGGAGGGGATTACTGGAGGAACTTGTGTCGTGAAGGAGCGGCAGACTTAACAGTATCTTCCAAGACACTCTGGGTCTTTTGACAGGCCGCATAAATGAGATGAGCCGCTCCGTCTGTCACGTGAGGAACTGGCAATGTGTTTCAGCCTCATCACATGACATGATAATGATGTTGAGAGCTTCTTATTTAACAGAAACCAAATTAGGTTGTGATGCTGCCATCTCTTCACCTAAATGAGAGGTTGCACAATCACAAACGGGTTTCCTGGATTATGTGGAATATAAAGCTCTGACGCGGTCCCCATTGACCAACACAGACACCTTGTAGGCTTTGAATTTAAGGAATTATTTGGAATGATGGAAACCGCAGCTCAGTTTGGAAGTCAGCTGTGATATGTGATCCACATCATTGGTGATGGTGAAGCCTATAAAGTCAAGAAGCCGAACCACTTCCTGTGTCTGACCAGGAAAATAGATCAGTTGGTTGTTTTTGACAATCGTGCGGGAGTGACAGGGTGAAACTGAGATTTGTCAGAACTGAATGAGATGGTCCAGCAATCAGGACATCATAATTCATGTTTTCTAATTACTAAATCATTTAGCTACGAAAGTAAAATTGGACGTGATAGACACAAACAGTGGATCATTAGCAAAATGACGTCAGAAACCTCACCTGCTTCCACACACTCCATAACGAGGACCACGCAGTCATTGTGTGGATCTTTTGTCGGGATGTCGATCAACTTCACTGAAAGGAAACAAGATGGTGGAGCACAAGTTAATCTGGCATCAGAACCTCATGCAAAGTCAAACACCTTTAAACAACATGATAAACATGCACATTTTGTGTGATGACAAGAAGTGAATAGGTGAGCCCACATCGTCCTTTCACCATCACCATTCATGATCTTGTCTGCAAACATTTGGGCAAAACGGCACCAATCATAAGTACATCGATTAAATAAGCACAGGTGAGTGGTGCAGGAGGTGTTGAGACTAGTATACAAATTGTCCAAACGTGGTTGGAAGAGCGGGGGGGGGGTATCTGGGTAGTGTGTGTGAATGTGTGAATGAATGAATGAATGAATGATCGTTTTAAGGCCATTTTCCCCGCTGAAGCGGGGGTTAGCCTTTAACACGTTAATTAAGGTACGGAACACAATTCATATCGAGCAGATTTAGGTTCAGGCAAACAACTGATGAGAATTATTCCGATAACACGACATTTGGCAAACACACAACTCAGATTCGGTTGGCGGATAACATTTGATTTGCAGTGTGTTGGAGTCTCATTATTGTGAACACAAAAGCGAATGAAAGAGAAAAGCTTGATTCAATAATTGATTGATTCCAAACAGGGTGATTCAATAATTGATTGATTCCAAACAGGGTGATTCAATAATTGATTGATTCCAAACAGGGTGATTCAATAATTGATTGATTCCAAACAGGGTGATTCAATAATTGATTGATTCCAAACAGGGTGAT